>NC_041384.1:156727898-157020545 GCF_002162155.2 Triticum dicoccoides | reverse complement strand
CTTCGTTGTCACCGGCAAACTCCGGCGAGCTCTGAAAAATCTACTGGCCCAATTTTGACATTTAGTCTAATGTGATTTAACTAGTGTGGAATATAAAAGGGGAAAACCATAAGCATTGGGAGTATAGTGTTGAGCGTGCCATGGCGGATCTAAAGGTGCAAACCGGACAAAGGCAACTTCGCAACCAATGTTTGCTTTCAACTAGCAAGTAAGTGATGGACAAGAAATATGAGTAAAGCAGTGGTGATCTATTTTCTTGCTGCGATAAATAAGCTGAGCAGACACGAAAGAGTACTGCCTCTGGTACGGTGTCGTGTATTCATCTGCTGAGAATTTGACGGTGCTGCAGTAGCGGTGGCTGTCGGCGACGTGGAAGAAGATCTAGGAGGGTAGACGGTGGCGGCGGGGCGTGGTGGACGAGACGGTCGTAGGAGCGGCGCCGGCAAGGTGGACGACGGCGGGGATGAAGCGAGAGGACGGGATGCAAGGGTCCCGGTCCGAAGCCGTGGATGAGAGAGGTCAATCTCTTGTAATGGACGACGGTGTTGGGGTATCAGCTCCGGCATGGTGGAGGAGGACGGCGGTGGATGGGGTGGCGGACGGAGGACGCTGGGGTGGAGAGGGTGTTTTTGCGCCCACTGAGTACAAATGGGGAAAGGGAGGTAGAGAGGAAGGGGGACCATGTCTTTAGGGCGCGCTTGTCTCAAATGCGAGGAAATTTACAAACTTAGCCCCCGTTTCAAATTTCCTACATCACAGCAATATTAGTCGGTTGGGGATAGGACGGTAATCTCGCATACACCGAATATTTGCCGACGAGAGTTTGTTTTTGGCGCCCACCGTGTATGAATCGGGGAGGGAGTCGATTTCGGCCGAGGAAACATTGTGTTTTGGCGCCCACCGTGTATGAATCCGGGTGAGAGGCGGTTATGTTACGTTTGAGTGAAATTACAGACCTACCCCTATCGAAACCTATAGAAATCGAGCAGATAGGCTTTGCGTGGCAGGGATAGGCAGTAGTAATTTCCATCTCACAGATTTTCGTTTCGGGCTGTTACTGCGACTTTCCCCACTTCGTTCAAATTTTGCAGAGTGCACGTTTACTGTGCCAACTCAATTCGAATCCCGTTTGTATTCTATTTTTTCGTGCGGGATCGATTTTCGATTGGAATAAAATTCTATATACATCATTTTTTATATATACTTTCAAAAGCACAGCACCCTTTATACATAAATATGGTTTACAAATGGCATGATCTCAAATTCATAAGGTTGTATCCATCAATTTTGATTTTCAAATATTTGAAACCACTTTATGTTGAAATCCAATGTATGCATTCCTCGCTAACTGTCTCCAATTAATGTGTGTTTCATGTGGGTTTTTTTACTTCTCAAACATGTATAATGTGTTTCACACACGCAACATATAGTGTAATCCCGTTTAGACATTAATTTCATATAAACCATGCATTGTTTCTAATTAAAGAATCTATGGATCAGCAATATTGATAAACTATATAACATTACACGTGTCCCCAAATTCAAATGAATATGCATGTTTCATACACCAATTTGCGTTATGATATTATCGATGTCGTGATCTCCAGTATAAATATTTGAATCCCCTTTAATCCAGATATTTGTCTCATGTAGCTATCGCTCATGCTTATATAGGACTATCTCTCTAGACTTATACGCGTTCAGTGCCTCTCGGGTATCTCTCGTGCTACCTGTATGTCGATAATAATCTTTTATCTTTGTAACACACTAAAGGTAATCTCTCCCTCGACCTACATCACTCTATCTCTCTCTAAGTATATCTCGCTCCCTGCTATGTGTCTCTAACTATGATTCTCCATGTGGAATCTCTTTCTCTCACACAAACACAAAACTTTGTCTCCTGGGGTCTCATTTCTCTCTACTATTCCCCTTTGTGCCACTCGCACACCCCTCATACAGAGATGTCTTTCGCTCCTTAGTTATGAGAACCTATGACTCTTCCTCTTAAATATCTCTTTCTCACACACAAACACAAACTCTGTCTCCCAGGGTCTCATATTTCTCCACTATTTTCTTGTATGTCGCTCACACACACTCACTCTCCCTAGAGATATCTTGTGTTCCCTCATATGTCTCTCTAGCTATCACTCTCGTCATGAAATATCTATTTCTCTCGCACACACAAAACTCCGTCTCTCGGGATCTCATTTCTCTCTGATATTTGTTTGTATGTGACTCACATGCACCCTCTCTCTACCTCTCTCACACCCACACACATAACTCAGCCTTCTGATCCACTCGACTCCTATCTCTAATGCATACTAGCTAGCATCTTTATCTTTCTATTTATTTGTTTCTCCATCAACCTTCTTTCTCGCCCTCACTCTTGCTTCCTATCATGCACACTACATATGTTTCTCTCTACATGCAGCCAAGTGTCCTCTTTTTATCTTTCTCTCACACACACATAACTTCACCCTCTGAACCACCCGGCGGTCATCTCCAACACTCAAACTAGCGGATGTCCCTCTAGCTAGCATCTCCATCTCTGTATCTATTTGTAGTTTCTCTGTCAACATTTATTTCTTGCACACAGTCTTGCTTCCTATCACCCACACTATATATGTCTCTCCATGCATATGCATTTATAGGTTGATCTCTTTTGCACAATCATTGTGACTCACTCCCTCTGCTCACCATAGATGCATGCTCCAGCCCACGCCACTCTCTTAAAGACAAAAACACATGCTCAATTGTCGGGCCTTCTTCCCTGCATTCTCACATGCATGCGTATTGTCATACCGATCCATCTCTCCCATGTCGTTGATCTTATGACTTATGTCTTCTTTCTTTTATCTCGATCATGCGTGCACACACACACACACACATCCCACGTATACATGTATACCTCTCACACATGCACGTTCAAGGTCTCTATGTTTCCATACGTAGTTAATTACCCTCAACCCTAACGCCACATCGAATCGTTCTCTTCTTGTGTGCATATAACTTCCGCCTGGATGGGTAAAACACACACTCACACTTAACAATCTCCTTCTAGCTACCCCCCTCTCACTCTTCCCCTATATCCCCGAAACCAATAAGACCATCCCTTCGTTTAATTCCCGCCTACATGCACTATCGATATATAGTAGTCTTACTCGGTGTCTCTCGAACAAACACGCTCTGTCGATGTCGACTCCTCTCACGCGCACACACCTTCTCTTCCCTCTCTACGGGAATTTTCTCTCTCGCACCCCATCGTATGTGGCCTGTGCCATACACATCACCTCTCTATGATGAAGCCATGCACACTTAAATTACATCCGCCACCGAGGACCCCGTGACACACACACACACGCACGCACACACACACACACACACACCCACACACACACACACTAAGATCCCATCACACACACACACACTAAGACTCCATCTCTCTCTCTCACACACACACACCCACACACACACACACAAACAAACACACACACACTAAGACTCCATCTCACACACACATGCTCTAGGCGAAGCATTTGTTCCTACCACCCTTCATCAAACCTTACCCGTATGATAAATAATCACCTTAATTTACTTGGATAACATGGACAAATTCCACTTTATGTTAGTAGTTAGCAAACTTATCATCTGTACCCTTATAAAAAACCGAGTTGGCGATGATGGTGTGCCTGCCATCTTGTAATATAGACCGTCTGATCTATATCTGACGGATAGAAAGCAAACTATGATAATTTTACAAAAGAGACCCGCACCTCTCTCCACATGCTTATCTCCCACAACCTCGTTGCTGAGCAATTAAAAAAGGAAGCCTCTGGAACAATCTAGCATGGTGGCCGATGCTGCCTGCCGGGGCTATCCATCCCCATGCCTCCTCCCATTCTGACCACCAGTCACCACCACGCTCCACTCCTCCTCACCTTATCTCTCATCTTTCATTTTTTTCGATGACATTCTCGAGATACCATTTTTCAAATAAAATTCTCGAGATATCATTAGTTTTTACACATGGTATTACTCCTGCATGGGTCAATCACAACAGGTGTTTTGTAAAAAAATGAATATTGATGTTCCATGCAATGCACGAGCATCTTGCTTGTAATTATATAACGCAAATCACGAGCAGGAAGTGACATTTTTTTACACAACCACGTTAACATGGCCACGTAAATCACTAGCTAAAGTAAATACCATTATACTTATATCCCGATGCAAAAGGTTGAGTACATGTCCGAAGAGTAGAGTCACACACACGCACTTTGTCTCTCAGAATCTCTCACACACACACCAGTTACGTGACGCCCACTTAAGCAGACACGCATGTTACAATTTATGCACCCGCGGGTACACGTGATGCTGCACATTTTTTAAGCCGGACGGTGAACCAAAACATAGCTGCATTCATTCCCCTCCCGCCGCCTCTTCTCTGGTCGCCGTCGCCCGGTAGCCACGGCCCAGCCGAAGGTAACAACATACGCCATACTCCTGCCGGAGCGGCGCTTTAATCTGGAAATTTTAGTGGTCATGCATTCATCTTTTTGTGCTAGCACTCCTATATAAGGGTTGACCAGTCGCTTCCCGCGGACGTGCACGGGCGGTGGAAGAGGAAGGAGACGGGAAGCGGGCTGTGGAGTAGTAACGTTTTTTACCACAATTTCTTAGGAAACTGAGTGCAATAATTGAGTAGTTTTGCGAACTACCAGTACTACACCTGAAACGGTTCAAAACCTATACTCCCTTGACAATGCCCACTTCCTGCATGAAAAGGTCAGCATCGCCCTGGAGCGTTAGTGCCACATTAATGCCCGGCCAGAGTGCAGGCGACCTCTAACTGGCGCCGGCTTTGAAGCGGCGCGACGGCCGAGAGAGTGTCGCTTCCCGGTGCACGCGACTGCCCCGCGTCGAGGCTGGCCATAGGCCCTGTTTGGATCCATGGGTTAGAGTTAGTTTGAGCTAGTTGGGGCTCAAATAGCCCGAAAGTATCCAAGCATGAGGGTTTAAATTGGACCAAGTTGCACCGAACCCACCAAAAAAAACTATCCCACTCAAGAGGTGCTAACTAGAGATAGTTCTCATTGGGACCACTGAAAAATCACTTTTCTCTCTCCATCAAGTGCATTTATTGTTAATCTAACCCTGTCACCCAAACACCTCTTTGGCTACAGTTAGTTCAGGGTTAGTGTAAGTGCATCTAGTGCCACCCCTAGTTGGTTTTGGAGTATTGACGACAAACCTAGTTGAGGGACTAATGTGTTTGTGAGAATTGCAGGATAACACAGGTAGAAGTCCCTCATTGATTCAGTTTTCCTACCAGAGATGACCCCTAAAAATGTATGAAGACATTGATGTCAAAGGTGGTTTATGAAGATATTCTCATTGAAGACTATGACAAGAGAAGACATCGCATGAAGCCTATGGAGCTCGAAGACTTAGATCTTTCGTAGTTATGTTTCTTCTTTGTTGAGTCATAGGAACCACCATACTGTTAAGTGGGGTCCAAGAGAACCAGTCAGAATGACTAAAGTGATGCTTAACCAAAACCTATGTCTTCGAGTGAAGACTATGAGAGCGAATCTTGTCCAGAGTCGGACAAGTCAGCTTTGCTTGTAGCCCAAGTAAAGTTGTCATGTGAGTTTGAAATATGACCGTTGGAACACGTGTCAGTTCCTTAGTGACCCAGGGTCATTCCGGACAAATCAGGTCGGGTTGCCTAGTGGCTATAAATAGCCCACCCCCTACAACCATAAACGGTTGGCTGCTCAGAGTTAGAGTACGGCTTTTGTCGTTTGAGAGCAACCCACCTCAAAGCCTTTGAGAGATAATTCCTTGCGAGGATAAATCCCTAACCACCGAGAGCCAAAGAGTGTTAGGCATCACTTAAGTCTTCTTGTCTGTGTGATCTGAAGACTTATTACACTTGAGGACTGTGAATCCTCCAGCCGGTTGGGCGTCGCGTTCTGAGCATCCAAGAGACATTGTGGATCGCCGGTGAACGAAGTCTGTGAAGGTTTGGGAGTCTACCTTGAAGACTTACCAGAGTGATTGGGCGAGGTCTGTGTGACCTTGGCTCAAGGAGAATACGGTGAGGACTGGGTGTCCTGAGCTGCGTGTTCAAGACTGGGTGTCCGGGACTGTGTGTCCTCAGGCTTAAATACCTAGCCGCCCTAACCAGACGTACAGTTGTCACAGCAACTGGAACTGGTCCAACAAATCATTGTCTTCAACGAGTCACTGCTTTCATCCTTCCCTTCCCTTTACTTACTGTTGGTCCTTATGAAGTCATTGTATGATTGCACTATCTTCTGTCTTCACTGAGTGACTGCGTGTTCTGTTTGGCTTCATAATATCTTCCTACCTGATCCTTACTACATTGCTGCTATTAGTCATTGTGCTTTCACTTCATTGATTACTTGATTATGGTTTGCCTAGTGTAGTCTACCTTCCGCTGCATGGTAATAGGTTTATTTCTATCGTTTGTCTTCGAAACTTCCACGTTTTGAAGACTTTCATAAAAATCGCCTATTCACCCCCCTCTAGTCGATATAACGCACTTTCAATTGGTATCAGAGTGAGGTACTCCCTTGTTCTGTGTGATTCGGTTTAACCACCTGGAGTTTTAGCTATGTCGACTGCAGGGATAATTAAAGTCTCCGTTGCGTGCCCCGTCTTCGATGGAACTGAATATCCCTACTGGAAGAATAAGATGTGCATGCATCTTGAAGCCATTGACATCGACCTATGGTATGTCGTCAAGAACGGCGTTCCCAAGGCTGGAGAAGGTGTCACTGCTGCTGACGTCAAGAAGTTCGTTCAACTGGACTCTACTGCCAAGAATATCATCTGTGGTCATCTGACCAAAGGACAGTATGGCTGCGTGGGTGCTTTGGAAACATCTAAGCTAGTTTGGGACTGGCTCTCCAAGGTCAACGAAGGCGTCTCAACCCAGAGAGATCGGAGAATCAGTGTCCTTCGCAACCTCTTCAACCGCTTCAAGAGAAATGACAATGAGAATGTCCAGCTCACGTTTGATCGACTCACTGATATCACGAATGAGCTTCAAGCCCTCGGCGCTACTAAGATCACCACGCATGAAGTCGTCAAGACACTCCTGAGATCACTTGACAGTTTGTTTGACACCCTAGCCCTGATGATTCAAGAATGTCCTGATTTCAAGAAACTGGATCCGTCTGACATACTTGAGAGGCTCAACACACATGAGTTTCAGCTTTCTGAGAAAAGAGATATCTACGGTCCCAACTATGGGCGAACTCGTGCCTTGAAGGCAAAAGATGTCTCCTCATCTGAAGAAGAATATGACAGCAGTTCTGATGATCCTGAAGACATTGGAAAGGAACTTGCTATGCTTGTGAAGAAGTTCCAAAAATTCACCAAGAAGAAAGGTTTCAGAAAGTCTTCACGATCAAGCTCAAGGAATGATGAAGTTTCTGCTCATGACTACAAGAAGAAAACATGTCACAAGTGCAAGAAACCTGGCCACTTCATCTCTGAGTGTCCGCAGTGGGACAATGAGAACAAAAAGAAGAAGAAGAGCAAGGAATATGACTTCGACGACAAGAAGAAGAAGAAATACTCAAAGTCTTCTTCCAAGTCTTCCTCAAAGTCTTCATCACACAAGAAGAGCTCATCTGGCGAGGCACGTGCGTTTGTTGGCAAGGAAATGGATTCAGAGGAGGAGTCCGCTTCTGAGGAGGCGGAGGTGGAGTCTGAGGAGGAGTCCGATTCTGGCGTTGCAAGTCTGGCTACAGCATACGTTGCCAAGTCCATCTTCAACACTGAAGACAATGACTTCATCACCGACACCGATGCAAATGACAAGGACTACTCCGCTCCTACCTAATGCTTCATGGCACGCGGTGCCAAGGTAAACACACGCACTACTCACTATCAAACATCTAGTGAAGATGACTCTGATTGTGGTTCAAAACCCAGCTACAAAACACTTGCTAAAATTGCAACTGGACAACAAAAAGCTATGGAACATATTCAAAAACTGTTAGACAAAAGCGATGATCTGTTAGACGCTGAAATGACTCGATCTGAGTCCTTAATTGAAGACATAAAAATCTTCACATTAAGTATGAGGAACTTGAAAGTCGTCATGAAACGCTCTCAATAACTCATGAAAAGCTTTCCTATGATTATCTTCAAAGGAAGCAAGATCTTGAGAAATTGAGAGCGGCTCATGAAGATCTTCAAAAGGAAAACGAGTCACTTCGTGCCGAACAGATCAGTTCCGCTCAGGAAGGATTTGAACCACCATGTCTTAAATGCATCGAGCGTGACAACGCTACTTCTGTTGCTGAGTGTTCTACTGCTGCTACTGTTGCAATATCTTCAACTGCTGATGTGGTAACTAACCCCTGTGCTGAGGATACCACTGCTATTGCTGATGAGAATACTAGGTTGAAGACATTGCTTGAAACAGGGATGTACAAAAGTCTCAAAGGGCATCAGACACTATGTGATGTCCTCAAAAGGCAGATCCTGAACCGAAACCCTAGGAAACAGGGTGTTGGGTTCGAAAGGAAAATGAATGTTGATGGCTCTTACTGGAAACCTGAGCAGTACCCCAAAACCACATGGGTTGCTGCAAAGGAACCTTTAGCGGATCCATCCACCCTATCTGGCTTCACTTGTGTTAATCCCATTGTTATTGATGAATCCTTTGATGCAAACTATAAACTGTTTAAGAATCAGAATGGTGAAGTGTTTGCCAGGTATATTGGTACTAACTGCAGGAATGGACCACCTATGAAGAAGATCTGGGTGCCGAAAAGGTGTTTGGAAAATCTTCCTGTGAATGTCATCATGACACCACAGGTGAAGAAGACAAACCCCAGACCACAGGCTTCATACGGTCCAAAGGCTTCATACAGATAGAGGACTCACCTGAGTCGCACTAACGCAAATGTTTTGCAGGGAAACCATACTCAGGCCTATGAATATGAGCGCGGTTCATCAAACCACCATGTTCATAAGACCAAGAACTATTCTGCTTATTCTTATGAGTACTATTGTCCGCCTGCAAGACTTTTTGCTAAGGCTCCAAAGCCAAAGTTCTCAAACGCTGCACTTAGACTTATTGCTTCTAAGCCACCCTTGAAGATGTGGGTGGCTAAGAAAGCTTAACTCTCTTTTGCAGGGAAGGGTCTCCAGCAGAAAACCAAAATCGTCTGACGCTATTGCTGGGGACCTTAAACATCTTGTAGGGCGCAAGATCAAATGCCCGAATGGTCTTACTATGTACTTCGTTCCTGAATCGCTTGCTACTCTCCCTATCAATCCTAATCTCTATCTAAGCTTTCATAACCCACTGGTTCGTCAAATGTTTTTGCTTCACAATTCTCTTCGTGAAGCCTACCCCCCTAACTGCACTGTAGGGTACGACACCAGCGTCTTCAGAATGGATTATTGATAGTGGGTGTACCAATCACATGACTGGCAAAAGAAGCCTTCTTATGGACTCAACCTTACGTCCATCCGACAAGAGTCACATCACATTTCCTGACACAGGTAAAAGTAAGGTATTGGGTCTAGGTAGAGTTGCAATCTCAAAGGATCAACACATGGATAAAGTCATGCTTGTTGAATCCCTTGACTTCAACTTAATGTCTGTCTCAATGCTTTGCGATTTAAATATGATTGTGCTGTTTGGAAAATATCGTTGCCTTGTTCTAATGGAATCTGACAAGTCTCTAGTGTTTGAAGGGTATCGGAAAGATGATTTGTACGTGGTAGATTTCTCAGCAGGACCACAGCTTGCCGTATGTCTTCTAGCAAAAGCATCAGAATGCTGGCTCTGGCATCGGAGGCTAGGGCATGCTCGCATAAGGAACCTCCAGACCCTTGCAAAGAAGAAGCATGTCATAGGCATCGAGGGCGTCAAGTTCAAGAAAGATCACTTATGCGGTGCCTGTGAAGCAGGAAAGATGACGAGGGCCAAACATCCCTCGAAGACAATCATGACAACTACTCGACCCTTCGAACTGCTCCACATGGATCTTTTTGGTCCCACTCATTACTCAACTCTTACTACCACTGCTTGTCTCTATGGCTTTGTCATTTTTGATGATTATTCTAGATATACTTGGGTGCACATAATCCTCTACAAGACTGAAGTGCAGGATGTCTTCAGCCAATCGAGCAATGAACAACCATGGTGCCAAGATAAAGCACATCAGAAGTGACAATGGCACTGAATTCAAGAACACTGGCCTTGATACATATCTTGATACTTTGGGAATCACACATGAATTCTCAGCCCCGTACACGCCACAACAGAATGGCGTCGTCGAACGCAAGAACAGAACACTCATTGAGATGGCCCGAACGATGCTTGATGAATACAAGACTCCAAGAAAATTCTGGCCTGAAGCCATTGATACTGCATGCCATACAATCAATCGTGTTTATCTTCACAAGCTTCTGAACAAGATATCTTATGAGCTCCTTACTGGCAAGAAGCCAAATGTCAGTTACTTCAGAGTATTTGGCGCCAGGTGCTGGATCAAGGATCCACATCACACTTCAAAATTTGCACCAAAAGCACATGAGGGTTTTATGCTTGGATATGGAAAGGATTCGCACTCCTACAGAGTCTTCAATCTCTTTCATTATAAAGTGGTTGAAACAATGGATGTGCGGTTCGATGAGACTAACGGTTCACAAAGAGAGCACCTGCCAAATGTGCTAGATGAAGTTCCATCCAGTGAATCAATCAAACTAATAGGAACTGGAGAAATCATACCTCTGAAGCTCAACCTGAAGAGGAACTTATCATATCCGCACCTGATCAAACTGAAGACAATCCTTCTAACAATGACAATGATCAGCAAGAGCAAAATCTTCGCCCTGTACATCCTCGTGTTGCCAATGAAGTGCAGATTGAGAGAATAATTGATAGCATCAATGCACCCGGTCCGCTCACTTGTTCAAGGGCAACACAGCTAGCAAATTTCTGTGGGCACTTCGCATTTGTTTCAATAACAGCACCCAAGAAAGTTGAAGAAGCCTTCATGGAACCTGAATGGATTCAAGCTATGCAAGAAGAGCTTCAACGGTTTGAGCTGAATAATGTATGGGAACTGGTTAAGAGTCCTGATCCTCGGAAGCACAATATAATAGGCACCAAATGGATATACCGCAACAAGCAAGATGAGCATGGTCAAGTTGTCAGAAACAAAGCTCGTCTCATTGCTCAAGGATATACTCAAGTGGAAGGGATTGACTTCGATGAAACATTTGCTCCTGTGGCTCGACTTGAAGCCATACGCATACTGCTGGCATATGCAAATCATCATAACATACTTCTATATCAAATGGATGTGAAGAGCGCTTTTCTCAATGGCAAGATTGAAGAAGAAGTGTATGTTGCACAACCGCCTGGCTTTGAAGATCCAAAACATCTTGACATGGTATACAAGCTCAACAAGGCACTGTATGGCCACAAACAAGCCGCTGGGGCTTGGTATGACACACTCAAATACTTCCTAAAGAGCAAAGGCTTCATACCTGGTTCCCTCGACCCCACTCTCTTCACGAAGACATATGATGGTGAATTGTTTGTGTGCCAAATATATGTGGATGACATCATCTTCGGCTGCACCAATCAGAAGTACAATGAAGAGTTTGGATATATGATGCAAGAGCAATATCAGATGTCCATGATGGGAGAGCTTAAGTTCTTCCTCGGTCTTCAAATACAACAGCAACACAACGGCATCTTCATATCTCAAGAGAAGTATCTCAAAAATTGCCTAAAGAAGTTTGGTATGCAAGACTGCAAAGGCTTCACGACGCCAATGCCAGCCAAACATCATCTGGGTCCCGACGACAATGGTAAAGAGTTCGATCAAAAGGTATACCGCTCCATGATTGGTTCTTTACTTTATCTATGTGCATCTAGGCCAGATATTATGCTTAGTGTTTGCATGTGTGCTCGATTCCAAGCGGCACCAAAGGAGTCGCATCACTTAGCTGTGAAGCGAATTCTTCGATATTTGGCTCACACCCCAACTCTAGGATTATGGTATCCAAAGGGCTCAGAGTTTGATCTGGTTGGATTCTCGGATGCTGATTATGCTGGTGACAAGGTGGATCACAAGTCTACATCAGGCACATGTCATTTTCTGGGACGATCACTTGTATGTTGGTCTTGAAAGAAGCAGAACTATGTATCTCTCTCCACTGCTGAATCTGAATACATTGCTGCTGGATCTTGCTGCGCTCAGCTTCTGTGGATGAAGCAAACACTCAAAGACTATGGCATTCATCTGAAGCAAGTGCCACTCTACTGCGACAACGAAAGCGCCATCAAGATTGCCAACAATCCAGTTCAGCACTCGAAGACAAAGCACATTGAAATTCGTCATCACTTTCTCAGAGATCATGTTGTGAAGGAAGATATTGATATCATACACGTCAACACTGAAGAGCAATTGGCAGATATCTTCACCAAGCCCTTGGATGAGAAGAGATTTTGCAGGTTATGGTGTGAGCTAAATATCTTGGAATCCTCAAATGTCCTGTGATCAGGCACACATCCTAACACTTATGCATATTGATGACTTAGATGTGCAACACACGAAGTAAAGTATACTTCAATCAATGAAGACATACACTCTAAGTGTGAATACATTAATGTGGAATTTGACTTGGAGCGCCACGATAATTGTGCGTCGTGTCTGGGTCTAATACTTCCTATACGGTGGGTAACGCCACCACCAAAGGTTCTGTTTGAAGTGTTTCACTCATGGCGTTACATTTGCTATGTCTTCAAATTTGGTTTGGCTTCAATCTCAACATGTCTTCATGATTATCTTCACTATGTTGATTATATATATATACTAGTGTTCTGTCCTCTACAGCATTCACTTATAGCTATGTCTTCTTGTTGAATCTTTTGAACTAAGTGAATGTGATCGGACCCTAACCTCTCTATGCTTTCTATCTCAAACTCTATCTCTCCAAATCATATGCATTCTATTGAAACTGTCGAATGTCTTCTCTGCGTCCTTGTCAGCAGAAGATACAGAGAAAAACATTAAGTCTGTTTTCAATGCTCATTCCTTCACCTAAAACCCGGAGAAGTGGGAACGACCACCCGACAATCCAGGCGTGCGTGGGATGTGGAACAACCCCCGATATGATGCATGATGGCCACGTGTTCCTCAGATGTGAATCGCCAGGGGCACCTGTGTAATAACACTGAGCCACCCATGTCCCTATAAATATACGCCTCACCACAGTCATTATCTCTTCTTCCACTCTCGCACGAACCCTAGCACCACCGCTAGCCCTCGACGACGCCGGCGATGAAGCGCTTAGCTGCCGCAACCTCTCTGATGCCGTCTTCACGCCGACCACGGACATCGTCTTCTCCGCCATTGCCGTAGGTGTCCTCCGTCGCCATGTTAGGGCACGAACGATAGAACTGCTCGGCCTCCTCTTCCACTCCGTCTAGCAGTTCCTTGTGTGGTAAATAAAACTTACTTTTTACGGCCCCTTTGATCCTACAGATTCGTCACTTTCTACCACAAGTAGTTTATGTTCACACATGTTTGATCCACTTCATACTGCATCTCATATTATGCCTAGTATGTTCACTTATGCTTCACAAAGCAGTTAGATTCCTCACTTGTACTGATCTCTGGATTCGTACAAATCTGGAACCAACTCCTTATCTATGAGTGAATGTCTTCGCACGATGAGGTCAATGTCTTCTAAACTAATTTATCTTCAAAATCTTCTGAGAATGCATATGACCTCTTCCCCTTCCCTCGCACCTTAATGCTGTCACAGGTACATGTCTGTGGGAGAATCCCTTGGTTCTCATAGTCTGCATTCATTTGCAGAATTCTTACAGCATCATATAAATTCTCCCGAAGCCAGTTCCTGTTTGTCCAGCAAGCGAAAGCCTCTGAAGCCTTTGAACATGTTGAAGCCATTCAGGTTAAAGTTCATGGCTACAGAGAAATCTGCAAGGAAGGGAGGCAGACAGTGTCGTGGGGGGGCATCAAGAGATTTGCCTGATGACCTCTCAGAGCTTTACAAGATAGATCCTGAAGAGGATTATAATCAACGCAAGACCCGAATCCAGTGGATTCGAAGATATTGGGCAGAATAGTGGTACAAATACAGATTCGTGACCAAGGAATATGCTGAGAAGAGTGCTATCAAAAGTCCTTGGGGTGATATTCTCTTCCGAGGCCTTCCACCCAAGAACAGAGCTGAAGCTATTGCTCAGGGTTTCTATCTGTGTATGGTCCGTGGACCTCAGCCTGAAGATGCCAACCCATCATCATTTCAATGGTGTCGTGACGATAATCTCTTCAAGCGCAACTTCCAGCATGCAAAGGCATCGGCCAAGGAAAACAAGAAGTCATTGGGACTAGACTTCAACCCTAGTCCTTCTGCTCCCCGGGCTGACGGCACACGCGATGCAGAACCCAATGTCATCGGTCCTTTATACAACCTTGAAGGTCTCATCACCCATATCGTGGTTCAAGGGACTGCCATGAATGAGCTTGCAGATGACGCTGAATCAGATGAAGCGCCTGCAGCGCCGAAGCCAAAGAAACTGAAGCAGCCTAAAGCTTCAAAGTCTGCCTCTGCACCAAAAATCTCACGGGCGAAGCCACTGGCCACTGCACCTCCTGAAGACAGTGTGCAGTCTGAAGATTTGTCACGCATCTCCAAGCCCCAGAAAGTCAAGATGCCTCTGCCACACACCGGCCAAGAACTGATAGCTGCTGCTATTCTGCGCAACAACGCCATCGATCTGTCAAGTGATGAAGATCTTGCAGATGACGCTCTTGAGCAACTGATCAAGAGCAAAGAAGAAGCAGAAATCTTCAATGATCTGCCTCTCTTTGACGTGGCAATCATCTACGACTTCATCAATGAGTGGGTTGAAACGCCCAACCTCAGCTTTGAAGACCTACAACTTCCCATTGGTCTTAGTGTCGCCTTCCATGGCGCCATTACTTCAGAGCTAGCTCTAGCTCAGCGCATCGTCGAACTGAAGCAGAAGATTGACTTTGAGAAAGCTCAGTTCAAGAAGCATATGGCCAAGCTCAGCGTGCAAGAGGTCAAGAACTTCAAGATCATGCTGCACGAGCTTAAAGAAGCCTTTCTAAAGAAGCATGAAGAAGCTCAAGGTTCTCGTGAGCGCATGAAGAGCCTGGCTGACAAGTGTGTGCAAGCCTACAATGAGGCTGAGAAGCGCAAGGCCCTTGGGCGTCCTGGCATCGACCCCAGGATGGCTGCAAAGAAGAAGAAGCCCACTATGGCCGAACTCGACGCACCAAGGCAGGAAGCAGATCCCATTGTCTTCCCAACTAGAATGACTGGCTCGAAGCCAAAGGCCGGGTCAACCGCTTCAGAACTGAAGAAGACAAGGACTGCTGAGGCTGAAGCCAGAAAGAGGAAACATCCTGAAGCTTCTGCTACTGCTCCCTCCAAGAAGAAGCGGAAGACCAAGAAGGAACGGGCTGCTCCCACAGAGCCCTTGATTGTTGAACCCATCTCCATGGTTCGCCCTGACGCTGAACCTCAAGAGCGCCAACTGACTGTCCATGAGCCTGCTTTCATAGAGGCTCATGAAGCTGAAGACTTTCCAGCAGCTGATCCCATCACTGCTGAAGACATTGGTCACCATAACCATGTTGAAGATGATGCAGTTCTTCCTCAGCTCGAGCACCAACAGGTATCATCGCCTGTGCTAACGCACAGCGAACTCATCAGCATTGGTCGTCCTCTGACGCCAAATGCTCAGGATGCATCATGGGCTGATCACCCACAAGCACAAGAGGAAGATGACTTTGAGGCCCAGCCAACTCCAACTCCACAGGCGTCGCCAGCGTTACGCAGGCTTCACAAAGGACCAAGGCCTCTAGTCTCTAAGTCTGAAGCTAAAGTTGTTGAAGACATTCCGGCTGCATCAGCCGATGAAGAAGAAACCCCAAGAGCTGCTACACCCCCGTCTCACCAAGAAGCTGTTCTCGAGGAGAACGTGACTGTGACCGACCCTCCAGCTCATCAAGTGGAGGTTGAGAATCTTGAGGCTTCCACCGACGCCACTAACGTGGTCATGGCTGAAGCCAATGTGGAGCCTACACCAACAAAAGCACCAGAAGTCAGCGAAGCCAATGATACTACTGCTTCTGTTCCTGCACCTGCTGCTGGTCCTCAGTTTGACTATCATGTTGAGCACATGCCTCAGGTACAGAAGCCAATCCCAAGACTACCCAGGTTTCCAGGTCCTGCATCAGCACCTGGATCCTTCAATGTCAACGGCTTCAAAGCAGACAACACTTTCTTCAATAGCTCCAAGAACCCCTACTCAAGGGAAATAATATCTTCTGATCGGTTCTGGAGCTATCCGCAGCGAAGCTATTACTCCTGCATTCTATACAATCAAGGTCGCATCTTCCCACATAAGCGTCTTGATATCGAAGCAATAGCTGGGCTGCCCTATCTGGAAGAAGCTCTAGATTGCTTCAAAGAGGTTGGATTGTTGTCGTTTGTCACTGACCAAGAGCACTGGAATGAAGAGTTGCTGCTCCAATTCTACGCCACACTTCACATCCGTGGGTACAACAGAGATCCAAAGACTTGGGTCCTGGAGTGGATGACAGGAAATGTTCATCACGAAGCCAAAGCCTTTGATATCATTGAGCTCACTGGTCTGCCCACTCCTTGCGATCTCTACGAACCTGGCTGTCAGCTTGACAGTGAAGCTATGGAGAGCATCTTTTAGAAGCCTGAACTAAACATGAGTTAGATGCTCAGTATGATGAAGCCATTGCCCCAAGATGCTCCATATCCCAAGGAGTTCTTTGTTGAAGACCTTGAGTATCTGCCAAGGACTATTTATCACATCATAAGGCGAACTCTCTGGCCCATCAAAGGACATTCTCCACATGCCAAGCTAGAAGGTGCAATGAAGACTTTGGTCTTCTATATTCTTCATGGAAAATGCTTCAATGCACAGGACTTCTTCATCCGCCAACTTCTGCATCAGGCTCTGATCTTTTTGGCTTGAAGTTCTACGCTCCATGGATAATGTGGCTGATTAAACTCCACTCCGCTATCTCATATCAGCCATCTGCTCGCAGTTCTGCCTGATGTGGATATGTCCGTTGAAGCCATTTATCCTGAGCCTGCCAAGGAACCTCTTAGTCTTCAGAATGCGGAGCATCAAAGTTTCTCTCAGAACATTGAAGGGGTTGAAGCAGTCACCCGTGTTTATCCTCTGGCTGGAACTACACGTGCACCACATCCTGCCCTTACTGAAGCCACCGATAGCACAATTGCCCAATGACCCAAGAAGCGCACTCGTGTTCTCAATGACCGAGAGCTTCTGGTGGCTCTTCATCAGAAACAGGATAGGCATCATGATTGGTTGAAGCGCCAAATGCAAAGCCTCTTGGTGGATGTCAACCGCATTCGCAATCTTGCCACCAAGAATGCCTTTTTTCCACATGAAACCTCTTGACGCACATGGAAAGGGCTGATGCTAATGTGCTATGAAGATGATCTTCAAGAGGATTGCTTCTCTGAATGCTTCAAGTTTGACTCCACACCTCCTCGAAGGGCAGTGCTACGATGAACTCCAGCTCTTGAAGACTCTGAGTTCTCTTCCTTTGCTACAACTGTGAATGCCAGAGTGATCGTGGACGAAGACGATGCTACTTCACCGCCACCTCCTTCAGCATGCTTCGACACTGCTCCAAGTTCTTCTGCACCGCCGAACACCACAGACAACCCTGCTGCTTCACCTACTCTTCATGGGAACGAGTAGATGCTCTATGTCTTCAAACCTTTTTGGTCCTTACTGACAAAAGGGGGAGAAGCATATGAGTTTGATAGTCTTCAAGCGGGTCCACATAGGCGGTTGCTTTATATTTTGCCTCGTGTTTACAACTCTTGTTTTGATATATTTGGTTCTTTGAGTTGTAACACTTAAACTCGATGGTCGTCTGCTACTTATTTGCCACTTTGTGATGCGATGATAAATTCCGCATGTGCGACGATAAATTCCACACTTAGATCATTTTGGCAGACGTCCATTTTCCATTATGCATGTCATTATCTTCACATACCTTCTCATGCATAATGAATTGTCATCATAAGTTGAAGAGGATCTCCACGAGTACAACCTGCCATGTGCATTTGCATTCCAAAAGCAAATTACTTATATGCACATCTTCAGGGGGAGCCCTTGCAACTTATGAAGACAATTCCTTATCCTTTACAATTTCACATATTATATTTCCCGTTGAAAACTTCAACTAGTTTGTCATCAATCACCAAAAGGGGGAGATTGTAAGTGCATCTAGTGCCACCCCTAGTTGGTTTTGGAGTATTGACGACAAACCTAGTTGAGGGACTAAAGTGTTTGTGAGAATTGCAGGATAACACAGGTAGAAGTCCCTCATTGATTCGATTTTCCTACCAGAGATGACCCCTAAAAATGTATGAAGACATTGAGGTCAAAGGTGGTTTATGAAGATATTCTCATTGAAGACTATGACAAGAGAAGACATCGCATGAAGCCTATGGAGCTCGAAGACTTAGATCTTTTGTAGTTCTGTTTCTTCTTTGTTGAGTCATAGGAACCACCGTACTATTAAGTGGGGTCCAAGAGAACCAGTCAGAATGATTAAAGTGATGCTTAACCAAAACCTATGTCTTCGAGTGAAGACTGTGAGAGTGAATCTTGTCCAGAGTCGGACAAGTCAACTTTGCTTGTAGCCCAAGTAAACTTGTCATGTGAGTTTGAAATCTGATCGTTGGAACACATGTCAGTTCCTTAGTGACCCAGGGTCATTTCGGACAAATCAGGTCGGGTTGCCTAGTGGCTATAAATAGCCCACCCCCTACAACCATAAACGGTTGGCTACTCAGAGTTAGAGTACGGCTTTTGTCATTTGAGAGCAACCCACCTCGAAGCCTTTGAGAGAGAATTCCTTGCGAGGATAAAGCCCTAACCACCCAGAGCCAAAGAGTGTTAGGCATCACTTAAGTCTTCTTGTCTGTGTGATCTGAAGACTTATTACACTTGAGGACTGTGAATCCTCCACCCGGTTAGGCGTCGCGTTCTGAGCATCCGAGACATTGTGGATCGCTGGTGAACAAAGTCTGTGAAGGTTTGGGAGTCTACCTTGAAGACTTACCAGAGTGATTGGGCGAGGTCTGTGTGACCTTAGCTCAAGGGGAATACGGTGAGGACTGGGTGTCCTGAGCTGCGTGTTCAGGACTGGGTGTCCGGGACTGTGTGTCCTTGGGTTTAAATACCTAGCCGCCCTAACCAGACGTACAGTTGTCACAGCAACTGGAACTGGTCCAACAAATCATTGTCTTCAACGAGTCACTGGTTTCATCCTTCCCTTCCCTTTACTTACTGTTGGTCCTTGTGAAGTCATTATATGATTGCACTATCTTCTGTCTTCACTGAGTGACTGCGTGTTCTATTTGGCTTCATAATATCTTCCTACCTGACCCTTACTACATTGCTGCTATTAGTCATTGTGCTTTCACTTCATTGAATACTTGACTATGGTTTGCCTAGTGCAGTCTACCTTCCGCTGCATGGTAATAGGTTTATTTCTATCGCTTGTCTTCGAAACTTCCACGTTTTGAAGACTTCCATAAAAATCGCCTATTCACCCCCCCCTCTAGTCGATATAACGCACTTTCAGTTAGTCATGAGTTAGTCTAACCTCTAGCTAAGTTAGAGAATCCAAACTGGAGCAGTATAGGACATGCAAGTTGCTCAAAGCATACAGTCAAATTCGTACGTGAAAGGATTTTTTTCTTTTTGAAAACGGAACGTGAAAGGATTTTTTTTAGAATGCTCTTGGCATGTCGCTAACATGTGATGAGTTAACCGACCTCGATAGACGGAAAAATGCCAGCCCGCCGCACTTTGAGAGAGACAAGGAGGAAGAAGCGATACGGGCTGCTGGATTACTAGAGATAGGTGTCGCACGGAAGCCAAGAAATATGATGATAGCGTGGGTTAGCCATGTACTAGTATGATGTAACTACACTGGGCTGTCGTGTTTCGTACTCTTGCAGTCCATTGTGGAGATGTTTGGTTGATTTTATATTACCACGAGGTTCCTTGCTCCTTCTCAGTCGTCGAGAATCTATGTTCTTCCACTCTATTTTTTATGTGAGCTTTGTTCATCCTTTTACCAACACGCGAGACATCTAGCATCAAGGTGCACGTGTCATGCAAGGATCGTTCCATCTATATGAAGACCACGTGGGACTAGAACTACGAGACGGACATGTACCCAGGAGTGGACGTACGAACCTGAGTAATGTAGCGCAGTAAGTGAAGTAGAAAGGCACAAATGGTATGAACATGCGCGACATATTGGGTGTGTTTGGTTGCGTTCTCGTCTCAGCATAGTTGTTCCCTCTTCATGCATGCTCAACTCAACACCGCTCTTCATGCATGCTCTCTTCATGCATGCTTCTAGTGTATTTGTGCTAAACTAGTGTGGACTCATGCCCCCTCCATACACTCTACCAAACACCCAAAAGTGGGTCGAGAAGGGAACTCTTGGGCGGCATTTGTCTCTTACTATGTAGTACCACTAAATGTTGTACGTGCAATGCACGGTGATCTTATGGAGTACGTGCCTAAGTACTCTACTACTACTATATTAGTTGGAGGCACATATTAGCTTTTATATTTGTTTATGTGTATGCCCCGAGACGTTCCAACTAGATGTGTCTTTCTCTCCAGGTCGCACTTTGTATCGTTCAAACCACTAGTACTACTACGTGTGGTCTCTGACTCAGAAGTGGAAGAAGTGGAGATGCTCTACCACGTTGTTTTTTTTGCACTAGGCTCTAACACGCTATTCATGTCCCACTCCTTTCGCTGACGTGTGGGACATCCAGCACGTGCCATGTTTGGCACTCTTCGTCGTAAGAGTTGAAACGCTAGCATTCATCAGAAATAAAAAATAAATATAAATCAGCAGTGATACTATTTTTTTGAGAACCAATCAGCAGTGATACTATACCACGTGGTTTCCTTGCTCCTCGATATCAGAAAGAATACTTCCGTTCGCGACCATGTGGGACGTCGACCATCCTGGTCCACTTGCCATGCACGCGGAACTCCAAGGGAGAGTCACCCCGGTCGTCGCGCCGCAGCAATAATAACTAATGAGCCGTCAAATCACAGGCCCAACCTTTCCCACTTTGAAGTTGCTCGGACGAAGGAACCATCATGACTTAATTGAATTCTGCTTCTTGAAGAAAACTACTGTACCAGCAGTACTGCTAGCTACAGTACTTACTCCAACAGAGGCCTCCTTTCGTTCATAGGATAGGAATTTTATAGGAATATGAAAATCATAGGAAGTGAGATGACATGCATCTCAATTCCTATAGATAAAGAGATGCCATTTGATGCATGGGATAGGAATTTTTCCATTGAGTCTAGGCTAATGCGCTGGTAATTTGCTCTAAAAACTACAGTATAACTAGTAGTACTGGTACATGCTTGTACTCAGACACGGACACACACACACTAACTACTAGTACTACTACTTCTCACATGCTGGCCAAACGCCGTCGTTCTCCTTCCCGGCTTTGCCGGCGACACCCCACCGTGCTTGGATCTCCGCCGACCTCTCCGCAGCAGCGCGTGCGTCCTCTTCTTTCCTGCGGCGGCGGGCCTCTCTTTTCTTGAGTGCTTTCTGACTTTTCCGCTCCCTCTGTTCGGCTTTGGCCGCCTCTTTCTCTACCGCCCATTCGGCCTTGGCAGCTTCAAATTCCTCCCACATAGGTGTGAGGTCGCAAGCGGCGATGAACTCGGCACGGCGGGATGCCATCGGTTCCCTACCATTTTGTGTGCGGTCGTGGGTGGCGAGGAACTCAGCATGGTTGGATGCCATTGCTTCCTTACCGGTTAGTGTGCGGCGCGTGGCATGAACGACGCTTGTTGAGAGCTCTGGGGTGGAGTGGCCGGACAACCGTATAGTGCATTGGTTTGTCAAGAGCTCAAGGACAGAAGATGAAGGAAATTTGGATTCCCCTTCAATCCTGGTCATTTATTACCGAGTAAAATGCATTGGTGGTCATCGAACTTGTCTTGATAGCTCACTTTGATCATTGTATACGGGATATGGTGATTATACGGTCACTAGCTCAGCGTATAGCTCCCTATTTGTCTGGTTGACCAGTCAAACAGTCTGCATGCGCCTCACAGCTCGTGTTCTTTATCTATCTATGCGGGCCTACCTGTCAGTGGAGAAAGAAATAAAAACAAAAATTATGCATATGTGGGGAATCAAACCACAGACTCGTCGCTGCAACACACACTCGTTAGCCAAATGAAAATGAAATACTTTGCATCAGAAACTCACGTTCAAGCTGTCAAAGCATGCTAATGCATGCACATCGCCCTCTCAATCAAAGTCCTGCTCATGGCGCAACGCAAACGGTGAGCCCATCACCTGCGTGCCCCAGCGGTGCCTGACATTACTATTTAGACGTTGGAAATCCAAGTCCCCTCAGTAAGTAAGGGACAAGGCATACCCGCTCCCCCTGGATGGGTTGGGAAAGCTCTCCGCTTGCTCCCTGCCATTATAAGTGGTTAGTCTGGCTCGGACGGGGACCATATACGCAGGTGGGAGAAACCCCTGGGTCTGCAACTCTACCAATTGGCTGTGGGGGACGGAACACTTCTCCCAATCGCCTGGCTTAGTGCTACGGGAGCGAGAGGAGGAGCTGCGATGGCCGGCCATGATGGGATGGTTTTTTCGGGCGCGCTCTGATGGATACTCATTGTGGGAGGATGGTGTGGTTTGGATCTGAGGATCCCCGTCTCTTTAAATAGATGATTTACTTACATGGTCAGGGTGGCAAATGTAAAAATGCCCCGACTTCTCGCATTCGCTCGACACGTGGATATAGCCATTATTAAAGCACAAAAGCCGAGGAGTGCAACATTAATGGGAAGCCAGACACTACTCGTTACAACAGGTACTCTGGATTTGGAGAAGAACCCGCCATGCAATGCCGAAGACAATCTGCGCGCCGGACTAATCATCATTGAAGCCTGGTTCAGGGGCTACTGAGGGAGTCCTGGATTAGGGGGTCCTCGGACAGCCGGACTATATGCTTTCGCCGGACTGTTGGACTATGAAGATACAAGGTTGAAGACTTTGTCCCGTGTCCGGGTGGGACTCTCCTTTGCATGGAAGGCAAGCTACGCGATTCGGATATGTAGATCTCATTCCCTGTAACTGACTCTGTCTAACCCTAGCCCCCTCCGGTGTCTATATAAACCGGAGGGTTTAGTCCGTAGGACAACAACAATCATAATCATAGGCTAGCTTCTAGGGTTTAGCCTCTACGATCTCGTGGTAGATCAACTCTTGTAATACTCATATCATCAAGATAAATCAAGCAAGAAGTAGGGTATTACCTCCATCGAGAGGGCCCGAACCTGGGTAAACATTGTGTCCCCTGCCTCCTGTTACCATTAGCCTTAGACGCACAGTTCGGGACCCCCTACCCGAGATCTGACGGTTTTGACACCGACAGGAGATGCCGAAGTATGGCGTATAGCCGGATCCGGATACCTCGTAGGAACTCCCAAGGAGGTATACCCACAGTGGGCTTCAGAATGGTTCTATATGGACGACATCCCACTGTCGGACCCAGTTCGGCGCGGCCTTCTTGAATTTTCCAGCGTTGCTTTAAAGAAGCGCATGAACTGGCATTCCTGAAGTCCCAAGGAGGAAGATAGTACGGAGATAAAAAGGTTGGTTCGCAAGGTCAAATTGCTAGCCCATACCAAGCTCTCGATAATCGAGGTTATAGCTATTGCAATAAAGAGGTGCGTTCAGTGTTTCCAGTCCATAGTAAGTCCCTTATGATGTTACAATGGAGAAGATGATGCATCTTTCTACAGACGCAAGGGTCCGGATACCCCTGCTGAACTAGCCACGATCTTGGCCGATCTGTATAAGGGTGAAAAAGAAGATTTCCTCCACTTAAACTGCCGGGAAGGCTATTCCATGTAGAACCCCATCGGGTAAGACTTCGATTATCTGTGTTGCTTTATCGCTATCAGAGTATACTAATCGAATTTGCTTTTTGTTGCCATAAAACAGTCATGGAGGAAGATGACTAAGGACGCCCGATGTCCTGCTCCACAGCCAGAGGATCACAACCGCCACGAGGACTCTGGCTTCTGCGAGGATCCAGATATATACATAGAGTTCGATGATGGGGTGTTTTATCAAGCAAGCCTTGACGACTTGGAAGTGGCCATTACCATCGACTACCCCCGCCCCTATCCCTTCTCCATTGTAAGTATTCGAAGAGCTAAAAAGGAAGTCCCTACTTGCACCTTTGTCCATTGTACTAATCCATGCTTAGCAGGATGGGCGCTCGGCAGACCGCACCTCTTCAAGGGCGGCCCCTTCACAGGGTAGTCGTTCAAAACGAAAGGAGGCTGGAGGCACCGTAGGACCTTCATCGTCTTAAAAAAGGTATGTTCATTTGACACGTGCCTAGGCACGAGTCCGGATTATTAAAGCTCACTTCTATCTTTGATTCAGAAGGAGCACGCGACAAACAGTGGGGAAACGCTCTATGAGCCGAATGTCAGCCAATCCGGCACCGGACTCGTCAGCTAGGACGAGGGATGATGCAGTGCCAACTCCACCGACTCATGAGGATTCAGATGACGTATCTGTCACAAACTTCGAGGTGGAGAGCGTAATGAATAACCGCTTTCTAAAAGAGGCCATGTGCGCTACAGCCTTTTCCGAGCAAGAGTTTACTGTACTTAGTTCGGTGGATGCATATATCCAAGCCGCTCGAGACGGACTTGCCGGAGTCACTCAGCTGTTTTCAAAGGATATACACGTAAAAGTTTATGCAATTTTATAGACATACACCAGTAGCCCCCGAGACATAAAGCGGTGAACCAAACCGATTTAAGGATCGATATTACCTGCAGGTTCTCAAAGAGAAGAACACTGCGCTATCCCAAGAGCTGAAAACAAAACAAACGCAGCTTAATGCCGTCACCGCCGAACTGGCGGAAATGAAAAGGCCGCAATGAACACATCCAAGGGGAAAACACGAGGAGGAAAAATACAAACAAGCCAAAGAGATAGAGAGCTTGAAGGCTCGGTTATTGGCCGCTCAAAAAGAAAATGAGAAGTTGAAAGGCGGCATGTTTGGTATGTCTTTTAAAACTACCCTATAAACTTGTGTTTAGTCCACTGTTCGGAATGTCATAAATCTGTGACTACAGGTCTATTAATTGGTCGACCGGAAGAAGAAGTATCCGGGTTCCAAGGCGACGTGCTGAAGGAGCTGTCTGTGGTACATGCACGGGCTCGGAAGGCCATGAGGAGTATGGTCAAGGCTTTATGGCCATCTGACACCCCTCCGGAAAGCATGGAGGGTTTGGCAAGCTTGTTCAAAGGTGCCCGGCGCCGCTTTGATCTATGGAAGACATCTGCCTGCCTTGAAGGCACACGAGAAGCCTGGGCGATGGTGAAAACACGCTTCACCAAGCTAGATCCAAATCATATGGCCCGAATGGGACCATAGGGACCAGATGGGAAAGAAATTCCTGTAAACTTGGTGTATGACCAAGTAATGATAGCTGTGAAATATTCGTAGGAAGACTATAGGTTGGACAGTCTGATAGACGGAATAGATAAGGAATAGGTATTTGATTCAATGTATTAATGTACTTTATGATCAACATGGATTCTTCAGCTGAACATGTGAAAAATTTGTCATTGCAGCTTTCGGCCATGGCCTCCAAACCAAAAAGGTGGAGTGTTTCCGGATACTGTAACGAGGGAAACATTCATTATGTCCGGAAACCAGGCAACCCAATCATTATGCTCGAACAGACAAAAAATTTAGTTCGGGGTGTATGTTATATTACATATGTAAGAAACATCTTCCAAGGAGAATACTCACGTTAAGGGTTCCTTTCCTTGGGTTGGCATGCTTTAATTATGCGTGTCGGGGCCTTGGTCAGCAATACGAAAAAAACTGCTTTGTATATTTGAAGAGTTACCAGAATGTAACAATCTATCATTTGATTGCCGACCAATTATTCTCTTAAGAATGCTAGCTTTCGGCTTCACCCGTCTGAGGTACAGGACCGGATCACACGGTTGTAACAATCACAGAGGTGCTCCCTTATGCCCTAGCCGAACAAATCGGGAACACATGGCATAAACACAGGAGCAAGGCAACCCAACTTGGCAAAAACTTAAGTCATAGAGGTGCATATAATGGCAAAAATAGTGTATATGAACAAACGACGTGTACATTGTGAGCTCCAGGCTCTGAATAATAAGTGTTGGGGAACGCAGTATTTCAAAAAAAAATCCTATGATCACGCAAGATCTGTCTAGGATATGCATAGAAACGAGAGGGGAGAGTGTGTCCACATACCCTCGTAGACCAAAAGCGGAAGTGTTTAGTAACGCGGTTGATGTAGTCGAACGTCTTCGCGATTCAACCGATCCTAGAACCAAACGTACGGCACCTCTATGTTCAGCACACATTCAGCTTGATGACATCCCTCGAGCTCTTGATCTAGTTGAGGACGAGGGAGAGTTCCATCAGCACGATGGTGTGGTGGCGGTGATGATTAAGTTACCGGCACAGGGCTTCGCCTAAGCACTACGATGGTATGACTGAGGTGTGTAACTGTGGAGGGGGGCACCACACATGGCTAAGACAATTGATCTTATGTGTTCTAGCGTGCCCCCTGCCCCCCCCCCCCGTATATAAAGGAGGAGAGGGGAGGCCAGCCGGCCCATGTAGGGCGCGCCAAGGAGAGGAGTCCTACTAGGACACCAAGTCCTAGTAGGATTCCACTTGGTGGAAGGGGGAGGAGGAAGGGAGAGGGGGAAGGGAAGGAAAGGGGGGCGCCGCCCCCTTCCCCTAGTCCAATTCGGACTGCCAGGGGGCGGCCAGCCCCTTGTGGCCCTTTTGTCTTCCCACTAAGGCCCATGAAGGCCCATTAATTCCCCCGGGGGGTTCCGATAACCCTCCGGCACTCCGATAGTTACCCGGTACCTCTCGGAACTCATCTGGTGTCCGAATATCATCGTCCAATATATCAATCTTTATGTCTTGACCATTACGAGACTCATCGTCATGTCTGTGATCTCATCCAGGACTCTGAACAAACTTCAGTCATCAAATCACAGAACTCATAATACAAATCGTCATCGAACGTTAAGCGTGCTCACCCTACGGGTTCGAGAACTATGTAGACATGACCGAGACGCATCTCCGGTCAATAACCAATAGTGCAACCTGGATGCTCATATTGGCTCCTACATGTTCTACGAAGATCTTTATCAGTCAAACCGCACAACAACATAAGTTGTTCCCTTTGTCATCGGTATGTTACTTGCCCGAGATTCGATCGTCGGTATCATCATACCTAGTTCAATCTCGTTACTGGCAAGTCTCTTTACTCGTTTCGTAATGCATCATACCGTAACTAACTCATTAATCACATTGCTTGCAAGTCTTATAGTGATGTGCATTACCGAGAGGGCCCAGAGATACCTCTCCGATACACGGTGTGACAAATCGTGATTTCGATCTTTGCCAACTCAACAAACACCATCGAAGACACCCGTAGAGCATATTTATAATCACCTAGTTATGTTGTGACGTTTGATAGCACACAAGGTGTTCCTTCGGTATTCGGTAGTTGCATAATCTCATAGTCATAGGAACATGTATAAGTCATGAAGAAAGCAATAGCAATAGAACTAGACGGCCATTATGCTAAGGTAACGGATGGATCTTGTCCATCACATCATTCTCTAATGATGTGACCCCGTTCATAAAATGACAACACATGTCAATGGTTATGGAATTTAACCATCTTTGATTAACGAGCTAGTTAAGAAGAGGCATAGTAGGGACATTCTGTTTGTCTATGTATTCACACATGTACTAAGTTTCCGATTAATACAATTCTAGCATGAATAATAAACATTTATCATGACATAAGGAAATATAAATAACAACTTTATTATTGCCTCTAGGGCATATTTCCTTCAGTCTCCCACTTGCACCAGAGTCAATAATCTAGATTACATAGTAATGATTCTAACACCCATGGAGTCTTGGTGCTAATCATGTTTTGCTCGTGAGAGAGGCTTAGTCAACGGGTCTGCAACATTCAGATCCGTATGTATCTTGCAAATCTCTATGTCTCCCTCCATGACTTGATCGCAGATGGAATTGAAGCATCTCTTGATGTGTTTGGTTCTCTTGTGAAATCTGGATTCCTTTGCCAAGGCAATTGCTCCAGTATTGTCACAGAAGATTTTCATTAGACCCGATGCACTAGGTATTACACCTAGATCAGATATGAACTCCTTCATCCAGACTCCTTCATTTGCTGCTTCCGAAGCAGCTATGTACTCTGCTTCACACGTAGATCCCGCCACAATGCTCTGCTTGGAACTGCACCAACTGACAACTCCACCATTCAATATAAATACGTATCTGGTTTGTGACTTAGATTCATCCGGATCGGTGTCAAAGCTTGCGTTAATGTAACCATTTACGATGAGCTCTTTGTCACCTCCATAAACGAGAAACATATCCTTAGTCCTTTTCAGGTATTTCAGGATGTTCTTGACCGCGGTCCAGTGATCCACTCCTGGATTACTTTGGTACCTCCCTGCTAAACTAATAGCAGGGCACACATCAGGTCTGGTACACAGCATTGCATACATGATAGAACCTATGGCTGAGGCATAGGGAATGACTTTCATTTTCTCTCTATCTACTGCAGTGGGCGGGCATTGAGTCTGAATCAACTTCACACCTTGTAACACAGGCAAGAATCCTTTCTTTGACTAATCCATTTTGAACTTCTTCAAAACTTTATCAAGGTATGTGCTTTTTGAAACTCCAATTAAGCGTCTTGACCTATCTCTATATATCTTGATGCCCAATATATAAGCAACTTCACCGAGGTCTTTCATTGAAAAATTCTTATTCAAGTATCCTTTTATGCTATCCAGAAATTCTATATTATTTCCAATCAATAATATGTCATCCACATACAATATTAGAAATGCTAAAGAGCTCCCACTAACTTTCTTGTAAATATAGGCTTCTCCAAAAGTCTGTATAAAACCATATGCTTTGATCACACTATCAAAGCGTATATTCCAACTCCGAGAGGCTTGCACCAGTCCATAAATGGATTGCTGGAGCTTGCACACTTTGTTAGCACCTTTTGGATCGACAAAACCTTCTGGTTGCATCATATACAACTCTTCTTTAAGATATCCATTAAGGAATGCAGTTTTGACATCCATTTGCCAAATTTCTTAATCATAAAATGCGACATTTGCTAACTTGATTCAGACTGACTTAAGCATCGCTACGGGTGAGAAGGTCTCATCGTAATTAACTCCTTGAACTTGTCGAAAACCTTTCACAACAAGTCGAGCTTTGTAGACAGTAACATTACCGTCAGCGTCAGTCTTCTTCTTGAAAATCCATTTATTCTCTATGGCTTGCCGATCATCGGGCAAGTCAACCAAAGTCCACACTTTGTTCTCATACATGGATCCCATCTCAAATTTCATGGCCTCAAGCCATTTCGCGGAATCTGGGCTCATCATCGCTTCCTCATAGTTCATAGGTTCATCATGGTCAAGTAACATGACCTCCATAACAGGATTAACGTACCACTCTAGTGTGGACCTTACTCTAATTGACCTACAAGGTTCGGTAGTAACTTGATCAGAAGTTTCATGATCATTATCATTAGCTTCCTCACTGATTGGTGTAGGAATCACTAGAACTGATTCCTGTGATGAACTACTTTCCAATGAGGGAGCAGGTACAATTACCTCATCAAGTTCTACTTTCCTCCCACTCACTTCTTTTGAGAGAAACTCCTTCTCTAGAAAGGATCCATTCTTAGCAACAAATATCTTGCCTTCGGATCTGTGATAGAATTTGTACCCAACAGTTTCCTTTGGGTATCCTATGAAGACACATTTCTCCGATTTGGCTTTGAGCTTATCAGGTTGAAGCTTTTTCACATAAGCATCGCAGCCCCAAACTTTAAGAAACGACAACTTGGGTTTCTTGCCAAACCATAGTTCATATGGTGTCATCTCAACGGATTTAGATGGTGCCCTATTTAATGTGAATGCAACTGTCTCTAAAGCATAACCCCAAAAGATAGCGGTAAATCAGTGTTTCATCAAGTAGATATACCCTTATCTGCTCAAATCATCTGTGAAGGTCAGAAAATAACGATACCCGCCACGAGCCTCAACACTCATCGGACCGCATACAATAATATGTATTATTTCCAATAAGTCAGTTGGTCGCTCCATTGTTTCGGAGAACGGAGTCTTAGTCATCTTGCCCATGAGGCATGGTTTGGAAGCATCAAGTGATTCGTAATCAAGTGATTGGAAAAGCCCATCAGCATGGAGTTTCTTCATGCGCTTTTCACCAATATGACCTAAACGGCAGTGCCACAAATAAATTGCACTATCATTATTGAACTTTTATATTTTGGCTTCAATATTATGAATATGTGTATCACTACTATCGACATTCAACAAAAATAGACCACTCATCAAGGGTGCATGACCATAAAAGATATTACTCACATAAATAGAACAACCATTATTCTCTGATTTAAATGAATAACCGTCTCAAATCAAACAAGATCCAGATATAATGTTCATGCTTAACACTGGCACCAAATAACAATTATTTAGGTCTAAAACTAATCCCGATGGTAGATGTAGAGGTAGCGTGCTGACGGCGATCACATCGACTTTGGAACCATTTCCCACGCGCATCGTCACCTCGTCCTTAGCCAATCTTCGTTTAATCCATAGCCCCTGTTTCAAGTTGTAAATATGAGCAACAGAACTAGTCTCAAATACCGAGGCGCTACTACGAGCATTAGTAAGGTACACATCAATAGCATGTATATCAAATATACATTTGACTTTGCCATCCTTCTTATCCGCCAAATACTTGGGGCAGTTCTGCTTTCAGTGACCAGTCCCTTTGAAGTAGAAGCACTCAGTCTCAAGCTTAGGTCCAGACTTGGGCTTCTTCACTTGAGCAGCAACTTGCTTTCCGTTCTTCTTGAAGTTCCCCTTCTTCCCTTTTCCCTTTTTCTTGAAACTAGTGGTCTTGTTAACCATCAACACTTGATGCTCCTTCTTGATTTCTACCTCCACGGCCTTTAGCATCGTGAAGAGCTTGAGAATTATCTTATCCATCCTTTGCATATTATAGTTCATCACGAAGCTTTTGTATCTTGGTGGCAGTGAATGAAGAACTCTCTCAATGACACTATCATTAGGAAGATTAACTCCCAGTTGAGTCAAGTGGTTGTGGTACCCAGACATTCTGAGTATATGTTCACTGAAAGAACTACTCTCCTCCATTTTGCAGCTATAGAACTTATTTGAGACTTCATATCTCTCAACTCAGGCATTTGCTTCAAACATTAACTTCAACTTCTAGAACATCTCATATGCTCCATGACGTTCAAAACATCGTTGAAGTCCCGATTCTAAGCCGTAAAGCATGGCACACCGAACTATTGAGTAGTCATCAGCTTTGCTCTGCCAGATGTTCACAACGTCCAGAGTTGCTCCTGCAGTGGGTCTTGCACCTAGTGGTGCTTCCAGGACATAATTCTTTTGTGCAACAATGAGGATAATCCTCAAGTTATGGACACAGTCCATGTAGTTGCTACCATCATCTTTCAACTTAGCTTTCTCCAGGAACGCATTAAAATTGAAGGGAACGATAGCTCGGGCCATTGACCTGCAATAACATACACATACAAATACTTTCAAGTACTAAGTTCATGATAAATTAGAGTTCAATTGATCATATTACTTAAGAACTCCCACTTGGACAAACATCCCTCTAGTCATCTAAATGATCACGTGATCCATATCAACTAAACCATGTCCGATCATCATGTGAGATGGAGTAGCTTTCAAGGGTGAACATCACTATGTTGATCATATCTACTATATGATTCACATTCGACCTTTTGGTCTCAGTGTTCCGAGGCCATATCTACATATGCTAGGCTCGTCAAGTTTAACCTGAGTATTCTGCATGTGCAAAACCAGCTTGCACCTGTTGTATGTGAACGTAGAGCATACCACACCCGATCATCACGTGGTGTCTCGGCACGACGAACTATAGCAACAGTGCATACTCAGGGAGAACACTTATACCTTGAAATTTAGTGAGGGATCATCTTATAATGCTACCACCGTACTAAGCAAAAAAAGATGCATAAAGGATAAACATCACATGCAATCAAAATAAGTGATATGATATGGCCATGATCATCTTGTGCCTTTAATCTCCATCTCCATCTCCAAAGAACCATCATGATCACCATCGTCACCGGCTTGACACCTTGATCTCCATCGAAGCATCATTGTCGTCTCGCCAACTATTGCTTCTACGACTATCGCTACCGCCTAGTGATGAAGTAAAGCAATTACATGGCGATTGCATTTCATACAATAAAGCGACAACCATAAGGCTCTTGCCAGTTGCCGACAACTTTTACAAAACATGATCATCCCATAAAACAATTTATATCTCATCACGTCTTGACCATATCATATCACAACATGCCCTGCAAAAACAAGTTAGATGGCCTCTACTTTGTTGTTGCAAGTTTTACGTGGCTGCTACGGGCTTCTAGCAAGAACCGTTCTTACCTACGCATCAAAACCACAACGATTTTTTGTCAAGTGTGTTGTTTTAACCTTCAACAAGGACCAGGCATAGTTAAACTCGATTCAACTAAAGTTGGAGAAACAGACACCTGCCAGCCACCTGTGTGCAAAGCACGTCGGTAGAACCAGTCTCATGAACGTGTTCATGTAATGTCGGTCCGAGCCGCTTCATCCAACAATGCCGCCGAATCAAAGTAAGACGTTGTTGGTAAGCAGTATGACTATTATCGCCCACAACTCACTGTGTTCTACTCGTGCATATAACATCTACTCATAGAGCTGGCTCGGATGCCACTGTTGGGGAACGCAGTATTTCAAATTTTTTCCTACGATCACGCAAGATCTATCTAGGAGATGCATAGCAACAAGAGGGGAGAGTGTGTCCACGTACCCTCGTAGACCGAAAGCAGAAGCGTTTAGTAATGCGGTTGATGTAGTTAAACGTCTTCGCGATTCAACCGATCCTAGCACTGAACGTATGGCACCTCCGTGTCAGCACACGTAGCTCGATGACGTCCCTCGAGCTCTTGATCCAGGTGAGGACGAGGGAGAGTTCTGTCAGCACGACGGCGTGGTGAAGGTGATGATGAAGTTACCGGCGCAGGGCTTCGCCTAAGCACTACGATGTTATGACTGAGGTGTGTAACTATGGAGGGGGGCACCGCACACGACTAAGACAATTGATCTTGTGTGTTCTAAGGTGCCCCTTGCCCTTGTATATAAAGGAGGAGAGGCGGTGGCCGGCCGACCCCTGTAGGGTGCGCCAAGGAGAGGAGTCCTAGTAGGACTCCAAGTCCTAGTAGGATTCCACTTGGTGGAAGTGGGAGGGGGAAGGGAGAGGGGGAAGGGAAGGGAAGGGGGGTGGGGGGAGGGGGAGGCCAGCACCTTGTGGCCCTTCTCTCTTCCCATTAAGGCCCATGGTGGCCCATTAGTTCCCCTAGGGGGTTCCGATAACCCTCCGGCACTCCGATAGTTACCCAGTACCTCTCGGAACTCATCCGGTGTCTGAATAACATTGTCCAATATATCAATCTTTATGTCTCGACCATTTTGAGACTCCTCGTCATGTCCGTGATCTCATCCGGGACTTCGAACAAACTTCGGTCATCAAATCACATAACTCATAATACAAATCATCATCGAACATTAAGTGTGCGGACCCTACGGGTTCGAGAACTTTGTAGACATGATGGAGACACATCTCCGGTCAATAATCAATAGCGGAACCTGGATGCTCATATTCGCTCCTACATGTTCTACGAAGATCTTTATCGGTCAAACCGCACGGCAACATACATTGCTCCCTTTGTCATCGGTATGTTACTTGCCTGTGATTCAATCGTCGGTATCATCATACCTAGTTCAATCTCGTTACCGGCAAGTCTCTTTACTCGTTCCGTAATGCATCATCCTGTAACTAACTCATTAGTCACATTGCTTGCAAGGATTATAGTGATGTGCATTACCGAGAGGGCCCAGAGATACCTCTCCGATACACGGAGTGACAAATCCTAATTTCGATCTATGCCAACTCAACAAACACCATCGAAGACACCTGTAGAGCATCTTTATAATCAACCAGTTACGTTGTGACATTTGATAGCACACAAGGTGTTCCTCCGGTATTCGGGAGTTGCATAATCTCATAGTCATAGGAACATGTATAAGTCATGAAGAAAGCAATAGCAATAAAACTAAACGATCATTATGCTAAGCTAATGGATGGGTCTTGTCCATCACATCATTCTCTAATGATGTGATCCCGTTCATCAAATGACAACACATGTCTATGGTTAGGAAACTTAACCATCTTTGATCAATGAGCTAGTCAAGAAGAGGCATACTAAGGACATTCTGTTTGTCTATGTATTGACACAGGTACTAAGTTTCCGGTTAATACAATTCTAGTATGACTAATAAACATTTATCATGACATAAGGAAATATAAATAACAACTTTACTATTGCCTCTAGGGCATATTTCCATCAATAAACTTCGGTTAAAGAAGCCCCCAGGCATCGTGGGGTGTATACATTTTAGGATGTGTACCCCTCAGGTGTTCAGCCTATCCGAACATACCCTAGGAATCGTAGAAAAATGAGAGAAATAGAAAGAAATGAAGAGGAGAAAAAACAAAAAAGAAACATGGCTGAACTTATGCATAGAATCTTCGGAGCCGAGCAACGTTCCATGGGTTCGGCTCAAGGAGATTATCCTATGCATTACGAAGGCGATAGGCCCCACCTGTGAGAACTTCATCTATAATAAAGGGCCCCTCCCATTTTGGTTTGAGCTATCCTTCTTCTTCTCGGGGAGGCGTAGAATGAGTTTGCCGACATTATAAGTCTTGCCCGCACTTCTCTACTTTGGTATCGCCGATCCTGTTGTTGACAAAATGCGGAACGGGCTTGAGGGAGTCCTGGATTAGGGGGTGTTCGGATAGCCAGACTATACCTTCAGCCGGACTCCTGGGATATGAAGATACAAGATTGAAGACTCTGTCCCGTGTCCGGAAGGGACTTTCCTTGGCGTGGAAGGAAAGCTTGGCGATACGGATATGTAGATCTCCTACCATTGTAACCGACTTTGTGTAACCCTAACCCTCTCCGGTGTCTATATAAACCGGAGGGTTTTAGTCTGTAGGACAACGCACACATCAACAATCATACCATAGGCTAGCTTCTAGGGTTTAGCCTCTTCGATCTCGTGGTGGATCTACTCTTGTACTACCCCTATCATTAATATTAATCAAGCAGGACGTAGGGTTTTACCTCCATCGAGAGGGCCCGAACCTGGGTAAAACTTCGTGTCCCTTGCCTCCTGTTACCATCTGGCCTAGACGCACAGTTCGGGACCCCCTACCCGACATCCGTCGGTTTTGACACCAACATTGATGCTTTCATTGAGAGTTCCTTTGTGTCGTCGCCGTCAGGCTCGATGGCTCCTACGATCACCAATAACGATGCGGTCCAGGGTGAGACCTTCCTCCCCGGATAGATCTTCGTCTTCGGCGGCTTCACACTGCGGGCCAATTCACTTGGCCATCTGGAGCAGATCGAAAGCTACGCCCCTGGCCGTCAGGTCAGATTTAGAAGTTTAAACTACACGGCTGACATCCGCGGGGACTTGATCTTCGACGGATTCGAGCCACTGCCGAGCGCGCCGCACTGTCCCGACGAGCATGATCTAGCTCTGCCGCCGAATAGTGCCCTGGAGGCCGCACCCGCATCGGCTTCGACCCTTAATTTGGAGCCAACCGCGCCGATCGAGTATGGGTGGTTGGACACCGCCTTGGGGGCTGTGATACCAACGGCGATTGAGCCGAACACCAGCCCCGCACTCCGCGAGACTCGTGACTCCAAGGAGCCGGACTCCTCTTCGGACACCGAACCCTCCGCGCCCCTGTCGATCGAATCTGATTGGGCACCGATCATGGAGTATACTGCCACGAATATCTTCCAGCACTCGCCTTGGCGATATTCTGAAGACACTAAAGTCTCTCTCTTTATCAGGAGAGCCCTGGCCAAACCACGGTCAGCAAGGTTGGGGTACGGACGATGAAGAAATTCAAAGCCCACCCACCACCCACTTTGTAGCCACTATCGACGACTTAACCGACATGCTCGACTTCGACTCTGAAGACATCGACGGTATGGACGCCGATGAAGGAGATGATGAAGAACCAGTGCCTACTAGGCCCTGGAAAGCCACCTCGTCATATGACATATACATGGTGGACACCCCAAAAGAGGGAGATGGCGGTGGAACAGCGGAGGATGACCCCTCCAAGAAACAGCCTAAGCACCGGCATCAGCGGCGCCGCTCAAAATCCCGCCAAAACAAATACGGTGATTCTAGCATGGGAGATAATAATACTCCGAAAAGTGCCGAAGAAAACCCCCTCCAGCAAGACTTAGCACAGGAGGATGGAGAAACCAGCCCTCATGAGAGAGCGACAGACAGAGAGGTCGAGGACGATAATTATATGCCTCCCTCCGAAGACGAGGCAAGCCTCGACGACGACGAATTCATCGTGCCAGAGGATCCCATCGAGCAAGAGCGTTTTCAATGCAGGCTTATGGCCACGGCAAGAAGCCTCAAGAAAAAACAGCAATAGCTTAGAGCTGATCAAGATTTGCTGGTCGACAGATGGACTGAAGTCCTTGCGGCTGAAGAGCATAAACTCGAACGCCCCTCCAAGAGCTACCCAAAGCGTAGGTTGCTACCCCGATTAGAGGAGGAAGCACTTGATGCGGCCGACCGGCCACCTCGTGGCCGCGAGAGAGAGGCCTCCCGGCTCTCCACTCAAACCGCACCCCATACCAAGGCACGGGAATATGCGCCGGACTTTCGAGACATGTTGGAGGACAAGGCAAGGCAAACATGATCGATCAACGGATCACGTGGGCACCCCACGGCTCGAGACGGTAACCATCACACCGGCCACAAATTCAGCAGGGCCGAACACAGTATACAAAGCTCATTGGAGCTACGACATGATATCGCCTAGTACAGAGGCGCCGCATACCCACTATGCTTTATAGACGAAATAATGGATCATCAAATCCCCGAGGGTTTCAAACCCATAAACATCGAACCATATGATGGCACAACAGATCCCGCGGTATGGATCGAGGATTATCTCCTTCATATCCACATGGCCCGCGGCGACGATTTCCACGCCATCAAACACCTGCCACTCAAGCTTAAAGGACCAGCTTGGCATTGGCTTAACAGCTTGCCAACAGGATCAATCAGTTGTTGGGAGGACCTGGAAGCCGCATTCCTCGACAATTTCCAGGGCACTTATGTGCGACCCCCAGACGCCTATGACCTAAGTCACGTAATTCAGCAGCCAGAGGAATCGGCCAGGCAATTCTGGACACGGTTCCTAACAAAGAAAAATCAAATAGTCGACTGTCCGGATGCTGAGGCCCTAGCAGCCTTCAAGCACAATATCCGTGACGAGTGGCTGGCCCGGCACCTTGGACAGGAAAAGCCGAAATCTATGGCAGCACTCATGACACTCATGACCCACTTTTGCGTGGGAGAAGACAGCTGGCTTGCTCGTAGCAACAATATGACCAAGAACCCTGGTAATTCGGACACCATGGACAGTAGTGGCAGGTCGCGTCGCAACAAGCAGAAGCACCACATTAACGGTGACAATGCTGAGGATACGGCAGTTAATGCCGGATTCAGAGGCTCTAAATCTGGTCAGCGGAAAAAGCCATTCAAAAGAAATCCTAGGGGCCCGTCCAGTTTGGACCGAATACTCGACCGCTTGTGCCAGATACATGGCACCCCCGAAAAGCCGGCCAATCACACCAACAGGGATTGTTGGGTGTTCAAGCAGGCAAGCAAGTTAAACGTCGAAAATGAAGACAAGGGACTGCATAGCGATGACGACGAGGAGCCCCGGCCGCCAAACAACAGTGGACAGAAGGGTTTTCCCCCACAAGTGCGGATGGTGAACATGATATACGCAACCCACGTCCCCAAAAGGGAGCAGAAGCGCGCGTTAAGGGACGTATACGCGGTAGAGCTAGTCGCCCCAAAGTTCAACCCATGGTCCTCCTGCCCGATCACCTTTGATAGAAGGGACCATCCCACTAGCATCTGTCATGGCGGGTTCGCCGCATTGGTCCTAGACCCAATTATTGACGGATTTCATCTCACTAGAGTCCTTATGGACGGCGGCAGCAGCCTGAACCTGCTTTACCAGGATACAGTGCGAAAAATGGGCATAGATCCCTCGAGGATTAAGCCCACCAAAACGACCTTTAAAGGCGTAATACCAGGTGTAGAGGCCAACTGTACAGGCTCAGTCACACTAGAAGTGGTCTTCGGATCTCTGGATAATTTCTGAAGCGAGGAGTTAATCTTTGACATAGTCCTGTTTTGCAGTGGTTATCACGCACTGCTCGGGCGAACCGCATTCGCTAAGTTCAATGCAGTACCGCACTATGCATACCTTAAGCGCAAGATGCCAGGCCCTCGAGGAGTAATTACAGTCAATGGAAACACCAAATGCTCCCTCCGAACGGAGGAGCACATGGCGGCCCTTGCAGCGGAAGTACAAAGCAGCCTCTCCAGGCAGTTCTCCAGTCCGGCCACTAAACGACCGGACACCGTCAAGCGCGCCCAGAGTAACCTACAACAAGAACGCCTGGCACGATCCGAGCAGGCGTAGCAATGCGGCCCCAACCCCAACCCTCGCAAAAAGGCGACGCTAGTACTTCGCGTACATAACTACGCTCTAGAGATACCATGGGTACAGGGGGAGGGGCACCATCATGGCACGCCCAAAAATACGGCTTAAGCCGTACTAGGGGCTGCCAATTTTTTTTAATTTTCTCTTACTTTCAGGACTCCATCCTTCGGAAGGCCTGTTCGGCAGTTCAATTGCCGCACAAACGATGCAAGAACCAGGGAAGCAGACAAGCCACGCGGCAGTACGAAACTCCCAGGTGGTCTCTATCACGAGCAGTATACCTGTTCCGCATACTATTCCACAGCTTGCCCCTGGAACGGACATGTTAACTAGTCCAACCTTCCAATTATCGCATTATTTGTATCGTTCTGCTTTGATCGCAACCCTCTTTAATAAATAATGCATAGCTTTTGTATATTTTTGCATTACTTTTTTTATATGTTCCTTAACGACACGTTGCACCCGTACACTTTGGTACGGCCAAAATACGCCAGGGGCTTCAGTACCCCTCAACATGGTGTGAGAAGTCCCAACACTTTAACAAGTGAGGCACCCCGAACTTATAGCATTATATGCATCGGCTCCGAATCATGTCTTGGGTAAATAGTTGGGTTTGCCGGCTCCTATGTTTTGGTGCCTTACGTTCCGCTATATCGGCTAAGGTAGCACTAGGAGAACCACTGTGATTGTACCCCAGTTCAGCTGGGCCGAGCACCTCAGTGGACAAAGCTAAAACTGACCGTCATGATGAAGCGAGAGTTGGTCGCTGTTCGAGAGGTTTTTTCGAGTCCTTAAAGACTTATGTCGCTTAGGGCGAGGAGTCGGCTCCGTCCGGCCAAGGCGTGGATAGCGCCCCGAACTCGGTCTTCCGAATACCAGGGGCTTCGCCGAAATTTAAAATTATAGAATTTTATGGCTAAGTGAGAGTGTTCACGCATTATAGTCCGATTGCCTTGTTCGTTGGGCTGAGCGCCTCCCTCGAAGGACCCAAACATGGGAAAAAGAGCGCTCAGGTTTATCCCCGAACACCCCAGCACTAGAGGCACGGGGGCAGAATCCGACGACTCGCCATCTCTCAGAATTGATAAACAGCCGCACAGAAGGCAATATTTTAAATTCAAAACAGCATTGCTTAGCGCATATGAACAAGTTTTCAGCGCACATGAAAAAACGAGCAAGTTTTACTCAAAAATTACATCCCTAGAACATTCATCCGCCACAAGGTGGGCACCCTTCAGAACATCCTTATAATAATTCTCGGGCTTGCGATGCTCTTTCCCCGACGGTGGCCCGTCCTTCACAAGCTTCTCAGCATCCAGCTTGCCCCAGTGCACCTTAGCACGGGCAAGGGCCCTACGGGCACCTTCAATGCAAATGGAGCGCTTGATGACTTCGAGCCTTGGACAGGCCTCCACCAGCCGCCGCACCAGCCCGAAATAGCTCCCAGGTAGAGCCTCTCTAGGCCACAGCCGAACTATGAGGCCCCTCATGGCCTATTCGGCCGCCTTGTGGAGCTCGACCAGTTGCTTCAGCTGGTCGCTCAGGGGCACGGGGTGTCCGGCCTCAGTATACTGAGACCAGAACACCTTCTCTGTCGAGCTGCCCTCCTCGGCTCGATAGAATGCGGCGGCATCAGACACACTCCGGGGGAGATCTGTGAACGCTCCTGGAGAGCTCCGGATTCGGGTAAGTAACAAGTAACTCACGTTTATGTGTTTGCTTTGCATAAAGAATGCCTTACCCGCTGCTATCTTCTTCAGCTCATCCAACTCCTGGAGGGTCTTCTGGGATTCGGCCTTGGCAGACTTGGCATTTTCAATAGCCACCACGAGCTCAGATGCTCACGTCTTTGAGTCAAGCTCCAAACTCTCATGTTTTTCCATGAGAACCTGGAGCTCTTGCCGTACCTTGCCAACCTCGGCCTCATACTTCTCCCGCTCGGTGCGCTCCGTGGCCGCCGTTTTCTCGGCCTCGAGCAGCGCTTGCTTAAGGGTCGCCACCTCAGACGTGGCCCCTAAAATAGCCACGATAATCCTGTCATTCTTTGCAATTGCACCTTTTTATATATATTTAAAAAAAAGGTATTTCTTACCTTCATTGTCCTCGAGCTGCTTCTTGGCACGTCTGAGCTCTTCCTTGGACCGCTCAAGGTTCTGCTTTAGCGTGTTCACTTCCGCAGTCAGTGCGGCGGATGCCAGCAGGGAAGCCTGCATATGCATATTGACTCATTTTTGTTAGACTCCTGCGAATTCTATTTAATCCTCTATTCGGCTTTTCTTCCCAAACGCCAGATAGAGCATCAGGGGCTACTGTCTATGCGGTACTATTATTTACACATTCTTTACTTACCTCAAAGCCTGTCAAAAGGCTAGTACAAGCTTCAGTCAGTCCGCTCTTGGTGGACTGAACCTTCTGGACCACCGCACTCATAATAGTGCGATGCTCCTCGTCGATGGAGGCGCCTTGGAGCGCCTCCAACATATTGTCCGGCGCCTCCGGTTGGACGAGGGCCGCCGGCACGGTGGACTTGCTCCTCTTGGAAGGAGGTCCCCCGCCGGACTCTAGAACCTTTGAAGGTTCCGGAGTGGTGTCCGGCCTAGAGCCGGACTTGGAGCCCTGGGGGGTTTCATCCCCTTTACTCCTGGAGTTTGGGAGGTCGCCTTGCGACGCCTCCAGGACCACCTCCTCCCGGGTTGGAACCTGTTGGGACAACACTTCGGTGTCGTCCGTAGGGCAGGGGGAGGAAGCCGTCGGAAGCGAGTTCACATCCAACGAGTCCAGTGAGCTGCTCGACGATGCGTTGAGCCGGTCTTTGGATGGGCTGCATAAACATATTCGACGTAAGGTAAGGATGTGCAATAAACGAATACTGTGAATTACTCTGGTATCCGGATACTTACGATTTTGCCAGGGGCTTGGCCCTGGGCTACCACTCCTCTTCGCCGTCAGCGTCGGTGGAGTAGTCCCGAGGAAGGGTCTTCCCCTTCTTGGACCCTCCGGCCTCCCCAGAGAGGGCGGCCTTCCTTTTCTTCTCTCCTCCCACTGGAGGGGTAGAGTTCTCCTCTTCTTCCTCCTCGTCTTCACGGGAGGAATGCGCCTCGGAACCATCGGATGATGGATCCGACACCTCCTAGCGCCGGGACTCTTTCGAGTCCCCGCAGCCTTTTTCGTGGCCTTCTTCTCCGGCACCACATAGGGTGTCGGAACCAGCAGCTTCGCCAAGCGAGCGTCCGCTGGGCCTTCGGGCAAAGGAGCTGGACAGTTGATCTGTCCGGACGTCACCTGCCAATCATGTCAAAGGTAAGGGAGCTTAGATCCCGCATGGAGTCAAACTATGAAAAACTGATACCCTGTAATGGGAAAATAACAGCTTACCGCGAGAGCGTGACACTGCGCACTGAATCCGCGATCCTCGGTAGCGGACGCGGGAGCCTCGGCGCCTTTGAAAAGCACCTTCTAGGCATCTTTGTACGTCATGTCGAAGAGCCTGCTCAGAGTTTGGTTCCACGCCGGGTCGAACTCCCACAGGTTGAAAGCCCGTTGTTGACACGGGAGGATCAGGCGGATGAGCATAACCTGGACTACATTGACAAGTTTGAGCTTCTTGTCCGCCAGGGTTTGGATGCATGTTTGGAGTCCGGTCAGCTCTCCCTTTTTACCCCAAGACAGGCCCGTCTCCTTCCAGGAGGTGAGCCGCGTGGGGGTCCGGATCGAAACTCGGGGGGTGCGACCCATTCGGCGTCGTGCGGCTCGGCGATGTAAAACCACCCCAATTGCCACCCCTTCAGGGTCTCCACAAAGGAGCCCTCGAGCCATAGGACGTTGGCCATCTTGCCCACCATGGCGCCTCCGCACTCCGCCTGGTTGCTACGCACCACCTTCGGCTTGACGTTGAAAGTCTTGAGCCATAGGCCGAAATGGGGGCGGATGTGGAGGAAGGCCTCGCACACGACGATAAACGCCGAGATGTTGAGGACGAAGTTTGGGGCCAGATCATGGAAATCCAGGTCGTAGTAGAACATAAGCCCCCGGACAAATGGGCGGAGAGGGAAGCCTAGTCCGCAGAGGAAATGGGGGAGGAACACCACCCTCTCATGGGGCCTAGGGGTGGGGATGAGCTGCCCCTTTTTGGGGATACGGTACATGATGTAGTTAGACAGGTATCCGGCCTTCCTCAGCTTTTTGATATGTCCCTCCGTGATGGAGGAGACCATCCACTTGCCCCCTGCTCCGGACATGGCTGGAGAAGGTTGAGGTGGGGAATGCGGACTTGGGCGCTGGAGCTCGAGTGCGCAAGAATGGATAGACGAAGGAGGAAGAAGGCGTAGGTGAAAAGGTGGATCCTTATCCCCTTATATGGGTGGACGCAACTACATGTCCCCACCAACCTGGTAAAACTCGCTTATCTCCCAAGCGCCATAATCAATTGCGCGATTGGGTTACCCACGCCCGTATTGATGAGAATCCCGGGATAAGGGGACACGATCTCTGCTTTAACAAGACGTGCCAAGGAAACCGCCTCGCATAATGCGCTGAGGTGGGATAATGAAACGACTCAGATAAAGGCTTGGCAGTGGTGTGTCACGCTATGGAATACGTCAGCAGATTAGATTGGTGTAAATATTATTCTCTCTGTGGCAATATGTGGAAACTTATTTTGCATAGCCGGACACTATCTTTGTGTTCAAAATCTTCTATGAAGTACTTGGAGGAGGAACCCGCCTTGCAATGCCAAAGACAATCTGCGCGCCGGACTTGTCGTCATTGAAGCCTGGTTCAGGGGCTATTGAGGGAGTCCTAGATTAGGGGGTGTTCGGATAGCCGGACTATACTTTCAGCCGGACTCCTGGGATATGAAGATACAAGATTGAAGACTCCGTCCCGTGTCCGGAAGGGACTTTCCTTGGCGTGGAAGGCAAGCTTGGCGATACGGATATGTAGATCTCCTACCATTGTAACCGACTTTGTGTAACCCTAACCCTCTCCGGTGTCTATATAAACCGGAGGGTTTTAGTCCGTAGGACAACGTACACATCAACAATCATACCATAGGCTAGCTTCTAGGGTTTAGCCTCTTCGATCTCGTGGTAGATCTACTCTTGTACTGCCCATATCATCAATATTAATCAAGCAGGACATAGGGTTTTACCTCCATCGAGAGGGCCCGAACCTGGGTAAAACTTCGTGTCCCTTGCCTCCTGTTACCATCCGGCCTAGACGCACAGTTCGGGACCCCCTACCCGAGATCCTCCGGTTTTGACACCGACAGGGCTTTTGCAATGTCATGCTCCTCCTCCAGGCCATCTAGGTTGTCCTGGCGATTGAGTTCGGCCTCTCTCTCTTCATACATACACACTCGATGTGAGTCATGAATAATGTGATAAGGCAGGATAGCCTCTGCGCCATACACCATAAAAAAGGGTGTGTATCCGGTCGTGCATTCGGGCATAGTCCGCAGTCCCCAAAGTACAGAATCGAGTTCCTCGACCCATTGTTTATCCGACTCCCGTAGGGTTCGCACTAGCCTGGGTTTGACGCCGCTCATTATCAAGCCATTAGCCCGTTCGACCTGACCGTTTGTTTGAGGGTGATATACGGAGGTGTAATCAAGCTTAATGCCCAGGTTAGCACACCAATTTTTCACCTCAGCGGCTGTGAAGTTAGAGCCATTATCAGTCATGATGCTGTGTGGGACACCATAACAGTGTATGGCGCCGGATATAAAGTCGATCACCGACCCAGCTTCAATCGTTTTTACTGGTTTGGCCTCTATCCACTTAGTGAATTTATCGACCATAACCAGCAAATATTTCTTCCTGTGGCTTCCCCCTTTAAGGGGTCCGACCATATCTAGCCCCCAGACTGCAAAAGGCCAAGTAATCGGGATTGTTCCGAGGGCAGTGGGCGGCATATGACTTTGATTGGCGACAAGCTGACATCCTACACAGTGCTGTACAAGGGCATGTGCATCTGCTCGGGCCGTTGGCCAAAAGAAACCTATACGGAAGGCCTTGCCTATGAGGGCCCGAGCTGCAGCGTGATGGCCACCAAGACCAGCATGTATTTCGGCCAGGAGCTTTCGTCCCTCCTCTTCGGAGGTACATCTTTGAAGAACTCTAGTAGGACTTTTCTTGTAGAGTTCACCTTAGCGAATTTTGTAGGCTTTAGAACGTCGAACTATGCGATGGGCCTCATTATGGTCATTAGGGAGATCTTGCCTATTAAAGTAGGCCAGGAAGGGTTCGGTCCATGGAGCAATGACATCCATGATTACATGGGAGGAAGGTGTCATTTCGGTGCCCAAACCCCCGTTGATATCAGAATTGTGTTCGGCATATGGGGGTATGATCAGCTCCAGACTACTAATTCCACTCTCGTCATGCCATACCACGGATGGCTTGAATAGCCTTTCCACAAAGGTGTTAGGCGGGATGGGGTCGCGTTTAGCACCCATTCGAGCAAGGATGTCTGCTGCCTGATTACTATCTTGAGCAATGTGATGGAACTCGAGCCCCTCAAACCGAGGTAATATTCTGAGTACGGCGTTTTGGTATGCCGCCATCTTTGGGTCTTTTGCGTTGAATTCTCCATTTATTTGGGATATTGCAAGGTTCGAATCCCCACACACCTCTAGGCATTGTATGCCCATATAAACAGCCATTCGGAGACTGTGTAGTAGTGCCTCGTATTCAGCTGCGTTGTTGGAGTCCGTATACATGATTTGTAATACGTAGCGGACTGTGTCCCCCGTAGGGGATGTTAAGATGACACTAGCCCCCAATCCGGCTAACATTTTAGAGCCGTCGAAGTACATTACCCAGTTAGAGTATGTGCTATACTCTTTAGGGAGTTCGGCTTATGCCCATTCGGCGACAAAGTCGGCCAACACATGAGATTTAATAGCTCAGTGTGGCTTGTATGTTATTTCAAATGGAAAGAGATCGATGGCTCATTTGGCTATGTGATCGGTGGTGTCCCGATTATTTATGATGTCATTGCGTGGTACTTTGAATGGCACCATGATCGAACACTCTTGAAAGTAGTGTCGCAGCTTCTGGGATGCCATGAAGACCGCATACGCTATCTTTTGATAGTGTGGGTATCAAGATTTGCATGGTGTAAGGACCGCCGATACATAGTACACTAGGGCAATAGCCGCATCCGTCCATTCAAAATGGTCAGTGCGTCGGAGCAGGCGATAAAGTGGTTGCGCCTTTTCTCCCAATCTGGAGATAAAGCGGCTCAAGACTGCCACACACCCAACTAGTTTTTGGACCTCCTTTAAGTCTGTTGGCGGTGCCAATTGTGATAGGGCTCGGATTTTGGCTGGGTTTGCTTTGATTCCTCTATTGGAAACAATGAATCCGAGTAGTTTTCCAGCTGGAACGCCGAAGACACATTTTTCCGGATTGAGACGTATGTCATATGTTCGGAGGTTGTCGAATGTGAGGTGTATATCGTCCACCAATGATTCGACAAGTTTAGTCTTGATGACGACATCATCTACGTATGGCTCCACTGCTTGCCAATTTGCTTTTCCAGACATGTTTGAATCATGTGTTGGTAAGTGGCGCCAGCGTTTTTGAGCCCAAAAGGTATAGTGTTGAAGTAGAAAGGCCCATACGGGTAATGAATGTCGTTGCGGCCTGGTCAGACTCCTTCATCTTAATATGATGGTATCCGGAGTATGCATCGAGGAAACACAATGAGTCGTGTCCTGCGGTCGCGTCAATGATTTGGTCAATGCGGGGCAGTGGGAAGGGGTCCTTAGGGCAAGCCTTATTAAGGTCTTTGAAATCGACACAAAGGTGCCAGGATTTATCCTTCTTCGGCACCATGACCAGGTTGGCTAGTTAGTCCGGGTGCTTGATTTCTCTAATGAATTCGGCCTCAAGTAGTTTGGATAGCTCCTCCCCCATAGCTTGTTGTTTGGGTTCAGAAAATTGCCGCAACGTCTTCTTGACTGGTTTGAACCCCTTTATTATATTGAGGTTGTGTTCGGCCAGACTGCGTGGGATCCCAGGCATGTCCGAAGGGTGCCAGGCAGAGATATACCAATTTTCGCGCAGGAACACTCGTAGGGTGGCGTTGACCGTCAGATCCAGCTATGCTCCAATGGTTGTTGTTTTGTTAGGATCCGTCAGGTGCACTAGAAATTTGATTATTTCATCGTCTGGTTCAAAAGATGTGGATTTGGGCCTCTGGTACGTCTCCAACATATCTATAATTTTTTATTGTTCCATGCCATTATATTACCCGTTTTGGATGTTTATGGGCTTTACTTTACACTATTATATCATTTTTGGGACTAACCTACTAACCGGAGGCCCAGCCCGAATTGTTGTTTTTTGCTTATTTCAGTGTTTCGAAGAAAAGGAATATCAAACGGAGTCCAAATGGAATGAAACCTTCGGGAGCGATCTTTTTGGAACAAACGCAATCCAGGAGACTTGAGTGGACGTCAAGCAGCAGCCGAGGCGGCCACGAGGCAGGAGGGCGCGCCCTAGGGGGGTAGGCACGCCCCCACCCTCGTGGGCCCCTCGTGGCTCAACCGACCTACTTCTTCCTCCTATATATATCCACATACCCCGACAACATCCAAGAGCACCACGAAAAACTATTTCCACCACCGCAACCTTCTGTATCCACGAGATCCCATCTTGGAGCCTTCCCCGGCGCTCCGTCGGAGGTGGAATCGACCACGGAGGGCCTCTACATCATCTCCAAGGCCTCTCTAATGAGTTGTGAGTAATTTACCACAGACCTTCGGGTCCATAGTTATTAGCTAGATGGGTTCTTCTCTCTCTTTGAATCTCAATACAAAGTTCTCCCCGATCTTCTTGCAGATCTATTCGATGTAACTCTTTTTGCAGTGTGTTTGTCAAGATCCGATGAATTGTGGGTTTATGATCAAGTTTATCTATGAGAAATATTTGAATCTCCTCTGAGTTCTTTTATGTGTGATTGGTTATCTTTGCAAGTCTCTTCGAATTATCAGTTTGGTTTGGCCTACTAGATTGATCTTTCTTGCAATGGAAGAAGTGCTTAGCTTTGGGTTCAATCTTGCAGTGTCCTTTCCCAGTGATAGCAGGGGCGGCAAGGCACGTATTGTATAGTTGCCATCGAGGATAAGAAGATGGGGTTTATATCAGATTGCTTGAGTTTATCCCTCTACATCATGCCATCTTTCTTAATGCGTTACTCTGTTCTTAAGAACTTAATACTCTAGATGCAGGCAGGAGTCAGTCGATGTGTGGAGTAATAGTAGTAGATGCAGAATCGTTTCGGTCTACTTGTTGCGGACGTGATGCCTATATACATGATCATGCCTTGATAATCTCATAACTATGCACTTTTCTACCAATTGCTCGACAATAATTTGTTCACCCACCGTAATACTTATGCTATCTTGAGAGAAGCCACTAGTGAAACCTATGGCCCCGGGTCTATCTTTTATCATATAAGTTTCCAATCTACCTTTGTTCGCAATCTTTACTTTCCAATCTATATCATAAAAATAACAAAAATATTTATCTTATCTTATTATCTCTATCAGATCTCACTTTCGCAAGTTACCGTGAAGGGATTGATGATACGTCTCCAACGTATCTATAATTTTTATTCCTTCATGCTATATTATATTCTGTTTTGGATGATTAATGGGCTTTATTATACACTTTTGTATTTTTTGGGGACTAACCTATTAACCGGAGGCCCAGCCCAGAATTGTTGTTTTTGCCTATTTCAGAGTTCCGCGGAAAAAGAGTATCAAACCGAGTCCAAACGGAATGAAACCTTTGGGAGCGTGATTTTCGGAACGAACATGATCCAGAGGACTTGGACCCTGCGTCAAGACATCAACTAGGAGGGCACGAGGTAGGGGGCGCGCCTACCCCCTGGGCGCGCCCTCCACCCTCGTGGGCCCCACATTGCTCCACGACATACTTCTTCCTCCTATATACCTACGTATCCCCAAACTACCAGATAAGGAGCCAAAAACCTAATTCCACCGCCGCAACCTTCTGTACCCGTGAGATCCCATCTTGGGGCCTTTTCCGGAGCTCCATCGGAGGGGGCATCGATCACGGAGGGCCTCTACATCATCTCCAAGGCCTCTCCGATGAAGTGTGAGTAGTTTACCTCAGACCTTCGGGTCCATAGTTATTAGCTAGATGGCTTCTTCTCTCTTTTTGGATTTCAATACAATGTTCTCCCCCTCTCTTGTGGAGATCTATTCGATGTAATCTTCTTTTGCGGTGTGTTTGTTGAGACCGATGAATTGTGGGTTTATGATCAAGATTATCTATGAACAATATTTGAATCTCCTCTGAATTCTTTTATGTATGATTGGTTATCTTGGCAAGTATCTTCGAATTATCAGTTTGGTTTGGCCTACTAGATTGATCTTTCTTGCAATGGGAGAAGTGCTTAGCTTTGGGTTCAATCTTGCGGTGTCCTTTCCCAGTGACAGTAGGGGCAGCAAGGCACTTATTGTATTGTTGCCATCGAGGATAAAAAGATGGGGTTTATATCATATTGCATGAGTTTATCCCTCTACATCACGTCATCTTTCTTAATGCGTTACTTTGTTCTTCATGAACTTAATACCCTAGATGCATGTTGGATAGCGGTCGATGTGTGGAGTAATAGTAGTAGATGCAGGCAGGAGTCGGTCTACTTGTCGCGAACGTGATGCCTATATACATGATCATACCTAGATATTCTCATAATTATTCTCAATTCTATCAATTGCTCAATAGTAATTTGTTCACCCACCATAATATTTATGCTCTTGAGAGAAGCCACTAGTGAAACCTATGGCCCCCGGGTCTATTTTCTATCATATTAATCTTCCAACACTTAGCTATTTTTATTGCCGTTTATTTTTATTTTATTTTACTTTGCATCTTTATTATAAAAATACCAAAAATATTATCTTATCATATCTATCAGATCTCACTCTTGTAAGTGACCGTGAAGGGATTGACAACCCCTTTATCGCGTTGGTTGCGAGGATTTATTTGTTTGTGTAGGTGCGAGGGACTCGTGCGTGGCTTCCTACTGGAGTGATACCTTGGTTCTCAAAAACTAAGGGAAATACTTACGCTACTTTACAACATCACCCTTTCCTCTTCAAGGGAAAACCAACGCAGTGCTCAAGAGGTAGCAAGAAGGATTTCTGGCACCGTTGTCGGGGAGTCTACGCAAAAGTCAAGCTACACCAAGTACCCATCACAAACCCTTATCTCCCACATTACATTATTTGCCATTTGCCTCTTGTTTTCCTCTCCCCCACTTCACCCTTGCCGTTTTATTCGCCCTCTCTTTTCCGTTCGCCTTCTTTTCGCTTGCTTCTTGTTTGCTTCTGTGTTGGATTGCTTGCTTGTCACGATGGCTCAAGATAATACTAAATTATGTGAATTTACCAATACCAAGAACAATGATTTTCTTAACACGCCGATTGATCCTCTTACCGATACTGAATCTTGTGAAATTAATGCTGCTTTGTTGAATCTTGTCATGAAAGATCAATTTGTCGGCCTTCCTATTGTATATGCCGCTATCCATCTAAATAACTTTGTTGATTTGTGTGATATGCAAAAGAAGAAAGATGTGGATAATGATATTGCTAAATTGAAGCTATTTCCTTTTTCGCTTAGAGATCGTGCTAAAGTTTGGTTTTCGTCTTTGCCTAAAAATAGTATTGATTCTTGGAATAAGTGCAAAGATGCTTTTATCTCTAAGTATTTTCCTCCCGCTAAAATCATCTCTCTTAGAAACGATATTATGAATTTTAAGCAACTTGATCATGAACATGTTGCACAAGCTTGGGAGAGGATGAAATTGATGATACGTAATTGCCCGACACATGGTTTGAATCTTTGGATGATTATACAAATTTTTTATGCTGGATTGAATTTTTCTTCTAGAAATCTTTTAGATTCGGCCGCGGGAGGCACTTTTATGGAAATCACTTTAGAAGAAGCTACTAAACTCCTAGATAATATTATGGTTACTTATTCTCAATGGCACACCGAAAGATCTACTAATAAAAAGGTGCATGCGATAGAAGAAATCAATGTTTGGGTGGAAAGATGGATGAACTTATGAAATTATTTGCTACTAAAAGTGTTTCTTCTGATCCTAATGATATGCCTTTGTCCACTTTGATTGAGAATAATAACGAATCTATGGATGTTAATTTTGTCGGTAGGAATAATTTTGGTAATAACGGGTATAGAGGAAACTTCAATCCTAGGCCGTACCCTAGTAACTCCTCCAATAATTATGGTAGTTCCTACAAAAATTCTTATGGAAATTTTAATAAGATGCCTTCTGAATTTGAGACTAGTGTAAAAGAGTTTATGAATTCACAAAAGAATTTCAATGCTTTGCTTGAAGAAAAATTGCTTAAAGTTGATGAATTGGCTAGGAACATTGATAGAATTTCACTTGATGTTGATTCTTTGAATTATATCTATTCCACCTACGCATGATATCAATGAGTCTCTCAATGCCATGAGAACTTCCATTGATGAGTGCAAAGAAAGAACCGCTAGAATGCGTGCTAAAAAAGATTGCTTTACGAAAGCGTGTTCTTCTAATTTCTATGAGAATAAAGATGAAGATCTAAAAGTTATTGATGTGTCCCCTAATTCACAAAAGGATTTCTAGCGCCATTGCCGGGGTGGTCTTCACGCAAGTCAAGACATACCAAGTACCCATCACAAACTCATCTCCCTCGCATTACATTATTTGCCATTTGCCTCTCGTTTTCCTCTCCCCCACTTCACCCTTGTCGTTTTATTCGCCCTCCCTTTTTCATTCTCCTCTTTTCTTTCGCTTTCCTCTTGTGTGATTGTGTGTTGGATTGCTTGTCACGATGGCGCAAGATAATACCAAATTGTGTGACTTTTCCAATTCCAACAATAATGATTTCCTTAGCACTCTGATTGCTCCTCTTAATGATGCTGAATCTTGTGAAATCAATGCTGCTTTGTTGAATCTTGTTATGAAAGATCAATTCTCCGGCCTTCCTAGTGAAGATGCCGCTACTCATCTAAATAACTTTGTTGATTTGTGTGATATGCAAAAGAAGAAAGATAGGGATAATGATATTGTTAAATTGAAGTTATTTTCGTTTTCGCTTAGAGATCGTGCTAAAACTTGGTTTTCGTCTTTGCCTAAAAATAGTATTGTTCATGGAATAAGTGCAAAGATGCTTTTATCTCTAAGTATTTTCCTCCCGCTAAGATCATCTCTCTTAGAAACGATATTATGAATTTTAAACAACTTGATCATGAGCATGTTGCCCAATCTTGGGAAAGAATGAAATTAATGATTCACAATTGCCCTGCACATGGTTTGAATTTATAGATGATCATAGAAAAATTTTATGCTGGATTGAATTTTGCTTCTAGGAATCTTTTAGATTCGGCCGCGGGAGGCACTTTTATGGAAATCACTTTAGGAAAAGCTACTAAACTCCTAGATAATATTATGGTTAATTATTCTCAATGGCACACTGAAAGATCTACTAGTAAAAAAGTTCATGCGATAGAACAGATTAATGTTTTGAGTGGAAAGATGGATGAACTTATGAAATTGTTTGCTACTAAGAGTGCTCCTATTGATCTTAATGATATGCCTTTGTCTACTTTGATTGAGAATAATAATGAATCTATGGATGTGAATTTTGTTGGTAGGAATAATTTTGGTAACAACGCGTATAGAGGAAGCTTTAATCCTAGACCGTTTCCTAGTAATTCCTCTAATAATTATGGTAATTCCTACAACAACTCTTATGGAAATTTTAATAATATGCCCTCTGATTTTGAGAATAGTATTAAATAATTTATGATCTCTCAAAAGAATTTCAATGCCTTGCTTGAAGAAAAATTGCTTAAAATTGATGAATTGGCTAGGAACGTTGATAGACTTCCTCTTGATGTTGATTCTTTGAAACTTAGATATATTCCACCTAAGCATGATATCAATGAGTCTCTCAAAGCCATGAGAATTTCCATTGATGAGTGCAAAGAAAGAACCGCTAGGATGCGTGCTAAGAAAGATTGCTTTGTAAGAGCATGTTCTTCTAGTTTCCATGAAAATAATGATGAAGATCTAAAAGTTATTGATGTGTCCCCTATTAAATCTTTGATTTGCAGTATGAATCTTGATAATGATGGGACTGGATATGAGTCAACTTTAGTTAAAAGGCGTCCCAATGATTCGGAGTTTTTACATCTTGATGCTAAATTTAGTAAAAGTGGGATTGGAGAGGTCAAAACTTTACATAGCAATGAACCCACTATTATGGATTTCAAGGAATTTAATTATGATAATTGTTCTTTAATAGATTGTACTTCCTTGTTACAATCCATGTTGAATTCTCCTCATGCTTATAGTCAAAATAAAGCTCTTACCAAACATATTGTTGATGCCTTGATGCAATCTTATGAGGAAAAAATTGAGTTGGATGTTTCTATACCTATTAAACTTTATGATGAGTAGGAACCTACTATAAAAAATAAAATTAAAGATCATGAATGCTATGCTTTGTGTGATTTGGGTGCTAGTGTTTCCAGATTCCAAAAACTTTATGTGATGTGCTAGGTTTCCGTGAATTTGATGATTGCTCTTTAAACTTGCACTTTGCGGATTCCACTATTAAGAAACCTATGGGAAGGATTAATGATGTTCTTATTGTTGCAAATAGGAATTATGTGCCTGTAGATTTCATTGTTCTTGATATAGATTGCAATTTTTCATGTACTATTATTCTTGGTAGACCTTTCCTTAGAACGATTGGTGCAATTATTGATATGAAGGAAGGGAATATTAGATTCCAATTTCCATTACGGAAAGGCATGGAACACTTCCCTAGAAATAAATTCAAATTACCTTATATATGAATCTATTATGCGAGCCACTTATGAATTGAATGCCAAAGATGGCAATACGTAGATCTATTCTCGCTTTTATGCCTAGCTAGGGGCGTTAAACAATAGCCCTTGTTGGGAGGCAACCCAATTTTATTTTTGTTCCTTGCTTTTTGCTTCTGTTTATTAATAAATTACTCATCTAGATTATGTTTATATGTGGTTTTATGTTTTAATTAGTGTTTCTGCCAAGTAGAACCTATAGGACAACCTACGGTGATAGTTAATTTGATTCTGCTGAAAAACAGAAACTTTTGCGTGCACAAGAATAATTTTAATAAATCACAGAAACTTGATTTTTTAGTTATTTCTTTTTGTAGTAGATCAATAGACAAATTTACCAGGACTTCCTATTTTGTTAAGATTTTGAGAGTTCCAGAAGTATTCGGAAGTTGTAGATTGCTACAGACTGTTATGTTTTTGACAGATTCTATTTTTTGTGTGTTGTTTGCTTATTTTGATGAATCTATGGCTAGTATCGGGGGGTATGAACCATAGAGAAGTGGGAATACAGTAGGTTTAACACCAATATAAATAAAGAATGACTTCATTATAGTACCTTAAGTGGTGGTTTTTCTTTCTTGCACTAATAGAGCTCATGAGATTTCCTGTTGAATTTTGTGTTGGGAAGTTTTCAAGTTTTGGGTTAAGATTTGATGGACTATGGAATAATGAGTGGCAAGAGCCTAAGCTTGGGGATACCCATGGCACCCCAAGATAATTCAAGGATAACCAAAAGCCTAAGCTTGGGGATGCCCCGGAAGTCATCCCCTCTTTCGTCTTTGTCTATTAGTAACTTTACTTGGAGCTATATTTTTATTCGCCACATGATATGTGTTTTGCTTGGAGCATCTTGTATGATATGAGTCTTTTCGTTTTAGTCTACCACAATAATCCTTGATGTACACACATTTTGGGAGAGACACACATGATTTGGAATTTATTAGAATACTCAATGTGCTTCACTTATATCTTTTGAGCTAGACATTTTTTGCTCTAGTGCTTCACTTATATATTTTTAAAGCACGGCATTGGCTTAATTTGGAGAAATTATTGATATCTTATGCTTCACTTATATTATTTTGAGAGTCTTTTAGAACAACATGGTATTTGCTATGGTTATAAAATTGGTCCTAATATGATGGGCATCCAAGTTGGGTATAATAAAAACTATCATAGAAGTGCATTAAACACTATGATCAATTTGATGCTTGATATGTTTTGAGATATAAAGGTGGTAATGTTAGAGTCGTGCTAGTTGGATAATTCTGAAATTGAGAAATACTTGTGTTAAGGTTGGCAAGTCCCGTAGCATGCACGTATGGTAAAAGTTGTGTAACAAATTTGTTGCATGGGGTGCTCTTTTAATTGCCTTCCTTATGTGTGGAGGTCGGGATCGCGCGATGGTTAACTCCTACCAACCCTTCCCCCTAGGAGCATGCATAGTAGTACTTTGCTTCGAGGGAAAGTAGACTTTTGCAGTAAGTATATGAGTTCTTTATGACTAATGTGACTCCATGGATTATAGGCACTCTCACCCTTCCACCATTGCTAGCCTCTATTATGTCGCGCAACTTTCGCCGGTGTCATGCACCCACCATTTACCTTCCTCAAAACAGCCACCATACCTACCTATTATGGCATTTCCATAGCCATTCCAAGATATATTGCCATGCAACTTTCCACCGTTCTGTTTATCATGACACGCTCCATCATTGTCATATTGCTCTTTGCATGATCATGTAGTTGACATCGTATTTGTGGCAAGGCCACCTCCATAATTTTTCATACATGTCACTCTTGGTTCATTGCATATCCCGGTACACCGCCGGTGGCATTCACGTAGAGTCATATTTTGTTCTAAGTATTGAGTTGTAATTCTTGAGTTGTAAATCAATAAAAGTGTGATGATCTTCATTATTAGAGCATTGTCCCAAGTGAGGAAAGGATGATGAAGACTATGATTCCCCTACAAGTCGGGATGAGACTTCGGACTTTAAAAAAATAAAAGAGGCCAAAGAAGCCCAAATAAAAAAAAGAGGCCAAAGAAGCCCACAAATAAAAAAATGAGAGAAAAGAGAGAAGGGACAATGTTACTATCTTTTTTCCACACTTGTGCTTCAAAGTAGCACCATGATCTTCATGATAGAGAGTCTTCTATGTTGTCACTTTCATATAGTAGTGGGAATTTTTCATTATAGAACTTGGCTTTTATATTCCAATGATGGGCTTCCTCAAAATGCCCTAGGTCTTTGTGAGCAAGCAAGTTGGATGCACACCCACTTAGTTTCTTTTGTTGAGCTTTCATACATTTATAGCTCTAGTGCATCTGTTGCATGGCAATGCCTACTCACTCACATTGATATCTATTGATGGGTATCTCCATATCTCGTTGATACGCCAAGTTGATGTGAAACTATCTTCTCCCTTTTTGTCTTCACAACCACCACCCTATTCCACATATAGTGCTATGTCCATGGCTTGCGCTCATGTATTGCGTAAGAGTTGGAAAAGTTGAAGCGCGTTAAAAAGTATGAACCAATTGCTTGGCTGAAACCGGGGTTGTGCATGATGGGAGTATTCTGTGTGATGAAAATGAAGCATGGCCTAACTATATGATTTTGTAGGGATGAGCTTTCTTTGGCTATGCTATTTTGATAAGACATGATTACTTGTTAGTATGCTTGAAGTATTAGTATTTTTATGTTTTATGAGCTTTTATCTTGAATCATTTGGAACTGAACATTCATGCCACAATAAATAAAATTACATTGAGAATTATGCTAGGTAGCATTCCACATCAAAAATTCTGTTTTTATCATTTACCTACTCGAGGACGAGCAGGAATTAAGCTTGGGGATGCTTGATACGTCTCCAGCGTATCTATAATTTTTGATTGTTCCATGCTATTATATTACCCGTTTAGGATGTTTATGGGCTTTACTTTACACTTTTATATCACTTTTGGGACTAACCTACTAACTGGGGCCCAGCCCAAATTGCTGTTGTTTTGCCTATTTCAGTGTTTCGAAGAAAAGGAATATCAAACGGAGTCCAAACGGAATGAAACCTTCGAGAGCGATCTTTTTGGAACAAACGCAATCTAGGAGACTTGGAGCGGATGTCAAGAAGCAGCCGAGGCAGCCACGAGGCAAGAGGTCGCGCCCTAGGGGGGTAAGCGCGCCCCCCACCCTCATGGGCCCCTCGTGGCTCCACTGACCTACTTCTTCCTGCTATATATATCCATGTACCCTGAGAACATCCAGGAGCACCACAAAAAACTATTTCCACCGGCGCAACCTTATGTATCTGTGAGATCCCATCTTTTTTTTGAATATTTACTATGGGGTAAAACCCCACAGCCCATTTTATTAAAAGAAGAGAAGGTCCAACAAAATACAAAGCACTGAGAGAGTGCCAAAACAAAAAAAGAGTCCTATCTAATACTTACCTACAGTTACAAAGGGTCATGACCCAAGGCAAGAGCTGATGCTAACCTATATATAGAGAAGGGCATTAACCCAAGGTGTGAGTTGAGCTCTCACGCTAACGCTAAGCCTATGAGCCAAAAGAAGGATATCATGTATAAAATTGCACCTCCAAGTGGCAAAATGAGCCTGCTCCCCCTAAAGATCCTCCCATTTCTGAGGATCCAAATATTCCATGCTGCTATGAGCATCACTTCAAAGAAAAAAGGGTGGCCAAAACAGGTTCTGGCACTGGAAACACACTCCTGGGTACTAGACCCCTGGGACCAGTCAATTTGAAGGTAGTTCCACACTCTGGAGCTGAAATTGCACTGGAAGAACAAGTGGGATCTGTCCTCATGGACATAAGCATTACATATAACACAAAGATTATCCTCATCTTGGGACCTCCAGTGTCTTCGAACCAGCATATCGTTGGTGTTGAGTTTATCAAAGAACAATAACCAACCAAAGACTTTAATCTTCATTGTGCATCTCCTATTCCATAACCATTTGCATGGCATAATAGTGGGCATATTACAGTGCATGATAGTATAGAACCCTTTGGCCGAAAAAGACCCAGATTTGGAAGGCCACACCCACTGATCAGGAAGTAGAGGATCTCTTTGCAAGTTTAGTAGCCAACCTTCCATAATTGTTAGCTCTGCGGCAGCTTGTTGGGAGATGGGCAGGTAGAACATGGAAAAAAGGTCCTGGGTCTGAAGCACATCCCTGACTGAGACCTTATCATCAATCACAAAAGAGAACAACCTAGGAAGCCTCCTTACAAGGGGCATGGAAGAGCCAGCCACATGCCATGCATCATGCCAGAACATAGCAGTGTCCCTCATGTTAATATGAACAGAAGCAATGGCCCTGTAAGAATCATTTAGTTTGAAAACATCCCTCCACCAGAAAGATCCAGTCAATATAGTTGCCTGAGGAACAATGTTGTCATAGTAGGAATCCAAAATTAAGGATACCCAAGGAACATCATGCTTATTGTAGAATTTATGTAGATGTTTCATAAGCAGCCCCTGATTTTGAATATTTAGATTGAGGATGCCAAGCCCACCCTTATCTTTAGGCCTGCAAACCAGGTCCCAAGATGCCAGATATTGCTTAGGTGCATCTGTAATTCCTCTCCAAAGACATTGCCTGAAGATCCTATCCAATTGCTTGATGATTCCAAGAGGTATATGCAAGGTGCAGAGGAAATAGATTGGCATGGAAGTTAGAACTGAAGTCAACAGTTGCAACCTAGAGCCCTGGTTAAGCATTGCAGAACTAGCAGAGAGCCTTCTTTCAATATTATCCACAAGGGGGAGGAGATCCACAATTCTGGGTCTGGTGGTACCAAGGGGTAGTCCAAGATAAGTAAAAGGGAGTTCACCTATCTTGCATCCCAGGAGAGCAGCCAACCCGAGGGCCTCATCATTAGATATATTCAAAGGTATCATATAGGACTTGGCAAAATTGACCTTGAGACCAGTAGACTGTTGGAACACAGTCAACATATTCTTGAGAGCCACCAATTGTTCCTCCACAGCAGGCAAAATGATGATTGTCTCATCTGCATACCAGATAATTGTGTAGTTAGGATCATGGGATGGTATTGGGAGTGTCAGAGACCCTTGAGACAACATATGGTTGACCACAGACTACAACAGATCAGCAGCAATAACAAAAAGGAGCGGTGACAAAGGATCACCCTGTCTGACCCCACACTTACATCTAAATTGCTTCCCTGGAATGCCATTCAGTAAAATAGAAGATGTCCCACATGACAGAATCTCCCTAACCCAAGCAATCCACTTGCTGTCAAAACCTTTATGATGAAGAACTTGTAGAATTACCTCATGCTCCATTGTATCAAAAGCCTTGGCAAAGTCCAGCTTAAGGATTATGATTGGTCTCTTTGATTGCTTGCATTGATGAATGTACTCAAATGCCCATCCAAGGCAATCCTGAATGGACCTACTTTTCAAAAATCCATACTGGTTCTTATGAATGCATTGCAAAATTACCTTATGCAACCTATTTGCCAACAGTTTGGTGAGGAACTTCACACAACTGTTTGTAAGAGAAATGGGCCTGAAATCATCTGGTCCCTCAGGAGAAATCATCTTGGGAATAAGGGTGATGAGTGAGCCATTGATGTTCTCCAAAGATAGCTCTCCATCATAAAAAGCCTATATGAGCATCAAAAAAATCTTGTTCAATGATAGGCCAACATTTCTTAATAAACATGCCATTAAAACCATCCGGTCCAGGTGCTCTGTCAGTGGGTAGCTCCTTTAAAACCTTGTTTATCTCCTCCTGTGAGAAAGGAGCAGAGAGAACCTCCAACCCATTGGCTGGCTGAATCAACTGTGGGAGATCAAATCCCATGGTAATGCCTTGAGCATGACCCATCCTATTCATAAAAGAAGACCAAAATTCCAACCATTTGTGTATGATCTAAGACTGGATCATTCCCATCAACCCTAAGACTAGCAATTGCATTTCTTCTCAATCTTTCTAAGGCCATTGCATGGAAAAACTTTGAATTTTCCTCACCCACCTTGATATATCTGATTGTACACCGCTGTTTCCAATAAATGTAATGAATACGCAGAAAGTTCTCATGGTGCAACTTAACTATCTTTCTAAAATTAAACTCAGGAGTTGTGAGCGGCCTCCACTCCTCAAGCCCATCAAAATGCAGAATTACCTTGGCACAATTCAAAGTCAGATGTTTAATGTGAGAGATATTTTTGCTCCGCACTTTGAGGTCCATTCGTAACCGTTCGAACTTCCTGGAGATAATTGCAGCCACAGACAAGTCAGAAAAAACCGGAGCCTCCCAAGACCGCTTGACACAATCCATAAAGCCTGGCATGTCAACCCAATAATTCTCAAAACGAAAAACCCTGGCTTTTGGAATGGTTGTGTCAATGGATACCACGCATGGCACATGATCAGACGATGTTTTCTCTAGGGGGAGTACCACAGTGTTTGGGTAAATGGAAATCCAATCCGATGTTGTAAAGAACCAATCAAGTTGTTCCAGCTACGGGTTTTCCTCCATATTGGACCATGTATACATTCTCCCTTTCAATGTCAACTCCAAGAGGCCCAAATGACCAATTATCTCATTGAAAAGGAAAATATCGTTAACATTTCCCCCCGGCAGGTTTCTATTATCCATGGACCTTATAAAATTGAAATCCCCGAGGAGTAGCCAATGTTCATCAGGTGGGATGGTCAGATGATAAATCCAGTGAACAAAATCATCTCGGAGAGGCCCATCACAAGGCCCATAAACTGACACTAAGGTCCAGGTTTCAGCATTGTGTACTGAAGTAAAAGAAACCACAACACCAAAGCTTTGATATTCAACTAGTGCGCCAGTGAAAACACCTGAATTCCAGATGACAAGAATACCACCAGAGGCCCCTACCAAGGGAGCAAAAGCAAACCGATCAAACCGCCGCGGGCAGAAGGTTCTAATTGTCCTAATATCAAACTCCTCACATTTGGTTTCCTGAAGGCACACAATTGAGCACTGGCTCTCCTCAATTTTTGCTCTAACGTCTCTCTATCTCTCCGTAGAATTCAGACCACGAATGTGGGAGTCCTGGATTAGGGGGCCTCCGGACATCCGGACTATCTCCATTGGCCGGACTATTAGACTATGAAGATACAAGATTGAAGACTTCGTCTCGTGTCCGGATGGGACTCTACTTGGTGTGGAAGGCAAGCTAGGCAATATGTATATGGATATCTCCTCCTTTGTAACCGACCTTGTGTAACCCTAACCCTCTCCGGTGTCTATATAAACTGAAGGGTTTTAGTCCGTAGGACAACAATCACAACATACAATCATACCACAGGCTAGCTTCTAGGGTTTAGCCTCTCTGATCTCGTGGTAGATCTACTCTTGTACTACACATATCTTCAATATTAATCAAGCAGGACGTAGGGTTTTACCTCCATCAAGAGGGCCCGAACCTGGGTAAAACTTTGTGTCCCTTGCCTCCAGTTACCATCCGGCCTAGACGCACAGTTCGGGACCCCCTACCCGAGATCCGCCGGTTTTGACACCGACGTTGGTGCTTTCATTGAGAGCTCCTCTGTGTCGTCGCCGTTAGGCTTGATGGCTCCTATTATTATCAATAGTGATGTGGTCCAGGGTGAGACTTTTCTCCCTGGAAAGATCTTCGTATTCGGCGGCTTTGCACTGCGGGCTAATTCGCTTGGCCATCTGAAGCAAATTGAAAGCTACGCCCCTGGCCATCAGGTCAGATTTGGAAGTTTGAACTACACGACCGACGTCCGCGGAGACTTGATCTTCGACGAATTCGATCCACAGCCAGGCGCGCCGCACTGTCGTGATGGGTATGACCTAGCTCTGCCACCGGACGGTACCCCAGAGGCCGCGCCCGCATCAGCTCTGACCCTTAGCTCGGAGCCAACTGTGCCAATCGAGGATGGGTGGCTAGACACCGCCTCAGGAGCTGCAGTCTCAACAGCGATCGAGCCGAACACCAGCATAATCCTCTGTGCAGCCCGTGACTCCAAGGTGCCGGACTCTCTTCTGGACCCCGAACCATCCGGGCCCCTGCCAATCGAATCCGATCGAGCGCCGATCATGGAATTCACCGCCGCGGATATCTTTCAGCACTCGCCCTTTGGCGACATTCTGAATTCACTAAGGTCTCTCTCTTTGTCAGGAGAGCCCTGGCCGTATTATGGCCACCAGGATTGGGATGCGGACGACGAAGAAATTCGACGCCCACCCACCACCCACTTAATAGCCACTGTCGATGACTCAACCGACATGCTCGACTTCGACTCTGAAGACATCGACGGTATGGACAACGATGCGGGAGGCGAAGAGGAACCACCGCCCACAGGGTGCTGGACGTTCGCTCCATCATATGACGTATACATGGTGGACACACCAAAAGAAGACGACGACGAGGAACGGAAGGATGCACCGAAGGCTTATTCCCTCGAGAAGCAGTCGAAGCGGCGGCGCAAGCGCTGCCCCAAGTCATGCCTCGCCAGAAATAACGATCACATAGACCTAGCGTTGGAGCAGGGCGAACCACTGCCGGACCACGGCAATACGGAGAATCAAACCGAACAAACCAATTCTATCAAAGATAATAGTTCGGATGACACAACGCCGGACAGGCACCCGGAGCAGCAGAATGCCCGTCAAAGGCTTGTTGCCACCGCGAGGAGTCTGAAAAAGCAGAAGCAAAGGCTCAAGGCTGCGCAGGACACACTCCAAATCAGATGGAGTAAAGTACTGAACACAGCAGCGAAGTACGGCGACAATCGCCCCACCAAGAGCTACCCAAAGAGGAAGTTGCTACATGAATTCGATGAGGAGGCCTCAGACCCCTCACAACCAAAAATCAAAACAGCCACCTGGCCGGATAGACGACCTCACGGCCAACATAGAGCGGCAAACAATGCCACTCACAAGACATTACGCGATTCATGCGAGGGCTTGCACCAAAAGGACAGCGCAACCAGATCCATCTATGGACCATGCAAGCGCGCCCCAGCATACGATATAACACAACAAACATCCGAACAACGCGGTACACCCAGATACAGGGGTGCCGCACACCCCCTATGTTTTACCGATGAGGTGCTGGATCATGAATTTCCAGAGGGATTCAAACCTGTAAACATAGAGGCATACGATAGAACAACAGACCCTGGGGTTTGGATCGAGGACTATATCCTCCACATCCATTTGGCTCGAGGAGATGATCTCCATGCCGTCAAGTACTTACCACTCAAACTCAAAGGGCCAGCTCGTCATTGGCTTAAAGGCCTCCCCGAAAACTCCATTGGAAACTAGGCAGAGCTCGAAGACGCTTTTCGGGAAAACTTTCAAGGGACTTATGTCCGACCTCCGGACGCGGATGATTTGAGTCATATGACTCAACAGCCCGGAGAGTCAACCCGAAAGCTTTAGAACAGGTTTCTTACTAAAAAGAACCAAATTGTCGACTGCCCGGACACCGAAGCCTTAGCAGCTTTTAAGCACAGCGTCCGTGACGAATGGCTCGCCCGACACCTCGGCCAAGAAAAACCGAGAACAATGGCAGCATTGACAAGCCTCATGACCCGCTTTTGCGCGAGTGAAGACAACTGGCTAGCCCGATGCAGCTCCAGCGACCCCAGTACATCTGAAGTTAGAGATGGAAATGGGAAATCACGGCGCAACAGCAATAACAAACGCCGGAATAAAGGAGACAACATGAAGAGCACGGCAGTAAACGCCGGATTCAAATGCTGTCGGCCAGGTCAGCAAAAGCCGCCCCCTAAAGGCGCCAGAGACAAACTGTCCAGCCTAAACAAAATTCTGGACCAAATATGTTAGGTCCATAGCACCCCTGGCAAACCAGCCAGTCATACCCACAGAGAATGTTGGGTCTTCAAGCAGTCTGGCAAGCTCAACGCCGTACACAAGGGGGAGGATACACCAAGTGAAGATGAGGATGAGCCTCTCAATGAAGACACTGGGGAACAAAAGAAATTTCCACCATAAGTCAAAACAGTAAACGTGTTACATGTGATCAATGGAAGAAACAAAACGGCACTCCCAGAAAAATACGCCCGAAGGCCTATCACCGCGGAGTCCTGCCACTGGTCGTCTCAACTGATCACTTTCGACCATCGTGATTACTCAGTAAGTATCTGGCGTGCAGGATGGGCTGCCCTGTTAATAGACCCAATAATTGACGGATACCACTTCACACGAGTCCTGATGGACGGTGGCAGCAGTCTAAACCTGATATACCAGGATTCAACCCGCGAAATGGGGATAGAGCCAACAAAAATTTGCCATAGCAATATTACCTTTAAAGGAGTAATGCCAGGCCCAGGGGCTCATTGCATGGGCTCCCTGCTACTAAAAGTTATATTCGGCTTCCCCGATAACTTCCGTAGCGAACATTTAACCTTCCACATCGCTCCGTTCCAAAGTGGCTATCAAGCACTACTCGGACGCAAAGCTTTCGCTCGCTTTAACGCAATACCACACTACGCTTCCCTCACACTCAAGATGCCCGGTCCATGTGGCATCATTACAGTGAACGGAAGTATTAAGAGATCTCTACGCGCCGAAAAGCGTGCGGCTGCCCTGACAGCCGCACACTAAAAACGGCCTCACCAACTAAAGCATTTAGCAGGTCGTCACGACCTCGGACACGGTTAGACGAGTCCGGCGCAGCTATATGCAATTTATACCGGATCAATGATCACACCCCTATTACAAATACAAGGGGCTCAACATGCGCAGATAAGCGGCAATTCTTACTTACCTTGAATGATACATGATTTCTTTAAAAAACTATCTTTTTGCACGATAGCTTTTTCACCTAAGCTCCTCTCTTTTACAGATAATCATCGTGCTACACCTGTCCAGGATACGGCACAACAGAGACACAGGCGCAGACGTGCAGCAGGGACCCGCTCCAAGGATTCTTTTTAGATTAAGACGCTGCGTAAACCTTTTTTACTGTCTCTTGTTGATACATATCCACCGAATTCTCAGCACAGTTGAGAAGGATGCTGGCGTCTTGGCATGTGGCCATGTCAGAATAATGCACGTCCCTGGACACAAGGGGCTTCTTATGAAGGGCACTATTTAGGCCCGGTTTATACCATAAAGACCGAATACCTTAGGGAGTGTTCGGCGTCGCGAGTTTGGCCTTATATGCATCAGCTCCGAATCATTGTCTTTGGTCAAATGTTGGGTTTGCCCGGCTCCTGTGTTTTGGTACCTTATGTTCCGCTTTACTGGCTAAGGTAGCACCGGGAGAACTACTGCGATTCTGCCCTGGTTCATCCAGACGAGCACCTCAGTAGAGAAAGCCAAAAATTGACTGTCATGATATAGCGTGAGACTGGTCAACCACTCGGTGACCTATCGGAATGTTAGAATTCCTCCGCCTTAACGAAGGGCCGTTTTCTGGCCAGGCATGTACGCACCCCGCGATCGGGAGAGTGCGGAGCCACCAGGGGCTATCTAGTAGCCCCACTGTCAAACTCCTATGGCTAAGTGAAAGTGTTAAAGCATTATAGTCCGGTTGCCTCGCTCGCTATGCTATCACCTCCTTAATAGGACCAAGACGTTGGGTTAAGTGTGAACACGCGTTTTTTGCGAGCACCCCCGCATTTTATGCGTGGGGGTTGAAGCCGACAGCTGCAATCTTTCAGGTTATACACAGGTATACATAAACGGCCGCACAGGAGGCATCATAATACTTTCAGGCAAAAGTATAAAAATAACCTTATAAAAAATTCATAAAAGCATTGTGCTAACAATGAGAATACATATCACTCAAACATAATATTTTTTGAGAACTAGGCCTCTATCAAATGAGCACCCTCGAGAACCTCCTCGAAATAGTGCTCGGCAGCCACCCGGCCTATGACCGAACCCTGCGCCGCAACAGTGGTAGCGTCCATCTCCGCCCAGTATGCTTTAACACGGGCAAGGGCTATCCACGAGCCTTCTATGCACGCCGACCGCTTCATCGCATTAATGCGAGGCACCGCATCAAGGAACTACTGCACTAAGCTGAAATAGCTGTTCAGCTTTGGCCTTTCCGGCCATAGCTGATCCACAACAGACCTCATGGTGAGTCCGGACAACCTATTCAGTTCGGCCCATTCGGCTAGCTGGTCAGTCAATGAAAGCGGACGCTCTGGAACGTGGAATTGCATCCAGAACAGCTTGTCCACTTCACGATCTGTCTGACCTTGGAAGTACTTGGCCGCATCGGCAACGCTCGCCGCCATATCCATATACGCATCTGCCGAACTCCACAGCCGATCCAGAGGGGCATACCGTGGATCTCCGAACTTCCTCCGTAACACGAAGGGTTTCCCAGCCGCAATATCTCGGCTTCCCGCAGCTCCTCTTTCTTCGCTCTCATAGCAGAACGGGTGTCTTTGTCTGCCGCCGCGGCCTTCTCAAGGTCCGTTGCCTTCGCTCGGTTTTCTTTCTCAAGGAACCGGCAATGGTCGGCGGTGTCTTTTAATTCTACGGCCATCTTGGCCATCTTCTCCTAGCTCTCGCAATGTGTGGCCTTCTCGGCTTTCAACACTTCAGCTGCCTTCAAAGCAGCCGCATTACTAATCCTCGCTTGTTCCTTGGCTCGGGCAAGTTCCGCCCGCAAGGCTTCCATGGTGGCAGCTCCATCTGCAGTCACAACATATTAAAGATACTCGCATTATGCTGCTCTTACTATGTGGCGTTCACCGGATAATAACACTTACCATGTGCCTTGTCAAGCCTCTTGTTAACAAGCTCGATGTCGGCGTCTGCCGCATCTAGTTGCCGTTTTAATTGGGCAAACTCACTAGTCCGGCTAGCCACCGGAGCTTCCACCACCTGCACATAGAGGCAGTTTGGTTATTGCCTGGGAATATGATCCTTTGTTCGCCGCCGTCCTCGATGACAACCAGAGTCTCAGGGGCTACTATCTACACAGGGCACACCTAACATGTGCAGTACTATCACATATTATCTCACATACCTCAAAGCCTGTCAATAGACTCATAAAGGCTTCATGTAATCCGCTTTCAGCAGACGAGATTCTCTCCATCACCGTACCCATCAGCGTACGATGCTCTTCTGAGATGGCCGCTCGCCCCACCAACTCCCTCAGAACGTCCGACCGCACACCAGACGGTGCCGGCCTCTTTCGTATGCTCTCTTCGGGAGCCGGACACTGGGGACTTCGGGGGTCTACGGGATTATCTTCTGGCCTCCCCGGATCCGGAGAGGCCCTCCGCGACGACACTTTGAGGTCGCCTGCTTTTGGAGCGGAGGAGTCCAGGGGAGGCGTTTCGCTCTCCATCATCTCTGGAAGAAGATCCCCCAAAGACGAGCTCATTTAAGAGGGGCTGAGGCCCGAACTGCAAGATATATGCGGTGGTTATTTTCTCAGAGGAAAAAGATAGCATACCCTTACTATTAAAATATTTTGGATCACTTACGACTCGTTGGAGGGTTGATCCCCCCATGGACTCTGTGCGGCAAAAGCACCCCCCAAGGCAGGACCCTCAGTGGGAGACATCTTCTCCCATTTGGAGGCTTCGGCTTCCGGATCCTCGGAAGCAGTCCTTTTCCTCCCCCGATCGTCCTCCTTCGTGGAGACGCTCGTTCCCTCGGTTGGAGCGGATAGCGATGGGGGCCCGGGTCCGCCCGTAATATCCCCCTCGGTATCTTCCTTCAAGGGCTCCGGGCAAGGTGCAACCTCGAGCATCTTCTCCAATACCGGACTTTCCAAACCCTTAGGGAGGGGGGCCAAACACCGAATCATCTTCGCCTTTGTTAGCCAGTCCTGGTCAAAAAGCAAACTCTCAGAAATAACTTCGAATAAAAGACAGCGTGTTCGGCTAGAGGATTTCTTACCTGTTCGGCGACGCGGTTACTGCTCAGGCCCACGTCCTCGGTGATATCCGGACATTCCACTTGAGGTCCGAAGAATGACTTGTACATCTCCTCGTGCGTCAGGCCGAGGAAACTTTGAATGGCATGTGGTCCCTCTGGGTTGAACTCCCACAAGCGCAGGGGCCGGCGTTTGCAAGGCTAGACTTGACGAACCAGCATAACTTGTATTACCACAACCAAATTAAAATCTCCCTCGAAGAGATCTCGGATGCGGCTATGCAGTATAGGCACGTCCTTGGCTGGACCCCAGCTCAGACCCCTGCTAATCCATGACATCAGTTGTGGTGGGGGGCCCGAGCAAAAAGCGGGGGCAGCCGCCCACTTGGCACTTCTGGGAACCGTGACGTAAAACCACTCCCGTTGCCATAATTCAGACACCTCTAGAAAGGAACCTTTCGGCCATGGAGCTCCTGCCATCTTGCCTATTGATGCACCTCCGCACGCTGCATGTTGCCCCTCGATCATCTTCGGTTATACTTCAAAGGTCTTGAGCCACAGGACGAAGTGAGGGGTCACACGGAGGAAGGCCTCACACATGACAATAAATGTCGTGATGTGGAGAAAGGAGTCCAGAGCTAGATCGTGGAAATCTATCCCGTAATAGAACATCAAGCCCCTGACGAAAGGCTCCAGAGTGAGGCCTAGACCTTGGAGGAAGTGGGAGATGAACACAACATTCTCTTTGGGTTTGGGAGTAGGGATGACCTGCCTACAAGCAGGCAGCCGATGCGAAACCTCGGCGGTCAGGTATCTGGCTTCCCTCAACTTCTTAATGTCCTCTTCCGTCACGGAGGAGGGCATCCATCGGCCCTGAAGGCTGGATTCGGACATGATTGAAGATCCAGAGCACCTAGCCTGGGCTTTGGGTGTTAGAACTCGAGGCGGAGGAAGGGTTCGATTGAGCACGAGAGAGAAAAAGCAAAAACCTCGTCCCTTTATAAAGAGGGTGAATATCAAGTGTCCTCTCCGTAGCCGTTTAGGACTTGCCTATAATCTAGGAGTCCTAGACACGGTTGGGTTACCCACGACCGCATTAATGAGAATCCCGTAATTGGGGGAACACGATCTCCGCTTCGGCAAGACGTGTCACGAAACCTCCTGGCGTTATGTGTGGAGCTGGTTAAAAGAAACGGTTCGAATAATCACCGGGCCGTGACGTAACATCATGCTGCCAAAACAGGCCAGCAAATTAGATCTGCGAAAATGTTATTCTCTCTGCGGTGGAATGTGGAATTTATTTTGCAGGGTCGGACACTATCCTCGTATTCAACTTCTTCTGTCATGTATTCGGAGAAGGAACCTGCCTTGCAATGCCGAAGACAATACTGCACGCCGGACTCGTCATCATTGAAGCCTGGTTCAGGGGCTACTATGGGAGTCCTAGATTAGGGGGTCTTCGGACAGCCGGACTATCTCCATTGGCCGGACTGTTAGACTATGAAGATACAAGATTGAAGACTTCGTCTCGTGTCCGGATGGGACTCTACTTGGCGTGGAAGGCAAGCTAGGCAATACATATATGGATATCTCCTCCTTTGTAACCGACCTTGTGTAACCCTAACCCTCTCCGGTGTCTATATAAACCGAAGGGTTTTAGTCCGTAGGACAACAATCACAACATACAATCATACCATAGGCTAGCTTCTAGGGTTTAGCCTCTCTGATCTCGTGGTAGATCTACTCTTGTACTACACATATCTTCAATATTAATCAAGCAGGGCGTAGGGTTTTACCTCCATCAAGAGGGCCCGAACCTGGGTAAAACTTCGTGTCCCTTGCCTCCTGTTACCATCCGGCCTAGATGCACAGTTCGGGACCCCCTACCCGAGAACCGCCGGTTTTGACACCGACAACGAACATTCCAGCACAAAACATGCCAGATATGATAGGATGTACTAGCCATGATAAACTATATAGGGGAGATAATCTAGCCCACTGCTTAATAGTGCAGCTCCAAAAGCCATAAGGTTGGCAACATCCGTACAAGATAAACCCATAAACTGCCAGCAGAGTTCAGATATAAAAAACGGAAAAGAGATAACCGTGGGCAACAAAATGCGAAGTCGATCAGGCCCACAACACACCACCACCACATCATAGAGAGGTACAGAAAATCACTCATCATTGGAAACTGCATCATCTTCAGACTTCTTAGAGGGAGCCATAAGCTTCTCCTCTGTCAGATCCCCAGCCGGGGTGCCCAAAGCATGGTCGACCGCCTGTATAACCGGAATTGGGGTATCCGGTGGCATCCGAATCTGCTCCATGGTCTCCTCTTCAGATATCTTGAGCTTCTTCCCTCTTGGTCGCCTCTTGGGTGATGGTTTAACCAAAACTGCAGAGATGGGTTTGAAGCCTGAAGATTTGACACAACTTCTAGTCATTCTCCTCGTGGAGAAGTCTGGAGTATCAGAAATTGGTGCAGCACGACGAGCACGCTTCCTCTCATGTTGTCGCTTCCCAAGCACAGATTCTGCAGGTGGTTTAGTGGCCGAAAACAGAAAGTCAGAGCTCACAAGTCTGCTATCCGAAGAGGAAACTGCGTCAGGAGGACATGGAGTGACCAAAGTTGAGTCAGCAGCATCTGATATTTCCTCAATAATGACTGAATGTCTGTGTGCAGGAGTAGCCGGCCCCTGAAGGAGGAGGGACAGCCTCCTCTCCTGATCAGGCTGCAACTGGCCAGGGAGACAACTGACGGTGGAAAGAAAACCACTGGCAGAGCAGATGGCACCTTCTTGATGAGGAAATCCGACAAAAGGGACGAGAACGATCGTGCCCAGATCATCTCAGGTGGCAGCACCGGGCCATACACAATCCTCACAATTCCAAGATGAATGGAATCCATGGGCATAACTGGGTGAGGTTGTTGCACTTCCTCCATATCCACCGCATTATCATCAGAATCCAAGGAAGGGTTGAGGATCATAGAGTTCTGATCCTGAACTTGCTCATTATCCTAAACTTGCTGTTGCGGCTCTTCTGGCTGCTCCCAAGCACCCCAACCATCCGTCTGCTGGTCCGCATGTCCTCCATTGTTGTGATTTCCATGGAAAGGCTGCGGATGATTAGGGGGCACTGCATTCCAGCCCAGAGCAGGGTAGGGTGGCATCGCCCAAAAAGGTTGTGGTGGATTGACCCCTGGCATGGGATGTGGGTTTCCATCCAACGACATTGGGTCCTCATCCGCAGGTATGACAGCTTCTGCAAACTCACCAGCAAGTATATAACAGCCTACAGTCCAAGAAACAACAGCACCTCCCCAAGTTGCAAAATCTCTAAAAACGACCGAGCGTGGAACAAGAGCGTTATCAGGGAAAGAACATCTAACCACAGACCGGACCTTGCGACGATCAGTGTCATTCCAATAGTGAAATTGGCCAAATGTGCCAACAATCTCTGCTAGGTTAGTTGTGTTCCGATAGTCCAATGGCACTCCAATGAACATCAACCAACCTGTCCCATGACCATGGATAGCTCTAAATCCTTCCCCCTGATTGTGCGCAATAAATCTTACAAAAAACTCATTACCCTCTGCATCAAGACCCAACGGGAACGGTGGATGCTATGTGTAGGAGGCATGCACCACAGGATCTTCCATCTCAAATAAACCAACCCCCTGGAACCAAGTCTGAGCAGAGAGGACAGGGACTTGCATAGTTTGTGTCAGAAAGTTCAGAACCTGCGCTCGCCGGATGGCCACCAAGTGAGTCGGAGGAAGGGGCTCGATGATCGCCACCATGAACTGCTCATGTCGGCATGGTGGCGGAATCGCAGGCGAGTAGTAGGTGCATGGCAGCCTGTCGTCGCCACCATCGACCACATCAAAGCCCACAGGGAGGAAGCGGTGAGGGTCAATGGCGTACACCGCCATTGAAGAAGCTGGTTGCTTATCCTAGAGCGTCGAGGTGGCGGGTGGCGATGCGAGCGACGGAGCGGCAGTTTGGGGCGGCGAAGAGAGGAGCTGGGTTGCGGCGAGGGGCAGGGGGACGATTGGGGTTTTTGCTGCGGTGTTGCAATTGTATTGGAAACCAAAGTGGCAAGCGAGTCCTCCCTGATGGCGCGAGCTCCAAAGCCGCTCGATGGGATTTTGGGTACCCAGATGGATGTGTCAGGCGGTTGCCCGGTGCAATTATTTTTAATGTGACCAGAATGAAAACATAACCTCCACCGCACCCTATTCTTGCAAGTGTCTGACTTGTGGCCCATGCCCAAACAGTTCTGACAATCCCAATAACTTGCATCCATGTCTTCAATCATATCATCAAAACTCTGTAAACCTTTGGTAATATTCTGCAGAGAGGGTGACTCCAAAAAATCCAGAGGAGACGCGTCAGTCTCATCATCTGAAAGAACAATGGGCCTTAAGAGAGAGCCCACGAGCCGGGGTGGTGTTATCGGGCTGGCTTGGGCCGAAGCTGCCGATTCCCCAAAATCCGGTCCAACAAATTTGAAGGTTCCTGAGGATCCAGGGTTGCCGCCAACAGAGTTGATCCTGTCCGAGGATGACGGGAACGACCCAAACTTGATCAAAGGGCTCTCCGCCGTCGCCGATGAGCTTTCCGACGAAGCAGGGCTCAACAGTGCAGGGCTTAGCGATCCCGCCTCATGTGATTCAACAGCATAACCAGCTTCACGGATCGTTTGGACATCTATGCGTGTAGGATTATAACTATAATCTTTACGAGTTGGATAATTAATGAACGTCACAAAACGCAATTTCTTCTTGGGATCGCTAGATGGCTGACGAGAACGAAGGGAAGATTTACTAGGGCGATGATGCATGGCCTCCATACCCATTCCAGCCCTACGTTTAGAGGGGCTCACTAAGATCCATTCCTGTTGGCACTCAGATTGCCAAGATCTAAACTCTTTCTCCCAATCCGGACCCCCATGGCCCCAAAGATGGAAGTAGCACTTGAATTGAGGGCAAACAAAACTTTGTTGATGCGGCATAAAAAGCCCACCTCTTTGCATGAAACATTGAACGAGAAAACACCATTGCTAAGGAAAGATACCTTGAGCTGGGAACAGTAACCTCCAACAGCATATTCCAACGCCAGGCCAACATTCTCCTCATTCAGGCGAAAAGAATGTCTGGCAAACGAGACCACCATGATGAAGTGCCCCGTGTCCTTGGATGGATGAATGGATCTGCCGAAGGTGCGTTGAATCTCGTGAGACAACTTCATCCCCGGGGTGAAGTCCAGACCCATGGAGATAGTAGGATGGACTGCCATGAGGAAGAAAATAACCAGTAGAGAGAGGAGGTGACGCCGGAGAGGATGAACCGATCGGATGGAAAAACCCACGGTGAGGCGTGGAGATCGCCGGTGGTGGTGAGTGGCTAGGTTAGGGTGGTGGCGTGGGGGTGGGACTCAACATCCATCAACTAAAAAGGGGTGCGAGATCCCATCTTGGAGCCCTCGCCGGTGCTCCGTCGGAGGGGGAATCAATCACGGAGGGCCTCTACATCATCTCCAAGGTCTCTTTGATGAGTTGTGAGTAGTTTACCACAGACCTTCGGGTCCATAGTTATTAGCCAGATGGCTTCTTCTCTCTCTTTGAATCTCAATACAAAGTTCTCCTTGATCTTCTTGGAGATCTATTCGATGTAACTCTTTTTGCGGTGTGTTTGTCGAGATCCGATGAATTGTGGGTTTATGATCAAGTTTATCTATGAGAAATATTTGAATCTCCTCTGAATTCTTTTATGTGTGATTGGTTATCTTTGCAAGTCTCTTTGAATTATCAGTTTGGCTAGGACTACTAGATTGATATTTCTTGCAAAGGGAGAAGTGCTTAGCTTTGGGTTCAATCTTGCGGTGTCCTTTCCCAGTGACAGTAGGGGCAGCAAGGCACGTATTGTATTGTTGCCATCGAGGATAAAAAGATGGGGTTTATATCATATTGCTTGAGTTTATCCCTCTACATCATGTCATCTTTCTTAATGCGTTACTCTGTTCTTAAGAACTTAATACTCTAGATGCAGGCAGGAGTCGGTCGATGTGTGGAGTAATAGTAGTAGATGCAGAATAGTTTCGGTCTACTTGTCGCGGACATGATGCCTATATACATGATCATGCCTAGATAATCTCATAACTATGCACTTTTCTATGAATTGCTTGACAGTAATTTGTTCACCCACCGTAATACTTATGCTATCTTGAGAGAAGCCATTAGTGAAACCTATGGCCCCGGGGTCTATCTTTTATCATATAAGTTTCCAATCTACCTTTATTCGCAATCTTTATTTTCCAATCTATATCATAAAAATACCAAAAATATTTATCTTATCTTATTATCTCTATCAGATCTCACTTTCGCAAGTTACCGTGAAGGGATTGACAACCCGTTTATCGCGTTGGTTGCAAGGTTCTTGTTTGTTTGTGTAAGTACGAGGGACTTTTGAGGAGCCTCCTACTGGATTGATACCTTGGTTCTCAAAACTGAGGGAAATACTTATGCTACTTTGCTGCATCACCCTTTCCTCTTCAAGGGAAAACCGACGTAGTGCTCAAGAGGTAGCGGTCTCTTGTCGAGGATTACATCATCTTTGTCCACTTTGGAACGCAGAGTGGTTAGCTCCTCGGCTGCGAGGGCCTTGGATAGTGCCTCGAGGGCCAAGGATGCAGTTTTGTTTTTGGTGCGGAGTGCAATATCCAGATCACTGGTGATAGTGATAACTCCGTTGGGCCCTGGCATTTTGAGCTTCGTGTACCCGTAACGGGGTATGGCTTGAAAGCGTGTGAAGGCGTCTTGCCCCAACAGGGCATGATATCCGCTATTGAAAGGTGCCACGTGGAAGAGCAACTCTTTGGACCTGTAGTTCTCCGGTGTGCCGAATACTACATCAAGTATAATTTTCCCCGTGCATCGTGCTTCTCGACTGGGGATAATGCCTCGAAAGGTGGTGCTTCTCTGCTCAATGCGACTCTTGTCCATTTGCATTTTGTTGAGTGTATCTTTGTAGATGAGGTTTAGTTCGTTGCCGCCGTCCATGAGCACTTTAGTGAGTCGAAAGCCATCCAAAATTGGGTTTAAGACCAGGGTGGCTGGTGCTCGGACTGATCGGGCCCTTGGTTCATCATTGGCGGTGAAAGTTATTGTCATATTGTTCCAAGGATTTATTGTGGCTACTTGGTTAACTTTGGTGAGGTAGCGTAACGCCCTTTTGCACCGATTATTTGAAGAAAAGGTCTCGACGACCGTAAAGACATTGATATCGCCATCCTCCGAAGAGTGCTTCTTTGGGGTAGTGTTGGTGAGGATGGCCTCACCGCTCTTAGCCACCTGTCGGAGTACCCAACATGCCCGAAGGCTATGTGTTGGTTCGGTACTCGGCGTTGTGTGTATCTGACATGGCATGTCAAGGAATTCGTCGAGGACGGTTCTATGTCCCATGAAGGGCTTGGTTTTCTTCTCGATAGGCTGATGATCGGGTGCCCTGTAAGGGTGCATCCTTTTTGCCTGTCCGATGGGCTACTTAAAGGCAGGAGGTTCCCACCGGGCTGTCTGGGCTTTCCAGGCGCTTTCCATTGCGCAGTACTTCTGTACTATGTGTGCCAAATCTGCAAAGTGCAGTATGCGGCGGCGGTTGAGGGCATTGAGAATTCCCTTGTTCGTAAAGTTGCGGCAAAAAACTGAAACCGCGTCGTCGTTGTAGCAATCTCTAATCTTGTTTTTAACAAGGAGGAACCTAGCCCAGAAGTGATGGAGCGTTTCCTGTGGTTGCTTCCGTACATACATTAGGTCACATATATCTAGAGGACATGAATTGCTTGGAGAATATTCCTTGTGGTAGGTGGGCGGGCTAAAATCCGAACCCTAACCCACTATTGTATCCAGAGTTTGAGGAATCTCTGAGGTCACCAGTTCAGGATCAGTAAGGTCCTGAAGACTTCTAGACTTAATGCCCGATCCTATGTTTGGAGGACATGAAGTCTCTTCTCGAGGATGGGTATCCGGCCTGCAGGGCTCAGAAATCCAAACATAGTTGTTGTTTAATTTAGGGGGAGAGGCGTTCTCAGCTCATTCCTCAATGACCGCTACCATGTGGGTGACCAGCGGGGACTTAATTTCCCTCTGATTGGGTTTAATCCCAATCCGGTCATAGTCTATCGCGACCACCAGGGCGGCAATGCGATCTAGCAGCTCGATCAAGGATGAGACATTTGCTGGATCCATCTTTTCAGAGTGTTCGAGGCTGGCATGGAGATGATGTTTGGTGATTGTGGGGATCGCCATTGGCTTGACAGTGGAGCGAGCGCCCATGGTAAAACCGCCGAGCTGGAGGACTTGTCCTGGAGTTAGGGCCCCTCCAGAAGTAATATCCTCATTAATGACAAGGGGAGCCATCGATCCTTCTGTCGACAACACAAAAGAACTCTCAATGAAAGCACCAATGTTGGTGTCAAAACCGGCCAATCTCGAGTAGGGGGTCCCAAAATTGTTCGTCTGAGGATCAAAGGTAACAAGGGACACAGGGAACACGGTGTTTACCCAGGTTCGGGCCCTCTTAATGGAGGTAAAACCCTACGTCCTGCTTGATTGTATTTGATGAGTATAGGGGTTACAAGAGTGGATCTACCTCGAGATCATAATGGCTAAACCCTAGATGTCTAGCCTATATGAATTCTGATGAACCCTATGGGCTAAACCCTCCAGTTTATATATACACCCGGAGGACACATAGTCAGTTTACAAGGGAAGGAAATAGCACATCCAGACTCCAATCTTGCCATCCACGCATCAAGGAGTCCTACCCGAACACAGGGAATGATCTTCCAGTTTCTCATCACGACCCATCAGCACGGCCCATATTGAGTGAGCCGGACACTTGAGGACCCCCCGAATCCAGGTCTCCCTCAGCGGGCGATGGATCAACGAGCTGCCGGTGGTTCTTTGGTCCCTTAGAATGACACCAAATCGAGCTACTAGGTAGACTCCCTTCTCCCTAGTATATGGGGTAGAAGCAGTTATCCCCACGGAACTCATATAAGGGTCACCTTGAGTGCTTGCCTATGATGAAGTGGCGCAAGAACAGCACCGGTGTGACGGTGTTGTGCTACTTGAGGAGAACTGTCTCTAGGCTACTATGCGTGTTGCATGCTACCAACAAGCCATGCGTCGCTATCACAACCGCACATTTCATGCCCGGATTTTTGAGGAAGGCAGCCTTGTCCTTAGGCGCATTCAGTCCACCAAGGGTACAAAAAAGTTGACGCTAAAGTGGGAAGGCCCTTACCAGGTAGTACAGGCCACCAGATCGGGCACAATCTGTCTGGAGACCGGAGATGGCATTCAGTTGCAAAACTCATGGACATTGAGCATCTCCGCAAGTTCTACCCATAAGGCGTGGCTGTCAGGCCCTGCCCGGCACCCACCCTTTTGTACAAGCCTTGCCGATGTTGCATGTAATACCTTGCACAAAGCCAGACGTAGACCCTGAGCAACGGAGAAATAAATGAAGCACTGGGGGGCCGACAAATTGCATGCATGCATAAGCATATCATGAGCATAGCATGTTCATATAGATAATATCACATGTGGCCATTTTCATCTGCACTAAGATGCAGGGTCCGCGCCGTGGATTTGATCCCGAAGAAAGGAAGAGAAGGCAAGCCTAACTTGTGATCCCCCACAAGCCAAACAGATAAGTTCTTTCTTATCCATATATGTTTTGTAAGTAGAGACTTGTGCATATGAAACCCTCGCCACCTTTGAAATTTAGGTGCTCCCATCCCTTGACCCGAACGCTGCTTAGGTTAGGATGGTTGAAGTGGCCTTTGGTGGAAAAGGATTGGCGAGGGGGTAGTCCCTCTTTATAATTTGCACCCGGCAAGCCTAGCTCCACGGTAGCAAACTAAGGGTACCGGTAGGATAGTCTGCCGAGGAAAACTTGTTTACTTGAAAGTATAGAGGCATTTCACCTCTACATGGACACGTTATATGCACGAGTACCCGGAAAGCACTACAAAAAATACACTTCCATGATGATATGTGTTTGTCACAGTAGGTCACGTTTTCTGTCATGCATGTACATCGATGACGATTTTATGACAGAATCAAGATAGTCATACATGTGCTGTCGTAGGAGTGTTCCATGACATTACCAAAATTATCATCACGGAAGTGTCCACTTCCATGACGATAAATCGCGCGTCACAGAAGTGCTTTTGTCAAGGGTGACCGACATGTGGCATCCACCGTAACGGAACGCCGTTAAGCTATCGGGTCCGGTTTTGGATCCGATAACCCGTTAACAGCCCAGACCAATGGGGATTTTCCACATGTAAAATCATCATTGGTTGGAGGAAACACATGTCAGCTCTACATTGGCACAGGTGTCACTCATCCAATGGGCGAGATGCGCATATGATATGTTGACACGTGGACCGGCCTAAAAGTGGCCCATAAAGTTTAAATGGGTCGGCCCAACTAAAGGCCCACAAGATTATGTGGACCATAATGGGCCGGCCCAGCTAAAGGCCCACGAGATTTTGCGGACCATAATAGGTCGGCCCAGCTAAAGGCCCCCAAGATTTTGCGGGCCATAATGGGCCGGCCCAGCGAAAGAGCTGCGAGATTTTGCGGACCAAAATGGGACGGGCCAGCTAAAGGCCCGGAAGATTTTGCGGGCCATAATGGGCCGGCCCAGCTAAAGGCCCGTGAGATTTCACCGACCATAATGGGCCGGCCCAGCTGAAGGCCCACAAGATTTTGAGGACCCTAGTAGGCCGGCCCATTAACTGGCTGCCATGTTTTGGGCCAAATGTCGGCCCATATTTGATCCGGTCCATTAATGGCCTGCCACGTCCTGCGCCTAATAACGGCCCATATGAGATCCGGCCCATTAAAAGCCTACCATGTTGTGGGCCAAATTACGGCCCAGATCAAGTCTGGCACTTTAAGAGGCTTTGGGCGAAATTATGGTCCATATCAGATTCGGCCCGTCAATTGGATGCTATGCTTTTGGGCCCACTTGCTAAAGGCCCATTTAGTAATTCGGCCTGATATTAGTTTCGGCCTGTTAAAGGCCCGTTTAAAATTTCGGCCCTATATATATTTCGGCCTGTTAAAAGCCCATCATATAGTTGGGCCTAACTACGGGCCCGTTTGCATCCGGCCCGCACCCAGACGATAATTTGATTGGGCCAAACAAGGATCGAGATAATTTTGGCCTGTTATAAGCCCATGATTTGATTGGCACAATCATGGGCTGGGGTCTATTTTGGCCTGCTGCCGGCCCGTGAGCTGTTCGGCACGTTTCAGGCCCAACCTGCTTTTCAGCCTCCTTAATCCCATTGAGTTTTCTTGGGAAAATAGGGCCGGCGGTTTTACTCGGCCTATTAAAGTCCCTAATCTACTAGTGGGCCAGTTTACATTTAGGCCTATTAAAGGACCAAGATAACGGGGCCCATGATGCGGATCATACATAGTGATTTGCATGACGGCCCGATTATGTACCGTAATGTTACGATTTGGCCAGTTTCCTGTGAAGACATGATATATATACAGTAAAATAACTTCACCATCATGAATAAGAAAAAACCTAGACTATACAATAAAGAAATTACGGCATATTACATCCACTGGGCATCAAAGTTCGCCACTATGATAATAAAGCACAAGCAGACAGCAGATTACATACACTGGGCATCAAAGATCTCCACCAGTGCAATTAAACGCGCCGACAAAATAATATACAAAACCGACAGCGCTTCAATAAAGTTCAAGAAAGGTTAGCCCTGCTTGGGAGCTGCAGTGCAAGAAGCTGAGCACGCTGATGAGACTGCGCTTGTTTGACACTTATATCCTCCTCACTCTGAAAGATAAACAAGCAGACAGATGACAGGTTTTGCACATATAAGTATCGGTTCTGACAATTTATCACATTTCTTACTGACAAATAAAGTGACACAGTTTAAAATAGCATTAACACAATATGGTATTGTTCAGGTCAAGACATGACAGGAAATGACATTGTGAAGGAGTTGGCAGCTCCAGGACACCACTAGATTACAGATTAAGAACTCATAAGTATCAATGGTTAGTGTGTTGTCAATTTATCCCATTTCAGATTGGCAAAATAAGATCACTTGCTCTGTATAGTTTAATTTACATGGTATGAAGAAGGAACTTGGTTGTACAACTGAAAACTTAAATTGAGAAGGACAAACTTTTGTTTATGAACTACATAATAAACTTTAAACATGCAATTTGATGCAAACACCAAAAATAAACAGCTTTTGCAGTCATGCCTAACCAAATATACACAACAAAGTTTGAAGGCTTGAGAAGGACAAACTTACATTATTGGTGAAGTCAGGCTCTATAAAGCCCTTGTCCATGCTGATGGGGGGGGGGGGCAATTCAAGTAGTTTACCACAGAATCTTATTCATAAGCATTGCCTTTATTCTACAATTTGTTAAGAGTAAATATAGATGTGACAATATAAGAAAAAATGGAGAATATTTAAGATCAGATGAAGAGTGATGCTACATAACCAAGTAGATATAAATGTAAGTACAGCGGTACAGGCAAAAGGTACAGCCAAGAGCAATGCAGAGCTAAACTTCTTCAGTACCATCAGTGTTATCCAACCCTATGGTAAGAATAAATATAGATCTTATGTGTAGAAAATGGAGGGCAAAGGAAAATAAGCTGCAGAGTGATGGTACATGAACAACTACATGTCAATATAAGTACACTGATAAAGGACAGCAGGTACTTACAAGAACAATGCAGAGCTAAAAAATTTCATTGGCATTGAATATATTCTATACTAATGTAACCATTCATACAGATCAGATAATTTGGAGCGAACAATTGATAAGCAAGCTATCATGCATATTGCTGTCACATAATGAACCAGGTATGTATGCAAGTACAGTGATACAGGACAACAGGTACTAACAAGAGCAAAGCAGCGGGCAGCATATTTGCGATATCATGTCGTTCTTTTCAAACCAGAATTCTTTTTCGAGCAGATATCCTGCAAAAAAGATCCATAAGGCACATGCGGAAAAGTAGAAGTTCAAATTGTCATGCGATATCATAGACAGTACCTCATCCTCGGAATGAGAACAGTGCATAACAAGGTTTTTCCATTCAATGTCTTCTAAATTTAGCATAGGAGACTTCACCGGAAATTCGTTTATAGACTTGACATCAAAGTGTGATTTCCTCGGGTAACACCAATACTGCTGCAATGCTTCCTTGAAAAGCGCAAGCTAGCTTTGCTCGTCATGACTATCCAGATTGACTCTCGCCTACTTACAACAATGTAATGTAAATCATTGATGTGTTCAATCAGCAGAAAATAGGAGAATAATCACCATGAATAATAGCACTTACACGTAAGTGGGACAGGAAGATGTGAAAATGGTGTTTATCTTCACTATAATCTTCCCATGATGGGAATATATGCACGTAGTCCCTAACAACATTGAAAGCATTTTATTTTAAACTAGGAATAACTGGAATGGGGTTCCAATCTACAGGAATTGGCCGTCTCTGCAGTTGGGATAGGTCTTCAGCCGGTGGAGTTGTTGTACTTTTTGCTAGAGTGGGATTTTTCTGTGGTACGACTGGTGCTATGGCAACTGAAATCGGCATATCTTTTGCTGGAGTGCAGGTCCTGTGTGGTGGGGCTAGTGGTGTGGCCAGTGAAGTATGGGTACAGTCTGCTGGAGTTGGTCCTATGATTTGTGTCACTAGTTCTACAGCCAATATAAGTGGGGTGTTGTCTGATTTCTCCGGCACAACCACGTTTTTCAGGGACTTTGCTGGTGCTCCTTCAGGTTCGGCAATCACCCTCTTCCTTTTTGATGTCTGATGCACAAGAACATCATTTGAGTGGAAAAACATGGTATGATGACAGATGGAATATGTATTGATAATGGATGGGCATGGCATCTCGACATATATGATGAGTAAACTAAGCAGATGGCGGTGCAACAAAGTAGAAGAAATGCAAGACAACATATGCAAGATACGCGCAATCAATAAAACCTTGCCCAATTAGAACACACACCTTGATGGGTGAACATGACAGGCCATCTGCCTTTGACTCCTCGAGGTTAGAATAGTCATTAGGATCATATTCTGAACAAGAATCTATAGGTGGCGAGCATATGCGTGTCATTGCATCCAGAATGGCACTCAATGCCTTGGTGCCAATTTTGTAAGTCATTACAGTGTTCCACAATATTATTCTGATGCACGGATTCTAATATTCACTGTAATTATGTATAATATCTGAGAACCATGAAAACATAAATAGTTGTGAGATTATCTTTGTACTGCAGAGGATATTCTAATATAGGGGCGCCCCTGTAAACACTTGTGTGCTATCGCTGGATTCTGACGAGAGAGCTCATGTGTGTTGTAATATGGTGCGTGCATTTATATAATCTGGCACAAGTACACAAAAATAGGCTCTAGAAGTAAGGATAGTTGGCAGATGATAGGTTCATAATATATTGTATAGAGAGTTTATTGCCAAACCATGATAACAAGAGCACACAGCAACTAGGCAGATCATAGTGTACATAAAAGGGGTACACCATAACCACGATATATAAATCGGGAAAGTGGAACTGGCTTGAAAATACGATGTTGTATTGCCGCTAGTAATTGAAAGCCTATCGATCACGTACAGGCCAGCTCTATCAGTTGTTGACTGCAGATGTCCCTGCTCCCCTTCCTGACAAGGAACATGTTGTACGTACTAAATACAGAATAACAAAAGAGGAACATGATAAAGAACAGAAGAGGAAGCATATTCTTGAGGTTCCGCTTCATTGCATACAATGTTGGTTGCCCACTCATGATGGATCACAACGCCCAAAGAAATGTAATTCCATGTTGTCTCTCTATAGGTGGCAATTTTGAACAAGATTCATTAGGATCATATTCTGAACAAGAGTCAACAGGTGGGGAGCGTATGAGTTTCATTGCATCCAGAATGGCAGTCAATGCCTTGGTGCCAATTTTATAAGTTATTGTAGTGTTTAGCTTCAAGAGTGGACTGCTGCTAGTGTGACACAAAGCAGCTACACAGATCATAGTGTAGATATAATGGGAAAACCGTAAGCATCAGAGTAAAATCAGCAAAGTGGAACTTGCTGGAATATATGTGCTAGTATTGCCGGTACGGCTAGAAAGGCTTCAGATACTAGCTCTCTTCAACTGAAGGTGCGGTACTGTTAATATCAGTGTAACTCTCAAAGGCGACACAGCTCCCCGCATTTCATTGCTATTCTTATAGGATTCAAGTAGGCAGACGACTACAAATGCTATTCCTATGTTTACAAAATTCTACGAATCAAAGAGGCCCGAAGAGTTCAAAGTGTCCATCACAACCGACCATATAGACCTCTACACTCCAAATGCCCCTGCTCATCTTCACTACAAGGAACATACCGTACTACTATCATACTCCCTCCGTTCCAAAATATAAGTCTTGGTAGAGATTTCCACTATGGATCACATACAGATGTATCCAGATACATTTTAGAGTGTAGATTCACTCATTTTTCTCCATATGTAGTCCATGGTGGAATCTATATGAAGACTTGTATTTAGGAATGGAGAGAGTACTTATTAAAGAAGAACGGAAGAGGAACATGGTAAAGAAGAGCAAGCAGATTTTGGATAATAAAATGTTCGTTGTGCAGTGCCCACAAATGATGAACCAGAGCGCATTAAGAATGCAACTCCCTGCTGTCTCTCAACCATTTCAGGCGGTTGGATGAAGATCCTACGTCTCCTAACCCTTCTTCTTCCTCGTCTCTGATTCTTCCCATACAGAACATCGCATGGGCCGCCGCCCGGACCACCGGCCCCCACTGCCTGTGTTCCTCCGCCACCCCCACCCCCACCCGCGTCGAGTTTTCTTCGTTCAGCGAGGCCCCACCACTGCCCCCCCCCCACAACCACCGTCCCCACCCAAGCCCCTTCGTTGTCACCGGCGAACTCCGGCGAGCTCTGAAAAATCTACTGGCCCAATTTTGACATTTAGTCTAATGTGATTTAACTAGTGTGGAATATAAAAGGGGAAAACCATAAGCATTGGGAGTATAGTGTTGAGCGTGCCATGGTGGATCTAAAGGTGCAAACTAGACAAAGGCAACTTCGCAACCAATGTTTGCTTTCAACTAGCAAGTAAGTGATGGACAAGAAATATGAGTAAAGCAGTGGTGATCTATTTTCTTGCTGCGATAAATAAGCTGAGCAGACACGAAAGAGTACTGCCTCTGGTGCGGCGCCGTGTATTCATCTGCTGAGAATTTGACGGTGTTGCGGTAGCGGTGGCTGTCGGCGACGTGGAAGAAGATCTAGGAGGGTAGACGGTGGCGGCGGGGCGTGGTGGACGAGACGGTCGTAGGAGCGACGCCGGCAAGGTGGACGGCGGCGGGGATGAAGCGAGAGGACGGGATGCAAGGATCCCGGTCCGAAGCCGTGGATGAGAGAGGTCAATCTCTTGTAATGGACGACGGCGTTGGGGTATCAGCTCCGGCATGGTGGAGGAGGACGGCGGTGGATGGGGTGGCGGACGGAGGAGGCTGGGGTGGAGAGGGTGTTTTCGCGCCGACTGAGTACAAATGGGGAAAGGGAGGTAGAGAGGAAGGGGGACCATGTCTTCAGGGTGCGCTTGTCTCAAATGCGAAGAAATTTACAAACTTAGCCCCCATTTCAAATTTCCTACATCACAGCAATATTAGTCAGTTGGGGATAGGACGGTAATCTCGCATACACCGAATATTTGCCGACGAGAGTTTGTTTTTGGCGCCCACCGTGTATGAACCGGGGAGGGAGTCGATTTCGGCCGAGGACACATTGTGTTTTGGTGCCCACCGTGTATGAATCCGGGTGAGAGGCGGTTATGTTACGTTTGAGTGAAATTACAGACCTACCCCTATCGAAACCTATAGAAATCGAGCAGATAGGCTTTGCGTGGCAGGGATAGGCAGTAGTAATTTCCATCTCGCAGATTTTGGTTTCATGCTGTTACTGCGACTTTCCCCGCTTCGTTCAAATTTTGCAGAGTGCACGTTTACTGTGCCAACTCGATTCGAATCCCGTTTGTATTCTATTTTTTCGTGTGGGATCGATTTTTGATTGGAATAAAATTCTATATACATCATTTTTTATATATACTTTCAAAAGCACAACACCCTTTATACATAAATATGGTTTACAAATGGCATGATCTCAAATTCATAAGGTTGTATCCATCAATTTTGATTTTCAAATATTTGAAACCACTTTATGTTGAAATCCAATGTATGCATTCCTCGCTAACTGTCTCCAATTAATGTGTGTTTCATGTGGGTTTTTTTTACTTCTCAAACATGTATAATGTGTTTCACACACGCAACATATAGTGTAATCCCGTTTAGACATTAATTTCATATAAACCATGCATTGTTTCTAATTAAAGAATCTATGGATCAGCAATATTGATAAACTATATAACATTACACGTGTCCCCAAATTCAAATGAATATGCATGTTTCATACACCAATTTGCGTTATGATATTATCGATGTCGTGATCTCCAGTATAAATATTTGAATCCCCTTTAATCCAGATATTTGTCTCATGTAGCTATCGCTCATGCTTATATAGGACTATCTCTCTAGACTTATACGCGTTCAGCGCCTCTCGGGTATCTCTCGTGCTACATGTATGTCGATAATGATCTTTTATATTTGTAACACACTGAAGGTACTCTCTCCCTCGACCTACATGACTCTATCTCTCTCTAAGTATATCTCGCTCCCTGCTATGTGTCTCTAACTATGATTCTCCATGTGGAATCTCTTTCTCTCACACAAACACAAAACTTTGTCTCCCGGGGTCTCATTTCTCTCTACTATTCCCCTTTGTGCCACTCGCACACCCCTCATACAGAGATGTCTTTCGCTCCTTAGTTATGAGAACCTATGACTCTTCCTGTTAAATATCTCTTTCTCACACACAAACACAAACTCTGTCTCCCAGGGTCTCATATTTCTCCACTATTTTCTTGTATGTCGCTCACACACACTCACTCTCCCTAGAGATATCTTGTGTTCCCTCATATGTCTCTCTAGCTATCACTCTCGTCGTGAAATATCTATTTCTCTCGCACACACAAAACTCCGTCTCTCGGGATCTGATTTCTCTCTAATATTTGTTTGTATGTGACTCACATGCACCCTCTCTCTACCTCTCTCACACCCACACACATAACTCAGCCTTCTGATCCACTCGACTCCTATCTCTAATGCATACTAGCTAGCATCTTTATCTTTCTATTTATTTGTTTCTCCATCAACCTTCTTTCTCGCCCTCACTCTTGCTTCCTATCATGCACACTACATATGTTTCTCTCTACATGCAGCCAAGTGTCCTCTTTTTATCTTTCTCTCACACACACATAACTTCACCCTCTGAACCACCCGGCGATCATCTCCAACACTCAAACTAGCGGATGTCCCTCTAGCTAGCATGTCCATCTCTGTATCTATTTGTAGTTTCTCTGTCAACATTTATTTCTCGCACACAGTCTTGCTTCCTATCACCCACACTATATATGTCTCTCCATGCATATGCATTTATAGGTTGATCTCTTTTGCACAATCATTGTGACTCACTCCCTCTGCTCACCATAGATGCATGCTCCAGCCCACGCCACTATCTCTTAAAGACAAAAACACATGCTCAATTGTCGGGCCTTCTTCCCTGCATTCTTACATGCATGCGTATTGTCATACCGATCCATCTCTCCCATGCCGTTGATCTTATGACTTATGTCTTCTTTCTTTTATCTCGATCATGTGCGCGCGCACACACACACATCCCACGTATACATGTATACCTCTCACACATGCACGTTCAAGGTCTCTATGTTTCCATACGTAGTTAATTACCCTCAACCCTAACGCCACATCGAATCGTTCTCTTCTTGTGTGCATATAACTTCCGCCTGGATGGGTAAAACACACACTCACACTTAACAATCTCCTTCTAGCTACCCCCCTCTCACTCTTCCCCTATATCCCCGAAACCAATAAGACCATCCCTTCGTTTAATTCCCGCCTACATGCACCATCGATATATAGTAGTCTTACTCGGTGTCTCTCGAACAAACACGCTCTGTCGATGTCGACTCCTCTCACGCGCACACACCTTCTCTTCCCTCTCTACGGGCATTTTCTCTCTCGCACCCCATCGTATGTGGCCTGTGCCATACACATCACCTCTCTATGATGAAGCCATGCACACTTAAATTACATCCGCCACCGAGGACCCCGTGACACACACACGCGCACGCACGCACACACACACACACTAAGATCCCATCACACACACACACTAAGACTCCATCTCTCTCTCTCTCTCTCACACACACACACACCCACACACACACACAAACAAACACACGCACACACACTAAGACTCCATCTCACACACACATGCTCTAGGCGGAGCATTTGTTCCTACCACCCTTCATCAAACCTTACCCGTATGATAAATAATCACCTTAATTTACTTGGATAACATGGACAAATTCCACTTTATGTTAGTAGTTAGCAAACTTATCATCTGTACCCTTATAAAAAACCGAGTTGGCGATGATGGTGTGCCTGCCATCTTGTAATATAGACCGTCTGATCTATATCTGACGGATAGAAAGCAAACTATGATAATTTTACAAAAGAGACCCGCACCTCTCTCCACATCCTTATCCCCCACAACCTCATTGTTGAGCAATTAAAAAAGGAAGCCTCTGGAACAATCTAGCATGGTGGCCGATGCCACCTGCCGGAGCTATCCATCCCCATGCCTCCTCCCATTCTGACCACCAGTCACCACCACGCTCCACTCCTCCTCACCTTATCTCTCATCTTTCATTTTTTCGATGACATTATCGAGATACCATTTTTCAAATAAAATTCTCGAGATATCATTAGTTTTTACACATGGTATTACTCCTGCATGGGTCAATCACAACAGGTGTTTTGTAAAAAAATGAATATTGATGTTCCGTGCAATGCACGAGCATCTTGCTTGTAATTATATAACGCAAATCATGAGCAGGAAGTGACATTTTTTTACACAACCACGTTAACATGGCCACGTAAATCACTAGCTAAAGTAAATACCATTATACTTATATCCCGATGCAAAAGGTTGAGTACATGTCCGAAGAGTAGAGTCGCACACACGCACTCTGTCTCTCAGAATCTCACACACACACACCAGTTACGTGACGCCCACTTAAGCAGACACGTATGTTACAATTTGTGCACCCGCGGGTACACGTGATGCTGCACATTTTTTAAGCCGGACGGCGAACCAAAACAGTAGCTGCATTCATTCCCCTCCCGCCACCTCTTCTCTAGTCGCCGTCGCCCGGTAGCCATGGCCCGGCCGAAGGTAACAACATACGCCATACTCCTGCCGGAGCGGCGCTTTAATCTGGAATTTTAGTGGTCATGCATGCATCTTTTTGTGCTAGCACTCCTATATAAGGGTTGACCAGTCGCTTCCCGCGGACGTGCGCGGGCGGTGGAAGAGGAAGGAGAAGGGAAGCGGGCTGTGGAGTAGTAACATTTTTTTACCACAATTTCTTAGGAAACTGAGTGCAATAATTGAGTAGTTTTGCAAACTACCAGTACTACACCTGAAAAGGTTCAAAACCTATACTCCCTTGCCAACGCCCACTTCCTGCATGAAAAGGTCAGCGTCGCCCTGGAGCGTTAGTGCCACATTAATGCCCGGCCAGAGTGGAGGCGACCTCTAACTGGCGCCGGCTTTGAAGCGGCGCGACGGCCGAGAGAGTGTCGCTTCCCGGTGCACGCGACTGCCCCGCGTCGAGGCTGGCCATAGGCCCTGTTTGGATCCATGGGTTAGAGTTAGTTTGAGCTAGTTGGGGCTCAAATAGCCCGAAAGTATCCAAGCATGAGGGTTTAAATTGGACCAAGTTGCACCGAACCCACCAAAAAAACTATCCCACCCAAGAGGTGCTAACTAGAGATAGTTCTCATTGGGACCACTGAAAAATCACTTTTCTCTCTCCATCAAGTGCATTTATTGTCAATCTAACCCTGTCACCCAAACACCTCTTTGGCTACAGTTAGTTCAGGGTTAGTGTAAGTGCATCTAGGGCCACCCCTAGTTGGTTTTGGAGTATTGACGACAAACCTAGTTGAGGGACTAATGTGTTTGTGAGAATTGCAGGATAACACAGGTAGAAGTCCCTCATTGATTCAGTTTTCCTACCAGAGATGACCCCTAAAAATGTATGAAGACATTGATGTCAAAGGTGGTTTATGAAGATATTCTCATTGAAGACTATGACAAGAGAAGACATCGCATGAAGCCTATGGAGCTCGAAGACTTAGATCTTTCATAGTTATGTTTCTTCTTTGTTGAGTCATAGGAACCACCGTACTGTTAAGTGGGGTCCAAGAGAACCAGTAAAAATGACTAAAGTGATGCTTAACCAAAACCTATGTCTTCGAATGAAGACTATGAGAGAGAATCTTGTCCAGAGTCGGACAAGTCAGCTTTGCTTGTAGCCCAAGTAAAGTTGTCGTGTGAGTTTGAAATATGACCGTTGGAACACCTGTCAGTTCCTTAGTGACCCAGGGTCATTCCGGACAAATCAGGTCGGGTTGCCTAGTGGCTATAAATATCCCACCCCCTACAACCATAAACGGTTGGCTGCTCAGAGTTAGAGTACGGCTTTTATCGTTTGAGAGCAACCCACCTCAAAGCCTTTGAGAGAGAATTCCTTGCGAGGATAAAGCCCTAACCACCGAGAGCCAAAGAGTGTTAGGCATCACTTAAGTCTTCTTGTCTGTGTGATCTGAAGACTTATTACACTTGAGGACTGTGAATCCTCCAGCCGGTTGGGCGTCGCGTTCTGAGCATCCAAGAGACATTGTGGATCGCCGATGAACGAAGTCTGTGAAGGTTTGGGAGTCTACCTTAAAGACTTACCAGAGTGATTGGGCGAGGTCTGTGTGACCTTGGCTCAAGGAGAATACGGTGAGGACTGGGTGTCCTGAGCTGCGTGTTCAGGACTGGGTGTCCGGGACTGTGTGTCCTCAGGTTTAAATACCTAGCCGCCCTAACCAGATGTACAGTTGTCACAGCAACTGGAACTGGTCCAACAAATCATTGTCTTCAACGAGTCACTGGTTTCATCCTTCCCTTCCCTTTACTTACTGTTGGTCCTTGTGAAGTCATTGTATGATTGCACTATCTTCTGTCTTCACTGAGTGACTGTGTGTTCTATTTGGCTTCATAATATCTTCCTACCTGATCCTTACTACATTGCTGCTATTAGTCATTGTGCTTTCACTTCATTGATTACTTGATTATGGTTTGCCTAGTGTAGTCTACCTTCCGCTGCATGGTAATAGGTTTATTTCTATCGTTTGTCTTCGAAACTTCCACGTTTTGAAGACTTTCATAAAAATCGCCTATTCACCCCCCCCCCTCTAGTCGATATAACACACTTTCAATTGGTATCAGAGTGAGGTACTCCCTTGTTCTGTGTGATTCGGTATAACCACCTGGAGTTTTAGCTATGTCGACTGCAGGGATAATTAAAGTCTCCACTGCGTGCCCCGTCTTCGATGGAACTGAATATCCCTACTGGAAGAATAAGATGTGCATGAATCTTGAAGCCATTGACGTTGACCTATGGTATGTCATCAAGAACGGCGTTCCCAAGGCTGGAGAAGGTGTCACTGCTGCTGACGTCAAGAAGTTCGTTCAACTGGATTCTACTGCCAAGAATATCATTTATGGTCATTTGACCAAAGGACAGTATGGCCGCGTGAGTGCTTTGGAAACATCTAAGCTAGTCTGGGACTGGCTCTCCAAGGTCAACGAAGGCGTCTCAACCCAGAGAGATCAGAGAATCAGTGTCCTTCGCAACCTCTTCAACCGCTTCAAGAGAAATGACAATGAGAATGTCCAGCTCACGTTTGATCGACTCACTGACATCACAAATGAGCTTCAAGCCCTCGGCGCTACTAAGATCACCACGCATGAAGTCATCAAGACACTCCTGAGATCACTTGATAGTTCGTTTACCACCCTAGCCCCGATGATTCAAGAACGTCCTGATTTCAAGACACTCGATCCGTCTGACATACTTGAGAGGCTCAACACACATGAGTTTCAGCTTTCTGAGAAAAGAGATATCTACGGTCCCAACTATGGGCGAACTCGTGCCTTGAAGGCAAAAGCTGTCTCCTCATTTGAAGAAGAATATGACAGCAGTTCTGATGATCCTGAAGACATTGGAAAGGAACTTGCTATGCTTGTGAAGAAGTTCCAAAAATTCACCAAGAAGAAAGGTTTCAGAAAGTCTTCACGATCAAGCTCAAGGAATGATGAAGTTTCTGCTCATGACTTCAAGAAGAAAACATGTCACAAGTGCAAGAAACCTGGCCACTTCATCTCTGAGTGTCCGCAATGGGACAATGAGAACAAAAAGAAGAAGAAGAGCAAGGAATATGACTGTGACGACAAGAAGAAGAAGAAATACTCAAAGTCTTCTTCCAAGTCTTCCTCAAAGTCTTCATCACACAAGAAGAGCTCATCTGGCAAGGCATGTGCGTTTGTTGGCAAGGAAATGGATTCAGAGGAGGAGTCCGCTTCTGAGGAGGCAGAGGTGGAGTCTGAGGAGGAGTCTGATTCTGGCGTTGCAAGTCTGGCTACAGCATACGTTGCCAAGTCCATCTTCAACACTGAAGACAATGACTTCATCACCGACACCGATGCAAATGACAAGGACTACTCCGCTCCTACCTACTGCTTCATGGCACACGGTGCCAAGGTAAACACACGCACTACTCACTATCAAACATCTTGTGAAGATGACTCTGATTGTGGTTCAAAACCCAGCTACAAAACACTTGCTAAAATTGCAACTGAACAACAGAAAGCTATGGAACATATTCAAAAACTGGTAGACAAAAGTGATGATCTGTTAGACGCTGAAATGACTCGATCTGAGTCCTTAATTGAAGACATAAAAATCTTCACGTTAAGTATGAGGAACTTGAAAGTCGTCATGAAACGCTCTCAACAACTCATGAAAAGCTTTCCTATGATTATCTTCAAAGGAAGCAAGATCTTGAGAAATTGAGAGCGGCTCATGAAGATCTTCAAAAGGAAAACGAATCACTTCGCGCCGAACAGATCAGTTCCGCTCAGGAAGGATTTGAACCACCGTGTCTTAAATGCATCGAGCGTGACAATGCTACTTCTGTTGCTGAGTGTTCTACTGCTGCTACTGTTGCAATATCTTCAACTGTTGATGTGGTAACTAACCCCTATGCTGAGGATACCACTGCTATTGCTGATGAGAATACTAGGTTGAAGACATTGCTTGAAACAGGGATGTACAAAAGTCTCAAAGGGCATCAGACACTATGTGATGTCCTCAAAAGGCAGATCCTGAACCGAAACCCTAGGAAAGAGGGTGTTGGGTTCGAAAGGAAAATGAATGCTGATGGCTCTTACTGGAAACCTGAGCAGTACCCCAAAACCACATGGGTTGCTGCAAAGGAACCTTTAGCGGATCCATCCACCCTATCTGGCTTCACTTGTGTTAATCCCATTGTTATTGATGAATCCTTTGATGCAAACTATAAACTGTTTAAGAATCAGAATGGTGAAGTGTTTGCCAGGTATATTGGTACTAACTGCAGGAATGGACCGCCTATGAAGAAGATCTAGGTGCCGAAAAGGTGTTTGGAAAATCTTCCTGTGAATGTCATCATGACACCACAGGTGAAGAAGACAAACCCCAGACCACAGGCTTCATACGGTCCAAAGGCTTCATACAGACAGAGGACTCACCTGAGTCGCACTAACGCAAATGTTTTGCAGGGAAACCATACTCAGGCCTATGAATATGAGCGCGGTTCATCAAACCGCCATGTTCATAAGACCAAGAACTATTCTGCTTATTCTTATGAGTACTATTGTCCGCCTGCAAGACTTTTTGCTAGGGCTCCAAAGCCAAAGTTCTCAGACGCTGCACTTAGACTTATTGCTTCTAAGCCACCCTTGAAGATGTGGGTGGCTAAGAAATCTTAACTCTCTTTTGCAGGGAAGGGTCTCCAGCAAAAAACCAAAATCGTCTGACGCTATTGCTGGGGACCTTAAACATCTTGTAGGGTGCAAGATCAAATACCCGAATGGTCTTACTATGTACTTCGTTCCTGAATCGCTTGCTACTCTCCCTATCAATCATAATCTCGATCTAAGCTTTCATAACCCACTGGTTCATCAAATGTTTTTGCTTCACAATTCTCTTCGTGAAGCCTATCCCCCTAACTGCACTGTAGGGTACGACACCAGCGTCTTCAGAATGGATTATTGATAGTGGGTGTACCAATCACATGACTGGCAAAAGAAGTCTTCTTATGGACTCAACCTTACGTCCATCCGACAAGAGTCACATCACATTTCCTGACACTGGTAAAAGTAAGGTATTGGGTCTAGGTAGAGTTGCAATCTCAAAGGATCAACACATGGATAAAGTCATGCTTGTTGAATCCCTTGGCTTCAACTTAATGTCTGTCTCAATGCTTTGCAATTTAAATATGATTGTGCTGTTTGGAAAATATCGTTGCCTTGTTCTAATGGAATCTGACAAGTCTCTAGTGTTTGAAGGGTATCGGAAAGATGATTTATACGTGGTAGATTTCTCAGCAGGACCACAGCTTGCCGTATGTCTTCTAGCAAAAGCATCAGAATGCTGGCTCTCGCATCGGAGGCTAGGGCATGCTGGCATAAGGAACCTCCAGACCCTTGCAAAGAAGAAGCATGTCATAGGCATCGAGGGCGTCAAGTTCAAGAAAGATCACTTATGCGGTGCCTGTGAAGCAGGAAAGATGACGAGGGCCAAACATCCCTCGAAGACAATCATGACAACTACTCGACCCTTCGAACTGCTCCACATGGATCTTTTCGGTCCCACTCATTACTCAACTCTTACTACTATTTCTTGTCTCTATGGCTTTGTCATTGTTGATGATTATTCTAGATATACTTGGGTGCACATAATCCTCTACAAGACTGAAGTGCAGGATGTCTTCAGACGCTTCGCCAATCGAGCAATGAACAACCATGGTGCCAAGATAAAGCACATCAGAAGTGACAATGGCACTGAATTCAAGAACATGGCCTTGATACATATCTTGATACTTTGGGCATCACACATGAATTCTCAGCCCCGTACACGCCACAGCAGAATGGCATCGTCGAACGCAAGAACAGAACACTCATTGAGATGGCCCGAACGATGCTTGATGAATACAAGACTCCAAGAAAATTCTGGCCTGAAGCCATTGATACTGCATGCCATACAATCAATCATGTTTATCTTCACAAGCTTCTGAACAAGACATCTTATGAGCTCCTTACTGGCAAGAAGCCAAATGTCAGTTACTTCAGAGTATCTGGCGCCAGGTGCTGGATCAAGGATCCACATCACACTTCAAAATTTGCACCAAAAGCACATGAGGGTTTTATGCTTGGATATGGAAAGGATTCGCACTCCTACGGAGTCTTCAATCTCTTTCATTATAAAGTGGTTGAAACAGTGGATGTGCGGTTTGATGAGACTAACGGTTCACAAAGAGAGCACCTGCCAAATGTGCTAGATGAAGTTCCATCCAGTGAATCAATCAAACTAATAGGAACTGGAGAAATCATACCCTCTGAAGCTCAACCTGAAGAGGAACTTATCATATCCGCACCTGATCAAACTGAAGACAATCCTTCTAACAATGACAATGATCAGCAAGAGCAAAATCTTCGCCCTGTACATCCTCGTGTTGCCAATGAAGTGCAGTTTGAGAGAATAATTGATAGCATCAATACACCCGGTCCGCTCACTTGTTCAAGGGCAACACAGCTAGCAAATTTCTGTGGGCACTTCGCATTCGTTTCAATAATAGCACCCAAGAAAGTTGAAGAAGCCTTCATGGAACCTGAATGGATTCAAGCTATGCAAGAAGAGCTTCAACAGTTTGAGCTGAATAATGTATGGGAACTGGTTAAGAGTCCTGATCCTCGGAAGCACAATATAATAGGCACCAAATGGATATACCGCAACAAGAAAGATGAGCATGGTCAAGTTGTCAGAAACAAAGCTCGTCTCGTTGCTCAAGGATATACTCAAGTGGAAGGGATTAACTTCGATGAAACATTTGCTCCTGTGGCTCGACTTGAAGCCATACGCATACTGCTGGCCTATGCAAATCATCATAACATACTTCTATATCAAATGGATGTGAAGAGCGCTTTTCTCAATGGCAAGATTGAAGAAGAAGTGTATGTTGCACAACCGCCTGGCTTTGAAGATCCAAAACATCTTGACATGGTATACAAGCTCAACAAGGCACTGTATGGCCTCAAACAAGCCCCTCGGGCTTGGTATGACACACTCAAATACTTCCTGAAGAGCAAAGGCTTCATACCTGGTTCCCTCGACCCCACTCTCTTCACGAAGACATATTATGGTGAACTGTTTGTGTGCCAAATATATGTGGATGACATCATCTTCGGCTGCACCAATCAGAAGTACAATGAAGAGTTTGGATATATGATGCAAGAGCAATATCAGATGTCCATGATGGGAGAGCTGAAGTTCTTCCTCGGTCTTCAAATACGACAGCACCGCAACGGCATCTTCATATCTCAAGAGAAGTATCTCAAAAATTGCCTGAAGAAGTTCGGTATGCAAGACTGCAAAGGCTTCACGACGCCAATGCCAGCCAAACATCATCTAGGTCCCAATCACAATGGTAAAGAGTTTGATCAAAAGGTATACCGCTCCATGATTGGTTCTTTACTTTATCTATGTGCATCTAGGCCAGATATTATGCTTAGTGTTTGCATGTGTGCTCGATTCCAAGCGGCACCAAAGGAGTCGCATCACTTAGCTGTGAAGCGAATTCTTCGATATTTGGCTCACACCCCAACTCTAGGATTATGGTATCCAAAGGGCTCAGAGTTTGATCTGGTTGGATTCTCGGATGCTGATTATGCTGGTGACAAGGTGGATCGCAAGTCTACATCAGGAACATGTCATTTTCTGGGACGATCACTTGTATGTTGGTCTTGAAAGAAGCAGAACTGTGTATCTCTCTCCACTGCTGAATCTGAATACATTGCTGCTGGATCTTGCTGCGCTCAGCTTCTGTGGATGAAGCAAACACTCAAAGACTATGGTATTCATCTGAAGCAAGTGCCACTCTACTGCGACAACGAAAGCGCCATCAAGATTGCCAACAATCCAGTTCAGCACTCGAAGACAAAGCACATTGAAATTCGTCATCACTTTCTCAGAGATCATGTTGTGAAGGAAGATATTGATATCATACACGTCAACACTGAAGAGCAATTGGCAGATATCTTCACCAAGCCCTTGGATGAGAAGAGATTTTGCAAGTTACGGTGTGAGCTAAATATCTTGGAATCCTCAAATGTCCTGTGATCAGGCACACATCCTAACACTTATGCATATTGATGACTTAGATGTGCAACACACGAAGTAAAGTATACTTCAATCAATGAAGACATACACTCTAAGTGTGAATACATTAATGTGGAATTTGACTTGGAGCGCCACGATAATTGTGCGCCGTGTCTGGGTCTAATACTTCCTATACGGTGGGTAACGCCACCACCAAAGGTTCTGTTTGAAGTGTTTCACTCATGGCGTTACATTTGCTATGTCTTCACATTTGGTTTGGCTTCAATCTCAACATGTCTTCATGATTATCTTCACTATGTTGATTATATATATATACTAGTGTTCTGTCCTCTACAGCATTCACTTATAGCTATGTCTTCTTGTTGAATTTTTTGAACTAAGTGAATGTGATCGGACCCTAACCTCTCTATGCTTTCTATCTCAAACTCTATCTCTCCAAATCATATGCATTCTATTGAAACTGTCGAATGTCTTCTCTGCGTCCTTGTCAGCAGAAGATACAGAGAAAAACATTAAGTCTGTTTTCAATGCTCATTCCTTCACCTAAAACCCGGAGAAGTGGGAACGACCACCCGACAATCCAGGCGTGCGTGGGATGTGGAACAACCCCCGATATGCTGCATGATGGCCACGTGTTCCTCAGATGTGAATCGCCAGGGGCACCTGTGTAATAACACTGAGCCACCCATGTCCCTATAAATATACGCCTCACCACAGTCATTATCTCTTCTTCCACTCTCGCACGAACCCTAGCGCCACCGCTAGCCCTCGACGACACCGGCGACGAAGCGCTTAGCTGCCGCAACCTCTCTGATGCCGTCTTCACGCCGACCACGAACATCGTCTTCTCCGCCATCGCCGTAGGTGTCCTCCGTCGCTTGTTAGGGCACGAACGATCGAACTGCTCGGCCTCCTCTTCCACTCCGTCTAGCAGTTCCTTGTGTGGTAAATAAAACTTCCTTTTTACGGCCCCTTTGATCCTACAGATTCGTCACTTTCTACCACAAGTAGTTTATGTTCACACATGTTTGATCCACTTCATACTGCATCTCATATTATGCCTAGTATGTTCACTTATGCTTCACAAAGCAGTTAGATTCCTCACTTGTACTGATCTCTGGATTCGTACAAATCTGGAACCAGCTCCTTATCTATGAGTGAATGTCTTCGCACGATGAGGTCAATGTCTTCTAAACTGATTTATCTTCAAAATCTTCTGAGAATGCATATGACCTCTTCCCCTTCCCTCGCACCTTAATGCTGTCACAGGTACATGTCTGTGGGAGAATCCCTTGGTTCTCATAGTCTGCATTCATTTGCAGAATTCTTACAGCATCATATAAATTCTCCCGAAGCCAGTTCCTGTTTGTCCAGCAACCGAAAGCCTCTGAAGCCTTTGAACATGTTGAAGCCATTCAGGTTAAAGTTCATGGCTACAGAGAAATCTGCAAGGAAGGGACGCAGACAGCGTCGTGGGGGAACATCAAGAGATTTGCCTGATGACCTCTCAGAGCTTTACAAGATAGATCCTGAAGAGGATTATAATCAACGCAAGACCTGAATCCAGTGGATTCGAAGATATTGGGCAGAACAGTGGTACAAATACAGATTTGTGACCAAGGAATATGCTGAGAAGAGTGCTATCAAAAGTCCTTGGGGTGATATTCTCTTCCGAGGCCTTCCACCCAAGAACAGAGCTGAAGCTATTGCTCAGGGTTTCTATCTGTGTATGGTCCTTGGACCTCAGCCTGAAGATGCCAACCCATCATCATTGCTATGGTGTCGTGACGATAATCTCTTCAAGCGCAACTTCCAGCATGCAAAGGCATCGGCCAATGAAAACAAGAAGTCATTGGGACTAGACTTCAACCCTGGTCCTTCTGCTCCCCGGGCTGACGGCACACGCGATGCAGAACCCAATGTCATCGGTCCTTTCAACAACCTTTAAGGTCTCATCACCCATATCGTGGTTCAAGGGACTGCCGTGAATGAGCCTGTAGATGACGCTGAATCAGATGAAGCGCCTGCAGCGCCGAAGCCAAAGAAATTGAAGCAGCCTAAAGCTTCAAAGCCTGCCTCTGCACCAAAAATCTCACGGGCGAAGCCACTGGCCACTGCACGTCCTGAAGATAGTGTGTAGTCTGAAGATTTGTCACGCATCTCCAAGCCCTAGAAAGTCAAGATGCCTCTGCCACACACCGGCCAAGAACTGACAGCTGCTGCTATTCTGCGCAACGACGCAATCGATCTGTCCAGTGATGAAGATCTTGCAGATGACGCTCTTGAGAAACTGATCAAGAGCAAAGAAGAAGCAGAAATCTTCAATGATCTGCCTCTCTTTGACGTGGCAATCATCCACGACTTCATCAATGAGTGGTTTGAAACGCCCAACCTCAGCTTTGAAGACCTGCAACTTCCCATTGGTCTCAGTGTCGCCTTCCATGGCGCCATTGCTTCAGAGCTAGCTCTAGCTCAGTGCATCGTCGAACTGAAGCAGAAGATTGACTTTGAGAAAGCTCAGTTCAAGAAGCATATGGCCAAGCTCAGCGTGCAAGAGGTCAAGAACTTCAAGATCATGATGCACGAGCTTAAAAAAGCCTTTCTCAAGAAGCATGAAGAAGCTCAAGGTTCTCGTGAGCGCATGAAGAGCCTGGCTGACAAGTGTGTGCAAGCCTACAATGAGGCTGAGAAGCGCAAGGCTCTTGGGCATCCTGGCATCGACCCCAGGATGGCTGCAAAGAAGAAGAAGCCCGCTATGGCCGAACCCGACGCACCAAGGCAGGAAGCAGATCCCATTGTCTTCCCAACTAGAATGACTGGCTCGAAGCCAAAGGCTAGGTCAACCGCTTCAGAACTGAAGAAGACAAGGACTGCTGAGGCTGAAGCCAGAAAGAGGAAACATCCTGAAGCCTCTGCTACTGCTCCCTCCAAGAAGACGTGGAAGACCAAGAAGGAACGGGCTGCTCCCACAGAGCCCTTGATTGTTGAACCCATCTCCATGGTTCGCCCTGACGCTGAACCTCAAGAGCGCCAACTGACTGTCCATGAGCCTGCTTTCATAGAGGCTCATGAAGCTGAAGACTTTCCAGCAGCTGATCCCATTGCTGCTGAAGACATTGGTCACCATAACCATGTTGAAGATGATGCAGTTCTTCCTCAGCTCGAGCACCAACAGGTATCATTGCCTGTGCTAACGCACAGCGAACTCATCAGCATTGGTCGTCCTCTGACGCCAATTGCTCAGGATGCATCATGGGCTGATCACCCACAAGCACAAGAGGAAGATGACTTTGAGGCCCAGCCAACTCCAACTCCACAGGCATCGCCAGCGTTACGCAGGCTTCACAAAGGACCAAGGCCTCTAGTCTCTAAGTCTGAAGCTAAAGTTGTTGAAGACATTCCGGCTGCATCAGCCGATGAAGAAGAAACCCCAAGAGCTACTACACCCCCTCTCACCAAGAAGCTGTTCTCGAGGAGAACGTGACTGTGACCGACCCTCCAGCTCATCAAGTGGAGGTTGAGAATCTTGAGGCTGCCACCGACGCCACTGACGTGGTCATGGCTGAAGCCAATGTGGAGCCTAAACCAACAAAAGCACCAGAAGTCAGTGAAGCCAATGATACTACTGCTTCTGTTCCTGCGCCTGCTGCTGGTCCTCAGTTTGACTATCATGTTGAGCACAGGCCTCAGGTACAGAAGCCAATCCCAAGACTGCCCAGGTTTCCAGGTCCTGCATCAGCACCTGGATCCTTCAATGTCAACGGCTTCAAAGCAGACAACACTTTCTTCAATAGCTCCAAGAACCCCCACTCAAGGGAAAGAATATCTTCTGATCAGTTCTGGAGCTATCCGCAGCGAAGTTATTACTCCTGCATTCTATACAATCAAGGTCGCATCTTCCCACATAAGCGTCTGGATATCGAAGCAATAGCTGGGCTACCCTGTCTGGAAGAAGCTCTGGATTGCTTCAAAGAGGTTGGATTGTTGTCGTTTGTCACCGACCAAGAGCACTGGAATGAAGAGTTGCTGCTCCAATTCTACGCCACACTTCACATCTGTGGGTACAACAGAGATCCGAAGACTTGGGTCCTGGAGTGGATGACAGGAAATGTTCATCACGAAGCCAAAGCCTTTGATATCATTGAGCTCACTGGTCTGCCCACTCCTGGCGATCTCTACGAACCTGGCTGTCAGCTTCACAGTGAAGCTATGGAGAGCATCTTTCAGAAGCCTGAACTAAACATGAGTCAGATGCTCAGTATGATGAAGCCATTGCCCCAAGATGCTCCATATCCCAAGGATTTCTTTGTTGAAGACCTTGAGTATCTGCCAAGGACTATTTATCACATCATAAGGCGAACTCTCTGGCCCATCAAAGGACATTCTCCACATGCCAAGCTGGAAGGTGCAATGAAGACTTTGGTCTTCTATATTCTTCATGGCAAATGCTTCAATGCACAGGACTTCTTCATCCGCCAACTTCTGCATCAGGCTCTGATCTTTTTGGCTTGAAGTTCTACGCTCCATGGATAATGTGGCTGATTAAACTCCACTCCGCTATCTCATATCAGCCATCTGCTCACAGTTCTGCCTGATGTGGATATGTCCGTTGAAGCCATTTATCCTGAGCCTGCCAAGGAACCTCTTAGTCTTCAGAATGCGAAGCATCAAAGTTTCTCTCAGAACATTGAAGGGGTTGAAGCAGTCACCCGTGTTTATCCTCTGGCTAGAACTACACGTGCACCACATCCTGCCCTTACTGAAGCCACCGATAGCACAATTGCCCAATGACCCAAGAAGCGCACTCGTGTTCTCAATGACCGAGAGCTTCTGGTGGCTCTTCATCAGAAACAGGATAGGCATCATGACTGGCTGAGGCGCCAAATGCAAAGCCTCTTGGTGGATGTCAACCGCATTCGCAATCTTGCCACCAAGAATGCCTTTGTTCCACATGAAACCTCTTGACGCACATGGAAAGGGCTGACGCTAATGTGCTCTGAAGATGATCTTCAAGAGGATGGCTTCTCTGAACGCTTCAAGTTTGACTCCACACCTTCTCGAAGGGCAGTGCTGCGACGAACTCCATCTCTTGAAGACTCTGAGTTCTCTTCCTTTGCTCCAACTGTGAATGCCAGAGTGATCGTGGACGAAGATGATGCTACTTCACCGCCACCTCCTTCAGCACGCTTCGACACTGCTCCAAGTTCTTCTGCACTGCCGAACACCTCCGACAACCCTGCTGCTTCACCTACTCTTCATGGGAACGAGTAGATGCTCTATGTCTTCAAACCTTTTTGGTCCTTACTGACAAAAGGGGGAGAAGCATATGAGTTTGATAGTCTTCAAGCGGGTCCACATAGGCGGTTGCTTTATATTTTGCCTCATGTTTACAACTCTCGTTTTGATATATTTGGTTCTTTGAGTTGTAACACTTAAACTCGATGGTCGTCTGCTACCTATTTGCCACTTTGTGATGCGATGATAAATTCCGCATGTGCGACGATAAATTCCACACTTAGATCATTTTGGCAGACGTCCATTTTCCATTATGCATGTCATTATCTTCATATACCTTCTCATGCATAATGAATTGTCATCATAAGTTGAAGAGGATCTCCACGAGTACAACCTGCCATGTGCATTTGCATTCCAAAAGCAAATTACTTATATGCACATCTTCAGTGGGAGCCCTTGCAACTTATGAAGACAATTCCTTATCCTTTACAATTTCACATATTATATTCCCCGTTCAAAACTTCAACTAGTTTGTCATCAATCACCAAAAAGGGGGAGATTGTAAGTGCATCTAGTGCCACCCCTAGTTGGTTTTGGAGTATTGACGACAAACCTAGTTGAGGGACTAAAGTGTTTGTGAGAATTGCAGGATAACACAGGTAGAAGTCCCTCATTGATTCGGTTTTCCTACCAGAGATGACCCCTAAAATGTATGAAGACATTGATGTCAAAGGTGGTTTATGAAGATATTCTCATTGAAGACTATGACAAGAGAAGACATCGCATGAAGCCTCTGGAGCTCGAAGACTTAGATCTTTTGTAGTTCTGTTTCTTCTTTGTTGAGTCATAGGAACCACCGTACTATTAAGTGGGGTCCAAGAGAACCAGTCAGAATGATTAAAGTGATGCTTAACCAAAACCTATGTCTTCGAGTGAAGACTGTGAGAGTGAATCTTGTCCAGAGTCGGATAAGTCAGCTTTGCTTGTAGCCCAAGTAAACTTGTCGTGTGAGTTTGAAATCTGACCGTTGGAACACATGTCAGTTCCTTAGTGACCCAGGGTCATTTCGGACAAATCAGGTCGGGTTGCCTAGTGGCTATAAATAGCCCACCCCCTACAACCATAAACGGTTGGCTACTCAGAGTTAGAGTACGGCTTTTGTCGTTTGAGAGCAACCCACCTCGAAGCCTTTGAGAGAGAATTCCTTGCGAGGATAAAGCCCTAACCACCCAGAGCCAAAGAGTGTTAGGCATCACTTAAGTCTTCTTGTCTGTGTGATCTGAAGACTTATTACACTTGAGGACTGTGAATCCTCCAGCCGGTTAGGCGTCGCGTTCTGAGCATCCAAGAGACATTGTGGATCGCTGGTGAACAAAGTCTGTGAAGGTTTGGGAGTCTACCTTGAAGACTTACCAGAGTTATTGGGCGAGGTCTGTGTGACCTTAGCTCAAGGGGAATACGGTGAGGACTGGGTGTCCTGAGCTGCGTGTTCAGGACTGGGTGTCCGGGACTGTGTGTCCTTGGGTTTAAATACCTAGCCGCCCTAACCAGACGTACAGTTGTCACAGCAACTGGAACTGGTCCAACAAATCATTGTCTTCAACGAGTCACTAGTTTCATCCTTCCCTTCCCTTTACTTACTGTTGGTCCTTGTGAAGTCATTGTATGATTGCACTATCTTCTGTCTTCACTGAGTGACTGCGTGTTCTATTTGGCTTCATAATATCTTCCTACCTGACCCTTACTACATTGCTGCTATTAGTCATTGTGCTTTCACTTCATTGAATACTTGACTATGGTTTGCCTAGTGCAGTCTACCTTCCGCTGCATGGTAATAGGTTTATTTCTATCGTTTGTCTTTGAAACTTCCACGTTTTGAAGACTTCCATAAAAATTGCCTATTCACCCCCCCCCCTCTAGTCGATATAACGCACTTTCAGTTAGTAATGAGTTAGTCTAACCTCTAGCTAAGTTAGAGAATCCAAACTGGAGCAGTATAGGACATGCAAGTTGCTCAAAGCATACAGTCAAATTCGTACGTGAAAGGATTTTTTTTCTTTTTGAAAATGGAACGTGAAAGGATTTTTTTTTAGAATGCTCTTGGCATGTCGCTAACATGTGATGAGTTAACCGACCTCGATAGACGGCAAAAATGCCAGCCCGCCGCACTTTGAGAGAGACAAGGAGGAAGAAGCGATACGGGCTGCTGGATTACTAGAGATAGGTGTCGCACGGAAGCCAAGAAATATGATGATAGCGTGGGTTAGCCATGTACTAGTATGATGTAACTACACTGGGCTGTCGTGTTTCGTACTCTTGCAGTCCATTGTGGAGATGATTGGTTGATTTTATATTACCACGAGGTTCCTTGCTCCTTCTCAGTCGTCGAGAATCTATGTTCTTCCACTCTATTTTTTATGTGAGCTTTGTTCATCCTTTTGCCAACACGCGAGACATCTAGCATCAAGGTGCACGTGTCATGCAAGGATCGTTCCATCTATATGAAGACCACGTGGGACTAGAACTACGAGACGGACATGTACCCAGGAGTGGACGTACGAACCTGAGTAATGTAGCGCAGTAAGTGAAGTAGAAAGGCACAAATGGTATGAACATGCGCGGCATACTGGGTGTGTTTGGTTGCGTTCTCGTCTCAGCATAGTTGTTCCCTCTGCATGCATGCTCAACTCAACACCCCTCTTCATGCATGCTCTCTTCATGCATGCTTCTAGTGTATTTGTGCTAAACTAGTGTGGACTCATGCCCCCTCCATACACTCTACCAAACACCCAAAAGTGGGTCGAGAAGGGAACTCTTGGGCGGCATTTGTCTCTTACTATGTAGTACCACTAAATGTTGTACGTGCAATGCACGATGATCTTATGGAGTACGTGCCTAAGTACTCTACTACTACTATATTAGTTGGAGGCACATATTAGCTTTTATATTTGTTTACGTGTATGCCCCGAGACGTTCCAACTAGACGTGTCTTTCTCTCCAGGTCGCACTTTGTATCGTTCAAACCACTAGTACTACTACGTGTGGTCTCTGACTCAGAAGTGGAAGAAGTGGAGATGCTCTACCACGTTGTTTTTTTTTGCACTAGGCTCTACCACGCTATTCATGTCCCACTCCTTTCGCTGACGTGTGGGACATCCAGCACGTGCCGTGTTTGGCACTCTTCGTCGTAAGAGTTGAAACGCTAGCATTCATCAGAAATAAAAAATAAATATAAATCAGCAGTGATACTATTTTTTTGAGAACCAATCAGCAGTGATACTATACCACGTGGTTTCCTTGCTCCTCGATATCGGAAAGAATACTTCCGTTCGCGACCATGTGGGACGTCGACCATCCTGGTCCACTTGCCATGCACGCGGAACTCCAAGGGAGAGTCACCCCGGTCGTCGCGCCGCAGCAATAATAACTAATGAGCCGTCAAATCACAGGCCCAACCTTTCCCACTTTGAAGTTGCTCGGACGAAGGAACCATCATGACTTAATTGAATTCCGCTTCTTGAAGAAAACTACTGTACCAGCAGTACTGCTAGCTACAGTACTTACTCCAACAGAGGCCTCCTTTCGTTCATAGGATAGGAATTTTATAGGAATAGGAAAATCATAGGAAGTGAGATGACATGCATCTCAATTCCTATAGATAAAGAGATGCCATTTGATGCATGGGATAGGAATTTTTCCATTGAGTCTAGGCTAATGCGCTGGTAATTTGCTCTAAAAACTACAGTATAACTAGTAGTACTGGTACATGCTTGTACTCAGACACGGACACACACACACTAACTACTAGTACTACTACTTCTCACATGCTGGCCAAACGCCGTCGTTCTCCTTCTCGGCTTTGCCGGCGACACCCCACCATGCTTGGATCTCCGCCGACCTCTCCGCAGCAGCGCGTGCGTCCTCTTCTTTCTTGCGGCGGCGGGCCTCTCTTTTCTTGAGTGCTTTCTGACTTTTCCGCTCCCTCTGTGCGGCTTTGGCTGCCTCTTTCTCTACCGCCCATTCGGCCTTGGCAGCTTCAAATTCCTCCCACATAGGTGTGAGGTCGCAAGCAGCGATGAACTCGGCACGGCGGGATGCCATCGGTTCCCTACCATTTTGTGTGCGGTCGTGGGTGGCGAGGAACTCAGCATGGTTGGATGCCATTGCTTCCTTACCGGTTAGTGTGCGGCGCGTGGCATGAACGACGCTTGTTGAGAGCTCTGGGGTGGAGTGGCCGGACAACCGTATAGTGCATTGGTTTGTCAAGAGCTCAAGGACAGAAGATGAAGGAAATTTGGATTCCCCTTCAATCCTGGTCATTTATTACCGAGTAAAATGCATTGGCGGTCATCGAACTTGTCTTGATAGCTCACTTTGATCATTGTATACGGGATATGGTGATTATACGGTCACTATCTCAGCGTATAGCTTCGTATTTGTCTGGTTGACCAGTCAAATAGTCCGCATGCGCCTCACAGCTCATGTTCTTTATCTATCTATGCGGGCCTACCTGTTAGTGGAGAAAGAAATAAAAACAAAAATTATGCGTATGTGGGGAATCAAACCACGGACTCGTTGCTGCAACACACACTCGTCAGCCAAATGAAAATGAAATACTTTGCATCAGAAACTCACGCTCACGCTGTCAAAGCATGCTAATGCATGCACGTCACCCTCTCAATCAAAGTCCTGCTCATGGCGCAACGCAAACGGTGAGCCCATCACCTGCGTGCCCCGGCGGTGCCTGACATTACTGTTTAGACGTTTGATGGAGGCCTATGCGAACGATGAGCATGTATTCACCTGGCTCAACACCAACGGTCATACTCGGAGCGCCTTGCTCATGAATATTGTCCATCACAACGACAATCTATAAAACAACCTAGCTAGAGAGGGTACTATGGTACAGAGTATGTACTATCGTGAGCGACCGATCTTAGTTGCCACTACACACGAGTGTGTGTCTGATTGATTCGTCCATTATTCGTAAGTTATGCATGGTTGTGTGGTGTCTAATAGTGGTCGTCGAAGGCTAGATGGCGACAAGAGCGGTTGCATGGACGCCTGGTTGTCAATACGTGCTGCACATGCTTCAAAGGCTCGTCATCCATGAGTTCACACTTTACCACCACGCCAGCGTTTGACCACCCTGGCCTACCGAAACCCCTTCCATCACTAGCACGCGCTTCCCGCCTGAAACGGTTACCGTCTCTCCAGAATGTCAATGCCGCATTCACTGGACTTAACTATAGGTGTAGTTGGTGTGTCACTGACATGCGGGCCAGATGCCCATTGGCCCACATGTCAGTAACCCAACGCACCTCCAGTTAAGTCACTGAAGCAGCGTCCGCATTCACGCCCGATGAACCTACTCCGGCGCCAGCCATCCATCCGTCTGCCGCAGCTCATTGCCATTCGCCCGCTATATTAACTTGAGCCCCAGCTCCCAGCCATGGCCAAAGACCCACACTCATTCTCCTACGGTCCCTTCCTTTTGTCGGCACCATGGCCTCCTGGCGCTCCGAAGCTCTCTTGGACGTACTTTCGCTGGAGCACACGAGGGACATCGGCGGCTCTGCTCCGAGTGTGCTCCAAAGCTCTCTTCGACATACTGTCGCAAGAGCAGACGAAGAAGATCACCGGCACCCCCGGCCACCCTCCGCCGACACAACCACGAAGCCGGCGCGCGTGCGCAGCCGGCAGTGAGGAAGAGTAGTACACGGTAGGTCGCCGCCGCTCTGGTCCCAGGAAGGCCACCGCTACTCCACTCAGTCGACGCTAAGCTTGGTGGGGTAAACATCGGCAGCCGATTAGCCGCTTGATGGCGATGTGGAGGCGGAAATCTTCAGAACCTTGTGCTCCGTAGGAGGAGGTTATCGAGGCGGATAAGGAGGAGGCAAAGGCAATGGCCGGCTTTCTCGGGTTCATGGCCAGACATGGTGGTCGGGCGCCAGCGATAGTTTAGATTAGGTTTACAGTAGGTTTTAGTACGGTTTGTGCGAAATATGTAATGAATTTTGTCCAGTTTGTAGGAAAAGTTTTCGAAATGTAATGAATTTCATCCGGTTAATTTTAAATTTGGTTTGTTTGCACGAATTTTGTCCGGTAAGTTCATATAGTTGTCGAAAGGTATGCTAGCAGCATCGGATGTCATCCATCAGTGTCCTCGAACAGATGCCGATGTAAATTTGTGGGCCAATGCTGGAGATGCCCTAACTATCATGCTGTAATCGCTAATAGTGCTCCATTATTTGGCAAGGAATAGTTATCCCTCGATCAAAATCAGATCCGCGGTGTTTCGCACTCCTCCCACGTAAGAGTGTAAACTCTTTCTTACATAAAAATGGAGCAAGTGGACGGCACTATAGCACATCATAGCACTCAAACTAGCCCGCTTAACAAGCGGGAAAGCACCGCCCTCGTCATTTTGTTCTGGATTTCTATCGATCGATCGCGCGAAAATGTTACGCTTTGCAAGTTCTAAAGGAAAAGGTGGCACACTTATGACTCATACGCGTCGCACCCCCGACAGTCCGGCTCGCACGCCGCTCACCAGAGGGGACACGCGTTGTCTTGCTATTTCACTGACATGTGGAAATGCAATTGAATAAACCGTCGATAGCCGAAATCTAATCGCTCGGCGGGCGTCGGCTGAGAAGAAAGCGACGGGGGAGGGGGAGGAGATCGCCCGCCGGCCGCACACAGACTCCAAGAAATATATGGTGATAATGTGAGGTGGGCCATGAGGGAGTCCGGACCGCTTCCAAGCCCGCTTCTGACCACCCTGGCCCCTCAGACGCCAGCTGCCTGCCGCATGCATGCATAGCAAGTAGTACCAGTAAAATACTGGGTTATAAGTCCGCTTGTGTGGAGGAGAGAGAGGCATTGACAAAGTCAAGGAGTGGGCTCTGCAAGAGCCCGTATCTACACGTTCTCCTAGGTATAAAAATAATAATTCTAAAAAAGAGGCATAAAAAACAATTGTGTCTAAAAAAAGAAAGGTAAAAAACATTTGAGAGGAAATAGATAGAGAGAAAGTGAGAAAAAGTTGTAACCTTATAGTAAAAAGTATGGTAGTATTACATGAGGAAGGAGGGAGTGGTGCACATGCCAAGTTCACTGGGCTGTCGTGTTTCACACTCCTCCATCGTAACAGTGGAGACAATAGCTTTCATCAAAAATAAACAATGTATACTCATTTCAGGCCCACCTTTCCCACTGTAAGTTGGTCAGACGAAGGAACCATCATGACTTCGTTGAATTCCGCTTCTTCAAGAAAACTTACTGTACCCACAATACTGCTACCACACGCGAAGACTAGACGGCATTGTACCACGTCATATCACTGAAACCCACTAGGCCATCCTAAGAAAACCACTAGGCCAAACTAGCCCGCCTATAGGTCATCTGTTTTGGAACAGAGGGAGTACGTCTCTGTACTGCTATGATTTTGTGTTGTACGTCTCTGTACTTTTGCTACGATTTTCCTACCCTATGAACCAAATGAGGCATGAATGTATCCATGTCGACTAAGCCTACAATTTTAAGAGCTTGAGCTATTGGAGGATCGACGACAGATAAGTATAAGTGTACCACGAGCTCATCAGCCCCAACGTTTCTCTTTGGTGATTGTTTTGCAAGTACTATAGCTTGCACAGTAGCTAGCCTACTAACACCAAGAATCATCAAACAAGCCCTGCTGATATGATAAACAGTTCAAACTTACATCTAAGCATGCCATATATTACATCAAAAGCTGGTGAGGATACATCTGTTTCCATAACTCGGAGAGGGTCCGCATGATTCACTATCAAACAAAAGTAGCAAGTACCGCCGACACAAGACAGTACACTAGCCCTAAGATGGTTTGATAACACGCATCATTCTGGTAATTAAACACAGGTCAATGCAAACTACCCTGAAGGATTAGCGCGACCAACTATTTCTTGTCAGCGATCTCTCGACAATGACCACAGCACGGACAACGGCATGGGAATCGATCTCTAGGACGATGTCCACGGGACTGAATGCGACATCGGAATCGATCTCTGTGGCGATGTCCACAGGATGGATAGCGGCATCGGAATCGATCTCCGGGGCGATGCCAACAGGACGGACCGCGACATCAAAAACAATCTATGCGACGTTGTCCATAGGACGGGCCGCGACATCGGAATCATCAAGGACGTCCACCGGCACCTGCACAACCCTAACATATTAGCAAGCACATTGCAAATAATCAAAAACCACAACTATGGTAATAAGCCATTATTTTTTACCTTGTGCAGCTCACCGGGGGATCCCATCCCTCCGGGGGCCATCTCCTCGTCCTCGATGGGGTCCATCACCTTGCCAGGGGAATACTGCTTATCAACGGCGACTATCTCCTCAAACTCGGCCTTGAGCCTCGCATAGGTGGCCATCAGAGTTTCTGGGGTAGGCACGGTGGGGCCCTTGTTGTTCTTCCAACTTTCTTTGAGGAGTTCGTCCGCCAACGTCGTCAACTCTTTGGCCAGTGCTTGTTTCTTGGAGTTCTTCGTCTCCATGGGTTGGCCCACCAACATGGCCGACTCGTTGGTCGGTGCTCTCTTCGTGGAGATCGCAGTCTCCAGTGGGTTGTCCGCCGGAAACTCTTTGCCTAGTGCTCCAGGATCCATCAATGAACTGACAAACAAAAAGCAATCGAAAGGAAACCACAATCGCAATGAAAACGGGAAAAGAATAGGTTGTGAGAATTCGTCGGTGCTTCGCAAAAAGAAGATTCTTGGTGTAACACCCCGGATATGATTTACTTAATATGTAATCCAACTCTTGCCGTTTCTGGCACTAAGTTATTTTATTTTCTCGGGTTCGGGTTTTTGTTTCCATGTGTTGTTGTCGTTGTCATGCATCTCATATCATGTCATCATGTGCACTACATTTGCATACGTGTTCGTCTCATGCATCCGAGCATTTTCCCCATTGTCCGTTTTGCATTCTGGCGCTCCGTTCTCCTCCGATGGTCGTTTCTACCTTTCTTTCTTTGAGTGGACCGTGGCAGCATCTTTACCTCCAAGTTTTGGGAGTCTTTTTAGAAGGCCATGGGCACCAACATCCGCTTCAGCATAGCTTTCCATCCTCAAACTAGCGGTCAAGTCGAGCGTGTCAATCAGATTCTTGAAGATACGCTCAGGGCTTGTGTGATCTCCTTCGGCATGAAGTGGGAGGATTGTCTTCCATATGCTGAATCCTCCTACAACAACAGTTTTCAAGCAAGTTCGGGGAAGGCCCCATTCAAAATTCTGTATGGCAGGAAGTGCCGTACTCCACTCAACTGGTCTGAAACCAGTGAGCGTCAACTTCTGGGAAATGACTTAATCTCAGAGGCAGAGGAGATGTGTAAAGTCATTCGTGATAACCTCAAAGCAGCGCAATCGCGCCAGAAGAGCTACTATGATAGTAAGCACCGTGATTTGGCTTTCGAGATCGGAGATCATGTTTACCTCCGCGTCTCTCCAATGAAAGGTACTCGTCGCTTCGGTATCAAAGGTAAGCTTGCCCCTAGATACGTGGGTCCCTTCAAGATCGTCAGCAAGAGAGGCGATCTCGCCTATCAACCTGAGCTTCCTTCAAACTTTGCAAATGTGCATGACGTGTTCCATGTCTCTCAGCTCCGCAAGTGCTTCAAGACTCCTGAAGGCACCGTCAACTTCGAAGACATTGATCTCCAAGAAGATCTCTCTTATCGTGAGCACCCCGTTGCTATTCTTGAAGAGACTGAACGCAAGACTCGCAATAAGTCAATAAAATTCCTCAAAGTCAAGTGGTCACACCATTCCGACCGTGAAGCCACCTGGGAACGCGAGGATCACCTCCGTTCTGAGTACCCGGCATTCTTCCAGTCCTAGATCTCGGGACGAGATCCTTTCGTGGTGGTGGAGTGTTATAACACCCCGGATATGATTTACCTAATATGTAATCCAACTCTTGCCGTTTCCGGCCCTAAGTTATTTTATTTTCTCGGGTTTGGGTTTTTGTCTCCGTGTGTTGTTGTCATTGTCATGCATCTCATATCATGTCATCATGTGCACTGCATTTGCATATGTGTTCGTCTCATGCATCCGAGCATTTTCCCCGTTGTCCGTTTTGCATTCCGGCGCTCCGTTCTCCTCCGGTGGTCATTTCTACCTTTCTTTCATGTGTGGGGGTTAAACATTTCTGGATTGGACCGAGACTTGCCAAGCGGCCTTGGTTTACTACCAGTAGACCGCCTGTCCAGTTTCATACCATTTGGACTTAGTTTGATGCTCCAACGGTTAACCGAGGGACCGAGAAGGCCTCGTGTTTGTCGCAGCCCAACACCCCTTCAATTTGGCCCAAAACCCTCTCCATCATCTAGAGCGTTCGATCACGATCGCGTGGCCGAAAACCGCACCTCATTTGGACACTCCTAGCTCCCTCTATGCCTATATATAGGTCCTCCTCCGAAATCCCGGATCTCCTCTCCCCCGAAACCCTAGTTCCAGCACCTCCGCGCGGCTGGACACGTCCTGTCCGGCCGGACGAAATCGCCCCGCCAACCGCAGCTTGCCACGTGGGCACCCAGCCCCACATCGCCGCCTCCTCCCGCCGCCGGCCCGCTCGGCCCGCGAGGGGCCCCCGCGGCCCAGTCGCCACCCACCACCGCTCGGTGCCTCTTCCTCCCGAGGCATGCCGCCCTCTCCGCCGCGCCGCCGCGCGCAGTCGCCGGTCGCCGGCGAGCTTCAACACCGCACCGGCCCCGCCCGCTCCGGCCGTCGCCAGCCGCCGGCGCCCCGCACCATGGACGCCACCGCCGCCACTGTCCTCGCCCGGGGCCGGCGAGCCCTTCCCCTCCTCCGGCGAGCTCCAGCAGCCGCTTCCCCGACGAACTCCGGCGAGGCCCCCCCGGCGAACCTCGATCCGCGCGCCGGATCCAGATCTGAAAACTAGGGTTGACTTTATCTTTTTCCTAAGTCTGCAGATTATATTGCCATGTTCATCGTGTCGTAACTTTGCATCTGTAAATCTGTTTTGGGCATATAGCATATCAAAATGTTCGTCTCAGAGAGTACATCATTTCATCTCATTGTATCATTTTCATTTGAGTTCATCTTGATGCCAGAAATGCTATTGGAAGAGTGCTATTTGAGTTCATTGTCAGATCTGCTGCACCAGATAGCTATTTGTCATTTTTTCCATGATTAATGTGTGCATGATATGCCCCTGAGCTCTACATGTGTTTTGTTATATGCTTTGCCATCTTTCCAGAGGTGTCGTCCATGTATTTTTGTGATGTGTTTGGTGACTAGCACAAGCTTGCAAAGTGGTGCATTCGTTAATGCTGATTTCAGGGACTTAGCAATTCCACTAAGTCCTTGATCTGTTTTTATTAATATGCCATATGTTCAAGTTGTTTCCTAGTGATCCGTGCCTCTTTTGAGGATGATCAGTAAGGATGTTTTGTTAATCTTGTAGTGCTCTATCCATCCATGTCCTTGTTTGCAATTATGGAGCACCCTAGCTTGAGTCAATCGAGCTCTAGTTTTGCTATTTCGTGAATCTGGGCAGATTATCTACTTGTTAGCGATTTTGCCGAGGATGTTGTAGTTGATCCGTGCATGATATGTTGTTGTTCTTGCCATGTATAGCTAATATAATGTGTATTCTTGATGGGTGTATGCTTAGTTTGTCATGCCTTGCTCTGTAGTGAGTGCATCGAGCTCGTAAACATGCCTACTTGATATCTGATTTGCATGCTCCAGTTTTTCACTAAGTCTGAGATCTGATTATGTTTTTGCCATGTTCACATGCTTGTAATTGTATTTTCTGATCCCTTTTGGCTCAAGGTCACTAAGGTACTTTTGTTAAGCTCTTTGAGTAGCTCCATGCCATGCCTTGCTTTGCTATGTTAAGTTCCTGTAGCATATAGTTTTCTTGCTCCAAAGTGTGCTACCTGATCTGAGATTCCAGACAAGTGTTAATTCCACAAAGTCTGAAATCTGTTTACCAATTGCACTTTTGCCATGCTTGTTTGAACCTGTTAGTGGATGAATTGGCCATAGCTCAGTGTTCATCTTTTGTCAAGCATCATGAATGGATCCCTGCCATGTATTTTGTTGCCATGTTTGAGTGTTGTAGCATAATTATCTTGTTGAATTTAAATGGTTACTTGCTGGTTATCGCAGACCGTTACCATATTTGAATTGCTTGCCATTTCCAAATGGTGCATCCGATTCCGGCGTTCTTTATATCGATTTCAACCGAAATCACCTCACTTTTCCAGTGGCACACTTGGATTTCCAAGTTGAGGCCAGGTTCATTAATTCCTTGCCAAATCTTGCATATGCATCACATATCGCATCCCGCATAGCATACCATGTTTGCATCATGTTGTTTGAGCTTTGCACGTGGTTGATTGTGTTCCTCTTGCTTGTTTGTCTTGTTTGGGTAGAGCCGGGAGACGAGTTCGCTAACGAGGAGCCCGTTGAGTTTCCTTTCGAGGATCCAGTCAACTCTGACAACTTTGCAGGCAAGATGATCATACCCTCGAAATCACTTCTATCTTTGCTTTGCTAGATGCTCGCTCTTTTGCTATGCCTATGCTATGATGCCTACCACTTTCTTATCATGCCTCCCAAATTGCCATGTCAAACCTCTAACCCACCATGTCCTAGCAAACTGTTGATTGGCTATGTTACCGCTTTGCTCAGCCCCTCTTATAGCGTTGCTAGTTGCAGGTGAAGATTGGAGACTGTTCCTTTTTGGAACATTGTTAACTTGTTGGGATATCATTATATTATCTTGTTATCTTAATGCATCTATATACTTGGTAAAGGGTGGAAGGCTCAGTCTCTCGCCTAGTGTTTTCTTCCACTCTTGCCGCCCTAGTTTCCGTCATATCGGTGTTATGTTCCCGGATTTTGCGTTCCTTACGTGGTTGGGTGATAATGGGAACCCCTTTATAGTCCGCCTTGAATAAAACTCCTCCAGCAATGCCCAACCTTGGATTTACCATTTGCCACCTAGCCTTTTTCCCTTGGGTTTCGCGGACTCAGGGGTCATCTTTATTTTAAACCCCCGGGCCAGTGCTTCTCTAAGCGTTGGTCCAACCTAGAGCACCGTGCGGGGCCGTCCCTTGGCAATTTGGGTTATGTTGGCTCCCGTACACTTAGCTTATCCGGTGTGCCCTGAGAACGAGATATGTGCAGCTCCTATCGGGATTTCTCGGTACATTCGGGTGGTGTTGCTGGACTTGTTTTACCATTGTTTGGAGTTGTCTTGTAGAACCGGGATGCCGAGTCTGATCGGAATGTCTCGGGAGAAGGTATATCCTTCGTTGACTGTGAGAGCTTGTCATGGGCTAAGTTGGGACTCCCCTGCAGGGATTTGACCTTTCGAAAGCCGTGCCCGCAGTTATGGGCAGATGGGAATTTGTTAATGTCCGGTTGTAGATAACTTGAACCTAAACTTAATTAAAATGAATCAACTGTGTGTGTTACCATGATGGTCTCTTCTCGGCGGAGTCCAGGAAGTGAACACGGTGCTGGAGTAATGTTTGCCGTAGGTTGTTCTCTAGTTCTTCGTTCGCGCTTTGCCTTCTCTCCTCGCTCTCTTTTGCGAACAGGTTAGCCACCATATATGCTAGTCGCTTACTGCAGCTCCACATATTAACCTTGCCTTACCTATAAGCTTAAATAGTCTTGATCGCGAGGGTGCGAGATTGCTGAGTCCCTGTGGCTCACAGATTACTTCCAAACCAGATGCAGGGCCTGATGACTCCGTTCCAGATTTCAGCTCAAGTGGGAGTTCGACGAGGACTCACGCTGTTACTATGTGTCTTTCCCTGATGATCAGTAGTGGTGCCCAGTTGGGGCGATCGGGACCGTGTCGCATGTTGGGTTGATCTTTTATTTTGGCACTGTAGTCGGGCCATGAGTGATTGGATGATGTAATGCTATTTATGTACTTTGTTTGACGTGGCGAGTGTAAGCCAACTATGTACCTTTCCCTTTATTATCTATATTACATGGGATGTTGTGAAGATTACCTTACTTGCGACATTGCTTTCAATGCGGTTATGCCTCTAAGTCGTGCTTCGACACGTAGGAGATATAGCCGCATCGAGGGCGTTACACTTGGAATGAAAATATAGCAGCATCACTAATTCGCCCACCTTTCCTTCATCGGTACAGAAGAAAAATGGCAGAAGTGAGTAGCCTGGAGTGAGGTTTTCTTCAAGAAAGGGGAGAAGGGGCTTCAACGAGTCTTCTAGTAAAATTATGGTTGCTTTGTCCAGTCCAACTTCGAGGCCACTTTACCATTGTTGGTAAAGGTGTGGGTTTTGTGATATGACGGGTCATGACGGCCACACCGGGGTGACCGATGAGTCTCGCATGTAGCACCTCGCTACGATTTCGTGGATGGCACACGAGCCCGGATGCTTTGATGTCCCGCATGTAGATAGAGAAGCTAGTCATATAGGAGTGCTCAATATTGTGCACCGCGACCAAGGCGCGGAGGAAAAGAGAGAACTACGTAATTAATGCATGATTTTAATTAGGGTAGTTTTATAAAGTATATGAGATACATTCTTCCAATTGCAAAATTCCTTGGTTGATGAGATTTGAGCCCTATAAACCGAAAGGGAGGGAGTACTGCACGCGGAGTAGTCTAGTCACTTGTTGAAATCTCTAGAAAGGCGAATACTCCTTTCCGGTTTACAGGGATATACTAGCAAGTACTAGTACTACAATAGTGGGCTCAAATAGCAATTTTGTCTCATGCAAGAGCCTGTCTATATGTGTGCTCCAAGGCACCGCCCCACGCCCCACCCCTACACAAAGACTGCCACGTGAGGGTTCACAACTGCCACGTTCAGGTTGCGCTTGGCTCTTCGCCTCTTCGAGAAGACGAACAATGATGTTACTCCTACTTCTACAGTATCGAATCCACTGTTGCATGTCCGTCCACCTTGTGCGAGAGGGATAGCGTGTAGCGAAAGCTTCTACTAGTCTTGCCAGCCACCACTCTCATGCGTGAGGGAGGGACGCAGCTTCATTGACTTACTGCTCCTACCTTTGCGTCTATGACAGGTGGGCCCAATAGGTGGTTGGCCCACCTGTCATGCAGCCAAAGGCAGGTGTAGTTAAGGCACCGGAGCTCAGTCCGCGTGGGAGAAGGCATTGTAGTAATCAAACTTCTCGGTCTTGTACGAGTTGACGCCACACATCAAAGCACTGCACTCGATATAAGTCTTTTTACACATTTCAAATGGACTACAACATACGGATGTATGTAGACATATTTTGCTTCGTATGTGCTCCCTCCATTCCTAAATATAATTCTTTATAGAGATTTCACTAAGGACTACATATGCAACAAAATGAGCGAACCTACACTCTAAAGTGTGTCTACATACATCCGTATGTAGTTTCCATCGAAGTCTCTAGAAAGACTTACATTTAGGAACGGAGGGAGTAGTCACTTGTTGCAATCTCTAAAAAGACTTATATTTGGAAACAGAGGGAGTACAACGCATGCATGCACGCCGTGACTTTCCTTTTGATACTTGCATGTGTTGATTTGATGCACCTTGCCAAATTTTGACTATAAATTTAATTAACCAAATTTTCATGTATGTCACAAAAAATTACGGGGCTGTTTGGATTGTGACTATGCTTGTCTTATGTTGCCACATTATTTTTCCCACACTTGCCACACTTGCATAACTTGAGTTTCTCAAATTGTTAGACACACTTTGGCTTGCCTAAGGAAATCTTGCCACACTTTTTGTTTCTATGACATGTGCGGTTCACTGCTAATAAAAAATTTCTTATCTTAGGTATGGCTAATAAAAAAATACTTATATTTAGGAACGGAGGGAGTAGAAAATATAAATAATAATGCATGTTGCAGCAACCCATGTTTCTGATAATTTTAGTCATGGGTTTGTTCACAATTTTTACGAGGGGGTGGTTGTTCATTTAATGGAGGGACCTGTACCAGACTTGAATGATACAAAGCGCGATCTGGCACACCATAACACCACTTGGAACAAGCGGGTAGCTATCTCAAAAAACAATCAACAACTAAAAAACGGCGACTTGGCACGTAGTACACAATTTTAAATGATTGTTTTGATGGAGTGAAAAAGGAAAACTACCCCACTACGTATATATAGGCCGGAGCCTCCGCGCTTGCTTGCTAGGGCTGCTCTATTCACACACTCTCATTCTCTCCAGATCTAAACAAGATAGAGGTGGTAACACTGTCTTTCTCCCTTCAAAAAACACTGTCTTTCTATCCTTACCACTGGTTACAGATCCGGATGTATCCCCCTCCGCCGGTGAAGGGGAGGACGGGCAGCATTTAGGCCATCATAGACAGCGAGGGAGGAGACCCACTGCCGGCCACACCATTATCTCTGGCCGAGCGCCAGCGCGGGAGGTCCTCCGATCCCTTCGTCGTTGCCCTAGTGTGGGCGGATCCGGCCTCCCGCCGCCCACCTATCCACATCCCGACGACCTTCAGGTATATCTTCCTTCGAAACCACCTTAGCTCTACTTCCCTAGCTCGCTACGTCGCTGCATGTGCATCATTTTCTACCTCTCAGCCCCTCTCGATCGGATGGTCCAACATCACCTATTTTTTTCTTCTATTGTTAGAGGTAAAGCTACTTCATGGAGTCGAATATTGTACTTGGTTCAAACAAGAAATAAATTAGGAGTGGGGGAATTTAGTATGTACAGCGGACTTGGTACAAACAGGAAGGAAAGGGGGTGAAAGTAGTACAGACTGGTCATCCAACCGGTCTCTTGGTCAAAAAGGGAAATATAGGGGTAACATTGTACACAGTGGTATGACCAGGACTAGATTTGCTATCCACACATAGGAGTAGGTGGCTAGAGTGAACAAAAATGGGACCAGCCCAGATATGTTTCTTGGATGTTTGTTTCTCGGGGCAACAAACTATGAATCAACACTTTATGCCCCTGTTTAGGTACATGGTGCTGGACTGCTGGTGCACCCACTGTCCCATGCCCTTATACCAAATATTTAGATGTTCTTAATCTAATGCCCCTGGTAAAATGAAGCCATGCCACTGTTATAAGCCATGACAAGTTTAGCCAAATGTTTTTGGCTATACTCTGACTGTTTCCTCTTTAGCTTTTTGTGTAAATTGGGATATCCATTTCACCTGGTTGCTGTTGTGACCTTTTGGTGCACTACACAAAACTCTTCTTAAAAGAAGTGAATTTTGTGTTGTTTAACTAGAATGTCAGAATGGAATAGTTGGTTCATTTCGGTGGAACTGCACAAAGGGAGATCTGTGTTCCAATCCTCATCATCCATATTGGCGCCATAACCTTCCTTTAGGTAAGAATGATATTTAATACATGTGTTCATCTCTATTTTGCGACTGTCGTGAGAAAATAATGCTATTTTTTACTATTACACTTGTACTCCCTCACTGACAAAACCAATTCTTAAATAGAAGGCCAATCATGTACTAGGTTTCACCAACTGGTGAGGAGAAAGAGAAACAGAGCATGAAAAGGAAGAAGAAGAAGAAGAAGAAGAAGAAGAAGAATAAACAGTGCCAAGGCGATCTTGCTGAAGCCAGAGGCCTCAGTCGAGGCCATTCAAGGGCTTTGGGAACGACTATCTTACATGTGAGACGATCCTCCAGGGAGCCCTTCCACTTCTGTTGTCTCGCTTAATTAATTAGGAGTACTTAAGTACCACTAATTTATTGCTGCCTAATTTTCCTGTCGGAGTTAAACAAATCTTTAGTAGCACCCTATGCTGAATCATGTACGTGTGTATGTTTGTCTATGGAGGTGAATCATGTGGTGGAGCAGGGAGGGAATATTATTAGTGTCATGACATAATAGTGCTATTGTTTTGCATGTCAATTTATTGCCATTGGTTCAATGAGGCAATGTTTTGCATATTGTCCATCATGAATTTGATGCTACTATTAGAGTAATATGATAATGTCTTTCTATCCTTTCTCACTAAGATAATGAAGGTTTCACCTTGTTCCTACTTGTGCAAACAGGGATCATGTTGTGCCAATCATACATTTTAGTGGAACTACACAAGACAATACAATGAACTGTATCCCAGCCAGTGCTTTAACTCTGCTGGAAGTTCTTGATAATCTTTCGATATAATCTCAGCATTGGTAAACAAGAGTGATTTCAACCATACATTTGAAGTGCACAAAAATATATACTATTGAGTGATTCCAGTGAGTGCTTTATCGTCTCTTATGGGACTACATGAATAAGCTTTTTTCCTCAGGTTGGTACGGGCCTAAGGCCTTCATCCATATTAGTTTGTTGTCATATCTACTTGTATCATGCTACTGTCATGAGAAACTCCTTTATCTTTGCACGTTAAAATTTTGCAACCTATGATACATGGCAATGCTTTGAGTGTTGAGCTAATTGGCACTGATTGAATAAACTAATGCCTCTCTTTAAGAAAGACTACTATGTTGCTAACTTTACCCATTAAGATAATGAGGGTGCTTCTATTTGTTAGTGTATGTTTCATCAACTAGTCCCACTATTACAGTAATCTCACTCTCTCAATATATGTGCCAACAGGGATGCTCGATTTTGGTGGAACTGCACAGAAACTTTGGGTGCTTCATTGCCTCGACAACTTCCGTCCTTTCCCGTCAGTCGCTAATCTGGGCCTGCTTTCTTCCTTTGCTATCAGTCGCTTCGCTTATCTCACTTCTAGTCAAAGGAAATAGTAATTGGTATGCTACCTCACACAGGTTGGTACTGGTCTTTATCCTAATTATTGTGCTTGTCATGTATTGGTAATTTGGTATTGTGTTGTTGTTTGCTGATTTTATAAAGGAGTAACTTGGAGCATGAACTCGCATACAAATCATTGCATTGGGTGATTTCAGTAGAACTGCACAAATCAGATGGACAGATACTTATGCTGCTGCTATGTACTCCAAAGTTCACTCAGACAAGCATCAATGTTGATAAGAAGTGCCTATATTCATTTGAGTATCAACCAGCGTCAAACAGTTGTCAAACTCCAAGTATTAGGAGAGTGGACGCCAAAAATATTGCTTGGTGCATAGCCCAGAAAAACACAGTCCAGTCTTTGGTCCCAACTTGTGCCTGTTGGTTATCGGCATATATGGTAGCAAACTGTATGGCATGGAGTAAAGATTCCAGACAAGTTGGTTGACGCGTATATTCATCTGGCACTTAATCAGTCTGCATGCTAGGGATGCTCCATTTTAGTTGAATTGCACAAAAAATTTGGGTGGTTCATTTTCTCAACCGCCTCCTTTCTCGTCTGCAATGTAGAATTTTGGCGAGCTACAGGACCAAGATGAGCCAGTAAACTAGTTGGATGAAAGTAGTAGCCAAGTTGCTCAAACATCCCTCGGCACCAGGTCACTATTTGAGGATAAACCTACAAGCAAAGTTTAGATTGTCTATGCTGCCTCTTATGTACTCGAAAGTTTACTCGTACAAGCATTAATTTTAGCAAGAAGTGCCTCCGACTGAACACCATTTACCAGGCTGTACCCTAGGTAATTAAAGTTCATCCATGGATCATATTGGTTGTGATCTCAATCATTTGGATGCATAAACATACTGAACATGTGTATATATGAATCTTTTTGTGAATTATCTATGAATATTATCGTGTGATCTATCAATCATTTGGATGCATAGACATGCTAAACTTATGTATATGTGAATCTTTTGAGTTGTTGATAGTGAATGTTGGCTATATATATGAACGTGTCCTGTGAACCTGAGTTTGATACGAATGTTTACCTTTTCTGTTGTACTTGTGTGTGAACTTGTTAGTATGCCTACTGTGGGGTATGTGACGTGTGGGTGTCAACGGCACACCTTCTTCCCGAGAAGAATTGCACCTGCTTTGTTAGGGTAGCAACGACGCATCATCTCTTTTTAATCTTTTGTCTCTGTCTTCCCCCTCCCCCGCTCAACCCCTGTCGTAATGTTTTCGGCCTCAAAACAAACATAGTACTGCGTTGTTTTGGGGGCTTGATAAAAAATCGAGTGCTGGTTTCTGTAGGTTGGCCCGCCCAGCAAATGGGTTGCTGGTCCACCACGGACTGGGAGGCTAAAAATACAAGTTGTATGGTGCAGAGCCAAGTAAAAAAATGCCATCGAGAGATATCCACTAAAGAAAAAAATCGCTCCTGATGTGCTTCTTCAGTCGTGCCACCGGCCCCCTCTTTAATCCAGTTTGCTCGGGGATCTGGTATCATTTTTTTTCTGGAGGGCGAACAAGTATCAACTAGTCCTAGGTTTTGTATTTTAACATGCGTAGCCCACGACATACGGAGACAGTGGTTTCAACTTATTTTTTGAGGTCCATACCGGCCTCTGGGCATTTTCTTAAAGATCGGCAGCCCAATGTATTTTTTTAATAAAACGCAGGTCTCTGTTCTATTTATATATATATATATATATAATAATAATGTTGTGTCCAAATTATGTTTTCCCTTCTAATCACATTATATATATATATATATATATATTTATATTTATATTATTACTATTATCGTATATTTTATAGAGACTTATATATACATTATAAAAACATCCCACGTGTTATTAACTTATAAAAGTAAATGTTTAACAGAAGTTGGCAAGGAAAATCCTGGTTGTTTTTTACTCATATGCAAGGAAAATCCTGGTCATTGCGTACAAAAGCTTGCGAAGATTTTAAGGACCAATGTAATGATAACGCGCTCATTTTTATTCTGAGCAATAACTCGCTAATTTGTTAATTATATATATAATGTGCCTCTCTGGTTTATTTTTTGATATTAATTGCTCCTTCTAACATAACATTATATATATAACAAGCCCAACTAATTCGTGTATTTCAAGGAAGTGCAAATGGGCTGGGATTTCTTAGAAAATATAAATGGGCCGCATTGACGCGAAATTATTTGTTCACCCAGCCCGGCAAATGGATTGTACATTCTTGAAAACATGGGTTAAATATATGCCACATTTTTGCAGGCTGACATGTGGGCCAATAGGTTGAAGCCTACGCAGGTCGTTGTCAACTTAGTCAACAAATGATTATGACATCCACAACCATTGGATTTATATCCAACGGTCGGCATGCACCTTCAATCTCTCGCCTTCTTCCTCCAGCATCGCCGGACCGTCGTTGACCCTACCGCCGGCCAGGCTATCAGCTCCGGCAGCTAGCGGCTCTGCTTAGCATGCATCGCTGCGAAGCGCTACCCTACCGTCGGCCAGGCTATCCCCCACCCCTCCACACCTCCTGTTATTCTCCACCAACTGCATCCCCACACCGGACCAGAACCAGTTATAACCCTTCTCATCCTCTCAATCTGTGAATCCACTGCTACGTCTTCCCATCTCCGAGTCGTTCCCATCCGGGGCCTCGCCCTTGTCCACCGCCTCGCGGCGCTCAGTGCGCCATGGTCAACAAATGATAGTCATCGGAAGAGGACTGTACGTGGAGAGCCTGACGGCTGGGACCCACGAGGTCCATGGTCGCACGCAAGGAAAGTTCCTCCTTATTAAGCTAAAAAAATATGTTTCCTCCACCTAACAGCTGGGATCCACCGGCTGTATCTGTGCATGGAAGGAAGTGCCTCCTTGTTATGCAAAAAAAAATTATTTCTCCCGTTGACAGCTAGGACCCGTCAGATTTGGTGGCTGACTTGTGGGCCTACTAAGCGAACGTGTACACAGGGCTTTGTCAACTTAATCAACAAATGATTCTAGCAGCTTGACCGTTGGATGTTAATCCAACAGTCATGCTCCTTCTTCAACCTCTGTTCTTGCTCCTGTCTCCCATGGGCGGCACCGCAGTTGTGCTGTCGCGCACCCGAACCAGTCAAGTTTCCCACTCCTCTCCATCTGTGACTCCACTGCCCCGTCTTCCCCATCTCCGGGTCATTCCAGTCTGGGGCCGAGCCGTCGTCCACCGGCCTTGGTGCGCTCGTCACGGTGTGGTCAACGTGGTCAACAACTGAGAGACATCGGAAGATGACTGTACGTGACAGGCTGACAGTGGGGACACACCACGCCCATGGACGCATGCATGCAATGGAACGCGGCGTGGTCAACATGGTCAACGAACGACTTCCATTGGAAGTGTACTATACGTGGAGAGGCTGACGGCTGGGTCCACGGCCGCAGCAAGGAAGTGCCTCCTTATTACGCGGAAAATAATGATTCCTCCACCTAACAGAAGGAACCTACCGGACGGGCCACCGTATTTTGCAAAAAAAATGTTTCCCCCCTGACTGCTGGGACCCACCAGACGGGCCACCGTATTTCGTGAAAAAAACGTCCCCCCGCGCTGTCAGCTCGGTCCCACTGGAAGTGCCTCCTTATTACGCAGAAAAAAATGAATACTCCCCCTGCTAGCTGGGACCCACCTTGGTGGGAGGCTGACTTGTGGGCCTACTAAGTGGACGGGGACGGAGGGCTTTGTCAACTTAGTCAATATGAATGATTCTAGCTCCAGTGACTATACGATGTCCATCCAACAGCCATAGTACTTCTTCAACCTCTTGTCTTCTTGCTCCAGCCGCCCAAACCAGCGCCGGTCGTGCCGCGTGCTCCTGCCTCCCGTGGCCGGCTGTGATGCCGTGGAGTCCTCACCGCCCCCTACTATTCCCACCGCTGGCCAGGCCATCCCTCTACTCACCCACACCACTTGTTATTCTGCGGTAACGGTAGCCTCACACCGCAACCGAACCAGTGAACCCTCATACTCCTCTCGCGCGGGCTTCTACTGCTGCGTCTTCCCTGGCTCCGCGTCATCCCCTTCCTAGGCCTCGCTGTCGTCCATCGCCATGGTGCTCTCGACGCGGCGTGGTCAATGTGGTCAACGACCAACTTCCATCGGAAGAGTACTCTATGTGGAGAGGCTGACAGTTGGGTCCATGGCAGCCGCAAGGAAGTGCCTCCTTATTATGTGGAAAATAATGATTCCTCCATCTGACAGCGGGGACCCACCGGACGGGCCACCGTATTTCGCGAAAAAAACATTTCCCCCTGACTGCTGGGACCCACCAGCTACATCTCCGCACGCAAGGAAGTGCGTCCAGGCAAAAAAACGATTCGCCCCCTTGACTGCTGGGACCCACCAGCTACATCTTCGCACACAAGGAAGTGCCTGACAGTCGAGACCCACCTGGTTGAAGCGTATGTAGCGTTGTCATTCTGGTCGCGAATGTGTATGTACATATTGGTCGATGTAGAAGCGCGCACGTGCCATAGTAGAGGAGCGCACGTGTCATAGTAGAGGCGTGCACGTAGCATGTACACGTACGTACAACGGCCAGGGTGCAAGAAAGTAAATACGGCCACGTACGTAAATACGGGCGGGGTCTCGAATGCCTACTCGCGCATACGTACGGCCAGGGCTCGTGTACATGGTTGGGTCGGAACGGAGAAACTGCGTCGTTGTCGTGTTCATGGGGAGGGAATGGAATGCGTCGTGTTCATCGGGAGGCAACGGAATGCGTTGTGTTCATCGGGAGACAACGGAACGCGTGGGGGACAACCGGCTTGGACGGAACAGTCGATGGAAACGAGGCCTGGCATACCGCACAACGAAGGAAACGGCCTTGTGTTCGACCGGCCACGTTCGAAACGGGATCCTGTTTGTCGGGAGGGGTCTGGTGTACCGCAAAACGGAGGAAACAGACTTGTGTTGGACCTCCTACGGTCGAAACAGGGTCCTATTGATCGGGAGGGGTGTGGTGTACCGCAAAAAGGAGGAAACGGACTTGTGTTGGAGCGCTACGGTTGAAACGGGGGTCCTGTTCATCGGGAGGGGTGTGGCGTACCGCAAAACGGGACTCCACGGGATACTGTTCATCTCCACCGTCGACCTCCTCCAGCCTCCACGGGCTACTGTTCATGCACCGTCGACCTCCTCTAGCCTCCACCTACGACTGTTCATCCACGGGCTCCTGTTCATCCAGCCTCCACCGCGTGATACTCCACCGACTACTGTTCAACCACCCCTCTCCACGGGCTCTTGTTCAACCACCCCTCCACGGGCTACTATTCATACACCCCTCCACCGTCTACTGTTTATCCAGCCCTCCACGGGGTCGTCCTGTTCATCCAGCCCTCCACGGGGTCCTGTTCATCCAGCACCAACCGACTCTCTCGATCGGGGTCCTGTTCATCCAAAGGCAACACCACGGGGTCCTGTTCATCCACCCCCACCGCTCACTGTTCATCCAAACCCCCCAGCAACGCTCACTGTTCATCCAGAGGCAGCATCGATCGGCTTCAGTTAGCAGCAATAGAGAAGGAATCGCTCGATCGGGTTTAGTTAACAGCCATCGATCGATCACTCGGGTTCAGTAACGCGTAGCCTATAGTGCAATCGCTCGGGTTCAGTTAGAGCCCAATGACTCGCTCGGCTTCAGTTAGATCCCAACGCCTCGCACACACGCGTGTACGTGTATGAGAGAAGCGTGCATCGCTCGGCCCCGACCACCAACTGTAATCAGGAACACCCCGATATTTTCCTTGCCCTCGCTTCTACCATGGTTTTTTCGTCATGGACGGCCCAAAGAATGTCATGCAGCTGCGTCTCCAGCCCGCCCAGGACGAAAAGCCCATTTTTTGTCATGATTTTTGTCATAGAAGTAGGAGCCCACCTCATCTATGATGATACCGGGTTTTGTCACAATTATCGTCATAGAAGTGTCATAAGTATGACAGAAAAAAATTCATTCGGCCCAAAATGTCACGGATGTGTCTTTTTTTGTAGTGAAGGCTTGTCTTTTTCATTAATATGCTGATAAGCAAGTATAGATCTTACAGAACACAAACTTGGGTAAAGAAGATTACATAATTTAGACTAAAGTTTGGCAAGTGCCTACATATTTTAAATTGAGAAAAGATAAATGCATGTGGTGCCTTTGTTCTGTCTATCCCCTCCTTGAAACTGCAGGGGAGACGAAGAAGACGGAGGGAAGGCCTGGCTAGGATTCGGCGCCTCCCCAGGATCAGGATGCACTTCTGCAGGATGCTGTTAACGCGACACTATGACCAGAGACCCTTCGACGAAACTGTGTGTGATGCATTAATCGCAAACGGTGGTGTAAAATACCCGTCAAAAAGGTGCAAATCGTTTGTGATGATAAATGCATCAAACACGGTTTCGTTTTTAGTTGCGTGTGTGATGCAGGGCATACGGTTCAGTTTAATTAAATGCTTGCGATGAGGAAGAAGAACAGAAATAGGCAGCCAGATGAAGGCGTGTGTGATATACGGCATACAGTTCACTCGGATTAACTGTTTGTGATGAGGAGGAACAACAGAAATAGGCAGCTAGATAAAGGTGTGTGCGATTGAGGGCATATGCTTCAGAAGGATTAACTATTTGCGATCAGGCAACAGAACAGAAACGGTCGGCCAAATCAAAGTGTCTACAATTGATGGCATACACTTCACACAGATGAACTGTTTGCGATTAGCCACAACAAACAGAAACAGTTAGACAGATCAACATGTGTGCGCTAGACGGGCACACGTTCTAATTAAAAGAAGTGTGCCTGATGGTAATAACGAGTGTGCATGGTTGTTGGAACAAGACGTGTGCTGACATTGCCTATTACGGTGCACCCTATGGTGCAAACGCCACGTACACGGCCGAGAAAGCGTGCCCACATTATGCCTTCCGAGAATAGTGCCACACTTAGAACCTTCAATAAATTTTGAGTCTGCGCCCCGTCATATTCAAAATTACTACCATGCTATATTTAATTGCAAATCTGTTCCACCGATCAAAACCTAAACGATTTCCCACTTAGGAGTGTATTAGTACTCGGTTATAAATACTACTACTCCAAGATGACTGTACATTCCTCCTCAACTCCTCATCCACAAAAACAAACAAGTCATTCATCATCATTCCCTTGTGATTGCCATGGCCAGCGTGAGTTCTAGGTCGAGAGATTGCCACTAGGGAGAGGCGAGCCTAGAAGCAGAAGCACGAGAGATGTCCCTCCTCGCCGCGAAAGCAGTCGAATTGTTCCGCCGCGTGGCCATAGCAGCATAGAGGTCCCGTCGTGCCGCCGAAGTAGCACGGAGGTCCCGCCGTGCTGTCGTTGCAGTAGACTGGTCCGGTCGTGCCGCAAAAGCAGAAGAGATGTCCCGCCGCGCCGCGAATGCAGCAGAGATGTCCTCCCGCGCCGTGGCGGCCTGAGAAATGTCTCACGGGTAGGCGAGGACTCTTACAGGTGCATGCATGTGAGCGTCCATAGCCAGATGGATCAGATCTCTGGCCGGGCGAGGGTGCAGGACGACATGAAAGCTTCGTTTGAATAGGCTACCAACATCATCTGACAACTAAATGAGAGCAATGTGAAGCTCCGGGCCGAGCACAACCTACTGAGGGCGAAGATCATCGGAAGTGCGGAGCAGCAGGAGAAGACCACTGGCTTGTTGAAGAGGACCGACGTCATCGTCAAGAAACTTATGGGCGAGAATGCCATGATGCGCATCAAGCGCAGAAGGCTGGTGGAGGAATCTGTGGATGCTCTCAAGCATCATCTTGAGGACAAGAAAGAGATCATCGCCGCTCGCTGCGGAGACTAGTTCCCGCGGCCTGCAGCAACGCATCACGAAAGTAGAGATCATCGAGACGGATCGTTGTCTTCCTTCTTCTTTTGCCCTAGTGTATTTTGGGCGTTGCTGTGTGTGGCTTTTTAAATTATGTTCCTAAATATGTAAGACAATTATTATGCACTGTCATCGTCCTTATATTCATCAGTCTTGCTATAAGTCGTATTCAAATTTTCTTTTTTCTCTCTTAAATCTTAGTCCAGTGACACATAGCCATGCCGTGAAACAGGGGCTTGGGCGCCATTAATGGAGACGTTGGGAGGGAGGTGCATGCCGGATAGATGTCAAAGGGTTCTCCTCTCGATGAGCATGCGCAGGGATCTGATCACACGCCTCCCATACCCAAATAGCTACCCCGCACGACACCTCCTAGCTAATAAAAAATGGGACACGTGGAGACACGTAATTGGTAAGTAGAACGCCCACGGTTTCAATAATACTTTTGTTTCCGATTTGTAACGTGGCAACACTTGTTCCAAAATGACTTTGTTGATTGTTAATGTGTGCGCCTTCGCAAATCGGATAGAAAAATTACCACAACATGTTGGTGCCATGAAATGACACCATGCCAAGTTTCATGATTTTCAGGCGTGTTTTGGATTTACAAAAATTAAAAAACCAAGTTTCTCAATATTCCCGGTCGAGCCATGACGCCCAGATGTTTGAATTTCATTCCCATTTCTTGGATGGGACCTATAAATTCACCCAAAGACACACATGTGATTTTTCAACAAACTTTGGTGCACTCGAGCATGTGCTTGTAGTTCAAATTTGAATTATGCACATTAAATGCCTAGAAACTCAATTAATGCATAAAAATGCCAAACAAACCCGGAATAATTCCAAATTTAAACACGACACTCATGTAGTTGCATGTTCATTGTACATAAATGTTTTAGCATACACTTCACCATCCTTTCCCTCCGTAACACCATTTTGTCTTTCAAAACATAATGAAAAAATCAGGTATACCACAAACAGTTTACTAGAAAGAATCATGTGGGATGCGATATAGAATATCGTGGTGCACCATCTTGTCTAGCTTACGCAGGAAGCTTTGTCATCTACAGTCCACCGCCCTCGCTCAAACCACACTTGCGCGTCAGTTTCTCATGGCCCCGAGCAAAAAAATTCTGCCACCGTGGAAATATCTGTCTTCCCGCCCCCTCCCTCTCACCAAAAGTCATATTTCCACTGTTCCTCCTTGCTTTCCAAGTTCAAACCTTCACTGCTGCTTACTGGCAGCTCGGCCTCCTCACCAGCGACCCTTCTTCTTGCAGCGCCGCTTCCTCGCTGGCTACCCTTCTTCTTGCAGTGTCGCCTCCTCGCCGGCGACCCTTCTTCTTGTTGCGCGGCCTCCTCACCGCCAACCCTTCTTCTTGCTGCGCGGCCTCCTTGCCGCTGACCCTTCTTCTTGCTGCGCGGCTTCATTGATATGGTCAGGTAATCCACACCCCACCCACAACATCCTCCTCCTTCCCCATCCCACAGGCCCCAACCAATGGCGCGACACCTTGCACCAAAATCTCTGTCCCCTCCTCCAATTAAGTGCCGCCCACAACCATTTTGCATGCTGTATATTGTGGAGCTCAGTAGCATCTGGCAACAGAGAAGCAAATCGCGGCCGCATGCGCGCATGAGGTCGCTATGGCCACCATGCGTGCCGACCGCCAGATCTTGGAGGAGCACCTGGTCTTCAAGGCCACCGTCGACACCGCCACGCGGTTGTCGAGTTCATGATGTTTTCTCGAGGCCACTGCCAGTGCCTTCTAGTGATTTGTCCTTTGTAATGTTAATATGCAATCTGATGTTTAGTTAACAGTTTAGTCCTCTAAAATGTAATGTTCAGTTAACAGTTTGGTCCTCTAAAATGTAATGTTCAGTTAACAGTTTGGTCCAACAATTGCTACATTTCTTAGTACTGTTCTCAAGCATTCTTTGTTTTGTTAACTATCTTATCTTCTAGTACATGTTTCTATTCTGCAATGCCGTGCTCAGTTAACTATTTCGGTTCATTTGGTCTGCTGTCCATTTAACTGTCTAGTTCAATTCTGCAATTTGATTTCCATTTGTTGTGGGTACAATTTTATATTGTTATGCATGTGAAATAAATCAAATTTGGTTGTACTCAATACATATTCTACTGATAGCATGGCAACTCTCAGTTAACCTGATCAAGATCTTCCTTATGTGTGTTGCAGGGAAACAATGGGAGACACTGCGGTTTACCATCGAGGTATGCTCATGCATGGTCCTTGCGCTAATAGCACATTATTGTGCAGTTGCAGGAATCATTCTAATATTTAGGTATCTTCCAATTTGGTCTTGCACATGTAGGCCCTGCTGTCAGAGGCTTAGACCCACTGTTCGACCCATTTTGCATATGGGGAAATGAGATGTCCATAAATATCAGTCATGTCAAGAAACTCAGAAAGATTGTTAGGATGAAGAAACTTGTGATGAATAACAACAAGATCTTTGTTTGCACATTGAAGAAGACATCGGTCAACTATAGGATGGTACTAAATCTTTTACCTTGTTTTTACCCCTTGTGCCATTTTAAAATTTACAATAACGATTTATGCATATCTTTGTTTTTAGTACTTTTCAAAGCAGTTCGCCGATGATTACCTCTCAAACCACCTACATGGTCAAGAGGAGAGGAAGGTATTCATTCAACACCCACGGTACAATATTCAAGTCTTCTTGAAGAGGATGAAGGTTCGGCGGGCAATTATCCATAGCCACTGGCCTAAAGTTGCAAGGACATTCAACATAACTGAAGGCTCAATATTTGCCTTACGCTTCTGCAGTTTCCCAGATGAGATTCACCTGTCTATTGACCGTGTATGATGCTACTTTCCAAAGGTTTTCGATGTTGCATGTGAAACTTGGTGCTGTTGTGTAATGGCGTAACTGAGTGCCGAAGCTATCTGATGTAATTCGATTTTGAAATCCTGGTTGCCGTTATACGGATATGAAATATCTGATGTGTTGTATACGAAATATCAATTTGATTACTACATGGATTATCAATAATAGGCTAATTACCCTGCTTATTGGGGTTTTCTATTGCAGAAGGTTACTCAGAAAACACCGTGGGCGATGAACTCAAACAACCCACATGGTTCCTAAAAAGTAGGCGTGCTCGATCAACTAACAATCACACATGGCTTCCGGTAGAGAACTGTTTGTGTTAGGCCACCTTGCACAAACGTTTTCACACACAAAAACTATGTGTGATATACATACGAATGGAAATTTTTTTCTGGGATTTGCCATGTGGGATGTACATACAAACGGAAACGATTGGGTTTTGATGCCTTGCCAGATCACACACGAACTCATTTTGTGTGCCAGGAGGGCCTATCCCCGACGGTTTCTAGGTCGTGTGGGAAGGACCCCCTATCGCCCACACTCACTTGGTGAACGTTCCAAGCGCCATCACGAAAAGGGGTTAAAAACCGTTTGTATAGAAGGTCTTGGCACCAGTGATGGGGTCGTTCCCGGGTTGGGAGGAAGAAACTGGAGGGCAGGTGCGGATGGTGGCACTACCAAAGGCCCAGCCGATGATGATGGTACTGCCGGCAATCACACCTCGTCGGAGTGGTCGTCCTCGCTCTTGACGCATCATGGGTTGCCGCCACCTCCCTCGTGGCAGTCTCTCAAGGGGGCACGCCCGCTGTCGCTTAAACCCCCACCATGGCGGCCAGGCCAAACACCAGGCGCTCCGGAAGGCTCCATAGAGAGCACGGTCGTCTCCAACGACCCAAAGCTAGAAGGATGTCGTCCCCTGAAGAAGCATGCACGGGCACAAGGAACCCGCCCATACACAAGACATGCAGTACCCCGAAAGAAGGGATCTGTTGGTACCAATGGAAAACTACTTCCGCGGTCTCCCTTCAGCGTCAAAGGAGAAAGGGGGATAGGCCATGATTGACTACCACACTTTGCATCCATTATGGGCTCCGGCGTGGTGTCGCTCACATAGCCCCTCAATGAAATTGGATCCATGGGCGGCCTGGCGATAGCGCACCGGAGTCGCTACCACCAGCACTACCGCCGCACCGCCTGCGGGCTCCCCTAAGGCCTGTGCGAAGACTTGAGGGGGGTCCTATCCCAGCAAAGGCGTGGCAGCTCCCTTCTTCTACTCCGCGAGCATCGACATGAGCATTCAACGTCATCAACCCCAAGCTGAAGCCCGGGGCCTGGCCCCGGTCTCTCCCTTTTAGCATAACTAGAAGAAGGCGGGAAATGGAGGAGGAGAGGTGTGTGGATGAACACTCCCGCTCCTCCCCCACCCCCTCTTTTATAGGTCGATTGAGGCTGGCGGTTGATCCCATGGCGGGTAATCCCCGCCCTCCTCCACCAATCCAAGAAGATCAGGCCCCTTCCTTGACGCTCTCCTGCACCACGCGCCTCCGTTACCTAACCCACTCAATGCATGCAACATACATGGACAAGGATAAGGGCGTGGTGGGAAGAGTGAATTGGCAATTGCTCACCCGTGCGATAAAGATATTTTTGGGCCATTACAAAGATGGCCCCACTGCAATTGGCATTACACGACGCATGGGAGAACCAGAAACTGACCTGGGCTCAAGTTAATGAAGAAGCAAAGAAGATCTCAAATTACAAGCAACTACTACTCTCTTGCTTGTGCCCTCGATAGGGCCTACCCTGACGACGCCCGGCATCACGTTCGGGCCAGGCCCGGGGGCTCCTGTCACTACAAAAAAAGACACATCCTGACATTTTGGGCTGAACGATTTTTTTCTGTCATGCTTATGACACTTCTATGACGATAATTGTGACAAAACCCGGTATCATCCTAGATGTGGTGGGCTCCTACTTCCATGACAAAAAATCATGATAGAAAATGGGCTTTTCGTCCTGGGCGGGCCAGAGACGCAACTGCATGACATTCTTTGGGCCGTCCAAGACAGAAAAAAACGTGGTAGAAGCGAGGGCGAGGAAAATATCGGGGAGTTCCCGGTTACGGTGGATGGTCGGGGGCCGAGCGATGCGCGTTTCTCTCGTACACATACGCGCGTGGGTGCGAGGCGTTGGGCTCTAACTGAACCCGAGTGAGGCATTCGCCTACTGAACCCGAGCGATCTATCGATCTGGCTTTTAACTGAACCCGATCGAGCAATTCCTTCACTACTGCTGCTAACTGAAGCCGATCAAACCTGTTGTCTCTTGATGAACAGTGAGCGTTGTTGGGGGGTTGGATGAACAGTTCCCGGTGGGGGGTTGGATGAACAGGACCTCGTGGTAGTAGAGGCCATTGCCACTGGATGAACAGGACCCTGATCGATCGAGCCAGTTAGGGGTGGATGAATAGGACCCCGTGGAGGGCTAGATGAATGGGATGACCCGTGGACGGCTGGATGAATAGGATGACCCTGTGGAGGGCTGGATGAACAGTAGCCCATGGAGGGGTGGTTGAATAGGACCCCGTGGAGAGGGCTGGTTGAACAATAGCCGGTGGAGGAGCGGTGGAGGCTAGATGAACACGAGCCCGTGGATGAACAGTCGCAGGTGGAGGAAGGTCGATGGTGGATGAACAATAGCACGTGGAGGCTGGAGGAGGTCAACGGTGGAGATGAACAGTAGCCCGTGGAGTCCCATTTTGCGGTACGCCACACCCCTCACGATGAACAAGACCCCCGCTTCGACCATCGTGCTCCAATACAAGTCTATTTCCTCTGTTTTGCGGCACGCCACACCCCTCCCGATCAACAGGACCCCGTTTTGCGTAGGAGGTCCAAGAGAAGTCCGTTTCCTCCGTTTTGCGGTGCGCTAGACCCCTCCCGATGAAAACGATCACGTTTCGACCATGGCCGGTCGAACAGAAGCCCGTTTCCTCCGTTCTGCAGTAAGCCAAGCCTCGTTTCGATCGACTGTTCTGTCCAAGCCGGTTGGCTCCCTATGAACATGACGATGCAGTTTCTCCGTTCCGACCCAACCATGTACACGAGCCCTGGCCATACGTATGCGCGAGTAGGCATTCGAGACCCCGCCGGTATGTATGTACGTGGTTGTATTTACTTTCTTGCACTCTGGCTGTATGTATGTGTACATGCTACGTCCGCGCCTCTACTACGACATGTGCCCTTCCTTACTAGGGCACGGTTCATCGCTACAGCCTGCAGACAGAACGATCGACCAGTATGTACGTACACATTCGTGACCAGAATAACAACGCTACATAAGCTTCGACCAGGTAGATTCCAACTGTCAGGGAGGATAAGGAGGCACTTCCTTGCGTGTCAAGATGTAGCTGGTGGGTCCCAACAGTCAGGGGGCGAATCATTTCTTTTTTCCCATAATATGGACGCACTTCCTTGCGTGCGAAGATGTAGCTGGTCAGTCCCAGCAGTCAGGGGGAAAGGTTTTTTTCATGAAATAGGGTGGCCCGTCCAGTGGGTCCCTGCTGTCAGGTGGAGGAAACATTATTTTCCGTGTAATAAGGAGGCACTTCCTTGCTGCGGTCGTGGACCCAGCTGTCAGCCTCTCCACGTACAGTACTCTTCCGATGGAAGTCGTTCGTTGACCACATTGACCACGCCGCACCGAGAGCACCAAGGCGGTGGATGACGGCGAGGCCTAGGAAGGGGATGACGCGGAGCCGGGGAAGACGCGGCAGTGGATGCCCATGCGGAGAGGAGTACGAGGGTTCACTGGTTCAACTTCGGTGTGAGGCTGCCGTCGCCATAGAATAACAGGGCTATGGGTGAGTAGAGGGATGGCCTGGCCAGCTGTGGGAGTAGTAGGGGGCGGTGAGGCCACCGCGGCAGCACAGCCGGCCACCAAAGGCAGGAGCAGGCGGCACAACCGGCGCTAGTTTGGGCGGCTGGAGCAAGAAGACTAGAGGTTGAAGAAGCACTACGGCTGTTGGATGGACATCGTATGGTCACTAGAGCTAGAATCGTTCATATTGACTAAGTTGACAAAGCCCTCCATCCGCGTCAACTTAGTAGGCCCACAAGTCAGCCTACCACTATGGTGGGTCCCAGCTAGCAGGGGGTATTCATTTTTTGTGCGTAATAATTAAGGAGGCACTTCCTTGCGTGCGAAGATATAGCTGGTGGGTCTGAGCTGTTAGCGGGGGGAGGGTGTTTTTTTCATGAAATACGAAGGCCCTTCCGGTGGGTCCCAGTTGTCAGGTGGAGGAATCATTATTTTGTGCAGGCATTTCCTTGTGTGTGGCCGTGGTCCCAGCTGTCAGCCTCTCCACATACAATCCACTTCCGATGGATGTCGTTCGTTGACCATGCTCACCACGTCGCGCTGAGAGCACCAGGGCGGTGGACGATGGCGACGCCTAGGAAGGGAATGACATGGAGCCAGGGAAGACTCGGAAGTGGTTGTCCACGCGGTGGGGAGTATGAGGGTTTACTGGTTCGGCTACCGTCACCGGAAAATAACAGGAGGTGTGGGTGAGTAGCGGAATGGCCTGGCCAGCAATGGAGTAGGATGGGGCGGTGCGGCCTATACGGCAGCACAGCCGGCCACAGGAGGCAGGAGCAGGCAGTCCCACCGGCGCTGGTTTGGATGGATGGAGCCAGAAGATCAGATATTGAAGAAGCAGCACGGCCGTTGGATTAACATCCAACAGTCATTGCTGCTAGAATCATTTGTGGACTAAATTGACAAAGCCTTTCGTAGACGTCAACCTAGTAGACCCACAAGTCAGCCTCCAAATCTGTCCCAAACAGCATACAACCCGAAATTTCTAGCCAGATTCAAATTAATTTAAAAACTAAACATACCTTATTTTAAATCCAATGAAATTTTACCCACACAAAAAAATGAAATTTAAAATATCAAAATTCGAAAGAAAAAAGTATTTTGGAATTAATTGTGTGTTTGTGTATTTTTTTCATTTTACAGCCCATTTCTTATTACTTATAGCCCATTTTCTGGCAAGCCCGAATGCATCCCTTCTCGTCTTGAAAGATTTCCAGCCCAGCATGGCGTAAAAAAGCAAGTAGGCCTATGTTGGTTATTCTTCAAAAAAACAGAATAGCTGTGCTAGCTATTTTTAGAAAGGAAAAAAACAAACTGGGCTGGTCATGTGGTAAACATATAAAATAAAAGCCTGGGCTAGACGGGGCACAGCTCCCGTATAACCCAGTTGATAATCTTCTCCATCCCGGAAAAACAAAATTACTGCGTGCGCTGCTGGGTCCCTTCTGTCATCCTCACCATGTACAATCATCTCCTTATTCCTCTCGGATGTTGACCATGTTGACAACACCGGAGGGTGGCACCGCGGCGAGCGAACCAAGGCAGAGACGATGGTGAGGCATCGGACGGGAACGAAAAGGAGCCGAGTAAGATGCACATGGTTTTAGGGTGAGATGTGGCCATGATGCATGCACGGCAGCACAACCAGCTATGGGAGGCGTGAGCAGGCGGTCCCACCGGTGCTGGTTTGGCTTTGGCGGCTGGAGGAAGAAGACACTGAAGAAACATGAGAGATTTGAATGTCAATCCAACGGTCATGGTTGGCACAATCGTTTGTTGACTAAGCTGACACCAACTAGCATACTTTTTATATATAGGAAGAAAAGAAAATTTGGGCTCGTTCGCCTGATAACATTCCTGAAACTGCGACCATTCGATCTTGCGTCGCAACTAAAACTGTGAGGAAAATGTGTTCGTCTACCGTCCTCCTCCCAGGGAACGTTCGCCACATAAGTGACTAGCACCCTTGGTTTTCAACTGAGATGTGTTGGGTTCGAGTCCCAGGAACTCTCAATTTTTTCATCCTTCCTTCCTTGCAAAAAAGAAAGTAAATCAAAGACTTGAGAAGGCGTATAGAACAATCTAGTGTACCAGTAAAGAGACGTTGCTGAGTTTTAGAAAAAAAAGAGACATGCTCCTGTAGCTGGTTCGAATCCAAACCTAGACTATGACTATATATGGTGCTATGCTACTCTCCAAGTAATGAAACTGACATATCCAATGTTCGCTTCTCCTCTTCTCTACTTACTCTCCCTAGCATCAGAAGCTCTAGCCGAAGCAATCATGTCCGCTGGTTGCTCGTCCACCTGCTCTTCAGCAGTCAATATCCAGATATGCGCCAAGACGCCACCCGTACCATCGCCTGTGGGTCTCATCACACCCCTATCGGCACACGCACCGCAGCCGGTTGCTCATCGCAACATGTTGCCGTTGGTTTGGTGCTACTGCTGCAAATCACGCAGAATCATCCATCACGTCTCAACCACAATCCTCCACCCTGGCTGAGTCTTCTACAAATGCCCGAGACATGGGGTAATAATATGTCTAAGTGTTGCTCTGCTGCTTTCAGTTGCTGATTTATTAATAGTTTGGTTGATGATCTTCCAATTTGATTCATGCAGAAAAGGGAAGATTCGTGTGATTTGTATCTGTGAAGTTGCTGATGTGGGGGAATGCAACTACGCTGATTATTTGGTTAGCCGAGGAACCCCAATACCAGTAGGTTGGGGTGTTGGACAAGTAACTGAAGGAACGACAGAAGAGGAAGATGCAGAGCAAAAGGTTAAAGATGCAGTTCCTCTGATCATGGCCAAGCAACAGCTGCTGAACGACCTTGACAGCAATGAGGAGATGAAAGAGCTTGTGAAGATAATGGGCAAAATTGTGCTTTGTAGGATGATTGTCTCTTTATTTGCAGTGTGTGTAGAACTCGTGATGTATTCAGTGGCTATGACATGAGCACTTTGCTGAAACTAGTAATGAATGAAACTTGTGTAGCAAGCTGGGCATAGTGTTGTGAACATCTAATGATTTCTATTAACAGAATTTGGGGGTACCCCTTTTTGCTCATAAACAAATAAATAGCAGAGGCCCTTTTGGTAATAAATAAATAAATTAGCAGAGGCCCTGTTGGGTCAGCTTTGTTCCCATTCGAAGATGTTGAGCAAAATGCAGTCCAACAACAAACTATGTCATCAAATTCAAGTTTCACAGCCAAATATGAGTACAACTAAACAACAATGTCATCATGTTTTAGTCGTCATACAATCACCAAACGCAAATCAACATACGTAACAAGTGACGTTCTCACATCAAAATACTAAACAACACGTTCATCAGGTTTCAGTTGTGATAGCAAACACAATTTCACATAGTAGCTAAAAACGTCTTCTGACAGGCAAATACGACAAAAGTAATCTAATCATCATCCGCAGCAGCAGAGTTAACATCTTCGCCATGTGTATCAGTCTGAATCGTAATTCCCCATAGTGTCATCTTCTTCTTCATCCTCAATGTCCTAGAACGTTGGCTTCTTGTTGATCAACTCTTGTATGTCCACAGCATGACAGACAATCTTTTCTCCAGCGTCATTGACGTGATGGTTCTCAGAGATATTAGGAACATCTATGGAATCTTGTACATCAAGAGCAGTGTAAGCATCATCTTGTTATGCAACTTCATTAAACGAATTCCTCAGCTCAAACCTTTGCAATACTCTCCAGTTATCGCTACGTGCAAATGTGTCTTCCAAGTAAAATATCTGTGTTGCTTGATTTGCCAAAATAAAAGGCTCATTGGTCTAGTACGCCGCCTTGACATTGATGGATTTGAAATAATCATCAGCTCTGGATTTTGCGATCCTGGAAAACAGGTTATACCAATGATAGCACAACAGAACCACACACGGATGATCCTCGAAATTGGAGATATACTACAACTGAACAATGTCTATTATGTTAGCATACATTTCAGTTGTCTCTCTGCCATACGTATCCGTTCTCATGATGGCACTATTTTGTGTCTTCATGCCTTCGTTGCATGCAAGGGTGTCATAGCGCACATCTCCAACAACGCAAGATTCATAATGTCTTACCCGAGTATCAGGACCCATTGCTAGTGCGTAAAGGGCATCATCAATTGCCTGCCCATCCTCCCGCATCTTCTTAACCTATGGTTAGAAAATAGGCAAGTTGATCATCTTATGTACACAATATATTAAAAAACTGACAGTGCAATTCAAAAGCTTACATGGCTCTTGAACCATTTCGCATATCCCGCCATAACCAGTTTGTCAATGTTTCTTGGATTTTGCGGCAGTAACTCCTTTTTGTAGATGCTGCACAACATAGTGATCGCGTCAAACATCTAAATACATAAGAATGTGCTGCAAGTTTAGTGGATTATGATGTATAAGCTGTAGTACTTAGCACTTACTTGATATAAGGTAGTATCTCAGGACAGTTATTCAACACGTACCAAACCATTTTGTCCAAATCTTTACGTTTGTCCTCTTGTCGACTCTTCCCTGTAACTCGAACAGAATAATCAAAAACATTAAGCTCGGGATTGTCTTCACCCACCTCTTTGCTAAGCTGATTAGCTGTTTCAATGTATTTTGAGCAGAATGTCAATGATTCTGTAGAAATGTAAGCCTCTATAATGGAACCCTCTATCGGTGTTATGGGATCGGGGTGCCCAGACTTGCCTGCCTGCGGCCTGCGGCATGGTCCACCAGTGGCCTGGTACGGCCCAATTCGGCAGCGAAAACACAAGACCCTCGCGAGGGGCCAAGCCTCGCGAGGCGGACGACACCAAGACCTCCTTGGGGGCAGCCACGCTAGGCTGGCTCCCGAGGAGCGGAGGTATCAAGGCATGGTGCACCTCGCGAGGTTCACATGACGTGAGCCATGACGACCAAGGCCAGGTGGGCGCCAGCAGGCACAACATGCCAGTTTCCTCTTTTGTGCTAAGGGGGCAAGCGCAGGCGCGGGGTCCCGAGGCATTAGGCAAAGGTTTCCCTATCGGTGCAACAAGACCAAGACCGCCAGGATGGCAGGACGGAGGTCATCACGGAGCCCACAGCAGCATCACCACCAGAGCCTTTTGCAGGCGAAGAATACTTTTGTCAGGATAACTTGTACTAGTTGTCTCCTTTCAAATTTGGCCATTGTGGGATCCCTTCCTGCCTAAAATTTGGGAAGAGGACCGAGGCCACTATAAATAGGACTTAGGCACCACCATAGAAAGGGGGACCATTAGGAGAATGCGGACCATCCCCATATCCACCAGCTCATCGAGCTCAAGAACACATCACCTCCCGAGGCTGCTCATCCACTGTACTAGTTCATCCTCAGCCCCTCGAGACAATCCACCATAAAGCTAGAGTAGGGTATTACGCCGCAAGGTGGCCCGAACCAGGATAAATCTCTGTGTCTCTCGTTCTTTGGGCTCGTCGAGCTAGGTCGTGGGATCATTAGCGAGCGAGCTAGGGAGAGAGTGTTCTTCATGCGTACCCTAGTGTTTGAACCTCTCAAGGGTGTGCGGAGCCCTGGATCCGACATTTGGTGCGCCAAGTAGGGGTGCATCGAAGCCTCTCTTGCATCGATCGACTCGCCGCCGCTCCATCGTCTCCATGACTGACGCTCGTCGGGCTCGTGCTAAGCGCCGAGCCGCTCTCAACGCTCGCGTCCCCGAGACAGCGTCCGTCGATGGGCCTCCCCGTCGTTCTCCATCACCAGCCGCCAACGCCGTTACCGGCCCGGCGGGGAACGAGCAGCAAGCTTCATCGTAGCATCCCTCCGTGCGGCGGGACGGACGCACCGCCACCACGTCCCTCACTCTGGTCGGCTCGTCGTCCCACGCTTGTTACGGGCCCGCGGATGCGCAGGCTGCGCTGCTCATGGCGCGCGAGATCCTGCGCTACTGCCCCATCGACGACCTTTACGAAGACTGGTTGGACCGCATCGCCGAGTTCGTCAGCGCCGCTGGGGGCTCTCCTGCACCGCCCCCTCGCTGCCTCGTCCACCCCCTGCTGCGGGCGACATAGCCCATGGAGTGCCTTCACCATCTCCCCGTCAAGACGTCGCCCTCGGCCCGAGACGTGTGGCCCCTCGACGCGACCCTCCGTGCCAGGCGCCTGTGCGTGAGGAAGAAAGCTGTCATGAAGTCCAACGGCCGCAAGAAGGTGCTCCAGCGCTCCCCCACCACCACGTCAAGACCGCGCGTTGCCTGCAGCAGTGGTACATGAGCACCAAGAACAGTCTCCACCTCCATGATGAGTTCCGGTGACCACCGCGGGCTACCGCACCTTCACCCCCGAGCTATGTAGTGTCGTCTGGTGCTACCTCTTGAGCACTGCGTTGGTTTTCCCTTGAAGAAGAAAGGGTGATGCAGCAAAGTAGCGTAAGTATTTCCCTCAGTTTTTGAGAACCAAGGTATCAATCCAGTAGGAGGCTACGCGCCAATCCCTCGCACCTACACAAAGCAAATAAATCCTCGCAACCAACGCGATAAGTGGTTGTCAATCCCTACACGGTCACTTACGAGAGTGAGATCTAATAGATATGATAAGATAATATTTTTGGTATTTTTATGATAAAGATGCAAAGTAAAATAAAAGGCAATGAAAACAACTAAGTGTTGGAATATTAATATGGTGGAAAACAGACCCGGGGGCCATAGGTTTCACTAGTGGCTTCTCTCAAGAGTATAAGTCTTTTACGGTGGGTGAACAAATTACTGTTGAGCAATTGACAGAATTGACCATAGTTATGAGAGTATCTAGGTATAATCATGTATATAGGCATCACGTCCGAGACAAGTAGACGGACTCTTGCCTGCATCTACTACTATTACTCCACACATCGACCGCTATCCAGCATGCATCTAGAGTATTAAGTTCATAAGAAAAGAGTAACGCTTTAAGCAAGATGACATGATGTAGAGGGATAAATTCATGCAATATGATAAAAACCATGTCTTGTTATCCTCGATCGAAACAATACAATACGTGCCTTGCTGCCCCTACTGTCACTGGGAAAGGACGCCGCAAGATTGAACCCAAAGCTAAGCACTTCTCCCATTGCAATAAAGATCAATCAATTAGGCCAAACCAAACTGATAATTCGAAGAGACTTGCAAATATAAACAATCATACATAAAAGAATTCAGAAGATCCAAATATTGTTCATAGATAAACTTGATCATAAACCCACAATTCATCGGTCTCAACAAACACACTGCAAAAGAAGATTACATCGAATAGATCTCCATGAGAGAGGGGGAGAACATTGTATTGAGATCCAAAAGGAGAGAAGAAGCCATCTAGCTAATAACTATGGACCCGAAGCTCTGAGGTAAACTACTCACACATCATCGGAGAGGCTATGGTGTTCATGTAGAAGCCCTCCATGATCGATGCCCCCTCCGGCGGAGCTCCGGAACAGGCCCCAAGATGGGATCTCGTGGATACAGACAGTTACGGCGGTGGAATTAGGGTTTTGGCTCTGTCTCTGATCGTTTGGGGGTACGTAGGTATATATAGGAGGAAGGAGTACGTCGGTGGAGCAACAAGGGGCCCATGAGGGTGGAGGGCGCGCCTTGGGGGGTAGGCGTGCCCCCTACCTCATGGCTTCCCTGTTGGTTGCTTGACGTAGGGTCCAAGTATCCTGGATCATGTTCGTTCCGAAAATCACGTTCCCGAAGGTTTCATTCCATTTGGACTCCGTTTGATATTCTTTTTCTGAGAAACTCTAAAATAGGCAAAAACAGCAATTCTAGGCTGGGCCTTCGGTTAATAGGTTAGTCCCAAAAATAATATAAAAGTGAATAATAAAGCCCAATAATGTCCAAAACAGAAGATAATATAGCATGGAGCAATCAAAAATTATAGATACGTTGGAGACGTATCAAGCATCCCCAAGCTTAATTCTTGCTCGTCCTCGAGTAGGTAAATGATAAAAACAGAATTTTTGATGTGGAATGCTACTAGGCATAATTTCAATGTAATTCTTCTTAATTGTGGCATGAATATTAAGATCTGAAAGATTCAAGATAAAAGTTTAATATTGACATAGAAATAATAATACTTCAAGCATACTAACTAAGCAATTATGTCTTCTCAAAATAACATGGCCAAAGACAGTTTATCCCTACAAAATCATATAGTTTAGTCATGCTCCATTTTCGTCACACAAGAATGCTCTCATCATGCACGACCCCAATGACAAGCCAAGCAATTGTTTCATACTTTAGTAATCTCAAACTTTATAAACCTTCACGCAATACATGAGCGTGAGCCATGGATATAGCACCATGGGTGGAATAGAGTATAATGATGGGGGTTATGTGGAGAAGACAAAAAGGAGAAACTCTCACATCAACGAGGCTAATCAATGAGCTATGGAGATGCCCATCGATTGATGTTAATGCAAGGAGTAGGGATTGCCATGAATCGGATGCACTAGAGCTATAAATGTATGAAAGCTCAACAAAAGAAACTAGTGGGTGTGCATCCAACTTGCTTGCTCATGAAGACCTAGGGCACTTGAGGAGGCCCATTGTTGGAATATACAAGCCAAGTTCTATAATGAAAAATTCTCACTGGTATATGAAAGTGACAAAATAAGAGACTCTCTATCATGAAGATCATGGTGCTACTTTGAAGCACAAGTGTGGAAAAAAGGATAGTAGCATTGTGCCTTTTCATTTCCTTTTTTGGCCTTCTTTTTTTTATTTGGCTTTTCTCTTTTTTATTGGGACAATGCTCTATTAAATGATGATCATCACACTTCTATTTATTTACAACTCAATGATTACAACTCGATACTAGAACAAGGTATGACTCTATATGAATGCCTCCGGCGGTGTACCGGGATATGCAATGAACCAAGAGTGACATGTATGAAAGAATTATGAACGGTGGCTTTGCCACAAATACTATGTCAACTACATGATCATGCTAAATAATATGACAATGATGAACGTGTCATGATGAACGGGATGGTGGAAAGTTGCATGGCAATATATCTCGGAATGGCTATGGAAATGCCATAATAGGTAGGTATGGTGGCTGTTTTGAGGAAGATATAAGGAGGTTTATGTGTGAAAGAGCGTATCATATCACGGGGTTTGGATGCACCGACGAAGTTTGCGCCAACTCTCAATGTGAGAAAGGGCAATGCACGGTACCGAAGAGGCTAGCAATGATGGAAAGGTGAGAGTGCGTATAATCCATGGACTCAACATTGGTCATAAAGAACTCACATACTTATTGCAAAAATCTACAAGTCATCAAAAACCAAGCACTACGCGCATGCTCCTAGGGGGATAGATTGGTAGGAAAAGACCATCACTCGTCCCCGACCGCCACTCATAAGGAGGACAATCAAAGAAGACCTCATGTTTCAAATTTGTTGCATAATGTTTACCATACGTGCATGCTACGGGACTTGCAAACTTCAACACAAGTATTTCTCAAATTCACAACTACTTAACTAGCACAACTTTAATATCACTGCCTCCATATCTCAAAACAATCATCAAGCATCAAACTTCTCTTAGTATTCAAAACGCTCATAAGAAAGTTTTTACTAATCTTGAATACCTAACATACTAGGATTATTTAAGCCAATTACCATGCTATTTAAGACTCTCAAAATAATCTAAGTGAAGCATGAGAGATCAATAGTTTCTATAAAACAAATCCACCACCGTGCTCTAAAAGATATAAGTGAAGTACTAGAGCAAAACTATATAACTCAAAAGATATAAGTGAAGCACATAGTGTATTCTAATAATTTCCAAATCATATGTGTCTCTCTCAAAAGGTGTGTACAGCAAAGATGATTGTGGTAAACTAAAAAGCAAAGACTCAAATCATACAGGACGCTCCAAGCAAAACACATATCATGTGGTGAATAAAAATATAGCTCCAAGTAAAGTTACCGATGGAAGTAGACGAAAGAGGGGATGCCTTCCGGGGAATCCCCAAGCTTTGGCTTTTTGGTGTCCTTAGATTATCTTGGGGTGCCATGGGCATCCCCAAGATTAAGCTCTTTCCACTCCTTGTTCCATAATCCATCAAATCCTTACCCAAAACTTGAAAACTTCACAACACAAAAACTTAAAGTAGAAAATCTCGTGAGCTCCGTTAGCGAAAGAAAACAAAACACCACTTCAAGGTACTGTAATGAACTCATTATTTATTTATATTGGTGTTAAAACTACTGTATTCCAACTTCTATATGGTTTATAAACTATTTTACTAGCCATAGATTCATCAAAATAAGCAAACAATACACGAAAAACAGAATCTGTCAAAAACAGAACAGTCTGTAGTAATCTGTAGCTAGCGCAAGATCTGGAACCCCAAAAATTCTAAAATAAATTGCTGGACGTGAGGAATTTATCTATTAATCATATTCAAAAAGAATTAACTAAATAGCACTTTTCAAATAAAAGTGGCAGCAGTTCTTGTGAGCACTAAAGTTTCTGTTTTTACAGCAAGATTAACAAGAATTTCCCCAAGTCTTCCCAACGGTTCTACTTGGCACAAACACTAATTAAACACAAAAAACACAACCAAAACAGAGGCTAGATAAATTATTTATAACTAAACAGGAGCAAAAAGCAAGGAATAAAAATAAAATTGGGTTGTGTTGGTTTTCCCTTGAAGAGGAAAGGGTGATGCAGCAAAAAGCAAGGAATAAAAATAAAATCCTTCTTGCTACCTCTTGAGCACTGCGTTGGTTTTCCCTTGAAGAGGAAAGGGTGATGCAGCAAAGTAGCATAAGTATTTCCCTCAATTTTTGAGAACCAAGGTATCAATCTAGTAGGAGTCTACGCGCCAGTCCCTCGCACCTACACAAAACAAATAAATCCTCGCAAACAACGCGATAAGGGGTTGTCAATCCCTACACTGTCACTTACGAGAGTGAGATCTGATTATGATAAGATAACATTTTTGGTATTTTTATGATAAAGATGCAAAGTAAAATAAAAGGAAATGAAAATAACTAAGTGTTGGAAGATTAATATGATGAAAAAAGACCCAGGGCCATAGGTTTCACTAGTGGCTTATCTCAAGAGTATAAGTATTTTACGATGGGTGAACAAATTACTGTTGAGCAATTGACAGAATTGAGCATAGTTATGAGAATATCTAGGTATAATCATGTTTATAGGCATCACATCTGAGACAAGTAGACCGACTCCTGGCTGCATCTACTACTATTACTCCACACATCGACCGCTATCCAGCATGCATCTAGAGTATTAAGTTCATAAGAACATAGTAACGCTTTAAACAAGATGACATGATGTAGAGGGATAAATTCATGCAATATGATAAAAAACCATCTTGTTATCCTCGATGGCAACAATACAATATGTGCCTTGCTGCCCCTACTGTCACTGGGAAAGGACACCATAAGATTGAACCCAAAGCTAAGCACTTCTCCCATTGCAAGAAAGATCAATCTAGTAGGCCAAACCAAACTGATAATTTGAAGAGACTTGCAAAGATAACCAATCATACATAAAAGAATTCATAAGATCCAAATATTGTTCATAGATAAACTTGATCATAAACCCACAATTCATCGGTCTCAACAAACACACCGAAAAAGAAGATTACATCGAATAGATCTCCACGAGAGAGGGGGAGAACATTGTATTGAGATCCAAAAAGAGAGAAGAAGCCAGGTAGCTAATAACTATGGACCCGAAGGTCTGAGGTAAAATAGTCACACATCATCAGAGAGGCTATGGTGTTGATGTAGAAGCCCTCCGTGATCGATGCCCCCTCCGGCGGAGCTCTGGAATAGGCCCCAAGATGGGATCTCATGGATACAGAAAGTTACGGCGGTGGAATTAGGGTTTTGGCTCCGTCTCTGATCGTTTGGGGGTACGTAGGTATATATAGGAGGAAGGAGTACGTCGGTGGAGCAACAAGGGACCCACGAGGGTGGAGGGCGCGCCTGGGGGTAGGCGCGCCCCCCTACCTCGTGGCTTCCATGTTGGTTGCTCGACGTAGGGTCCAAGTCTCCTGGATCATGTTCGTTCCGATCCCGAAGGTTTCATTCCGTTTGGACTCCGTTTGATATTGTTTTTCCGCGAAACTCTGAAATACGCAAAAAACAGCAATTCTGGGCTGGGCCTCCGGTTAATAGGTTAGTCTAAAAATAATATAAAAGTGAATAATAAAGCCCAATAATGTCCAAAACAGAAGATAATATAGCATGGAGCAATCAAAAATTATAGATACATTAGAGACGTATCATTTGGCCAGGCAAGTTCAAGCCTGACCTGCCTCCATGTTATGACGGCACCCCCGACCCTGCGGAGTTCCTGCAGCTCTACGAGCTGAGCAACGAGGCGGCCAGCGGTGGCGAGAAGGTCATAGCGAACTAGTTTCCCATGGCCCTCAAGTACGGCGCGCGCTCGTGGCTCCTGAACCTGATCGCGGGATCAATCTCTTCCTGGGGCGAGATGCGCGAGCGTTTTGTCACCAACTTCCAAGGCACTCGCAACCGCCCGCCTGCCGCGGGTGACCTGCGGCGCATCAAGCAACAGCCTGGGGAGACCCTGCAGAAGTACATCCAACGCTTCAACAACGTTCATCTCAAGATTCCCAAGGTGACGGACGAGGCCATCATCTCAGCATTCTCTGATGGCATTTGCGACGTCAAGATGAAGGAGGAGCTCACCATCCATGAGGACCTGTGCACGACTCTGGAGATGTTCAACATGGCTACCAAGTGCACGAGGGCTGAGGAGGGGGCGCCTCTCCCTCCTCGAGCTCCCAGCTGCCGAAGCATAAGACAAGAAGGCCAAGACCAAGGACGTGAAGCGCAATGGGGCAGTTGTGCTCGCGGCTGAACCAAAGATGAAGCAAGGTCGCGACCACCCCGAGTCATCCAAGGGCAGCCACCTGTTCTGCCCCTTCCACTACGTACACAGCCACAACACCAATGACTGTTAGGAGCTCAGGGCCATCCGCGGCAGGCGCTTCGGTCGACGCCCCGAGCACAACGACCGAGGCTATGGTCGCGGAGGAGGCAGACGCGGAGGACGTTGGGACGACCGCGGTCCCCGCCAGGAGTGGCGCGACCAACCTTGTGAGGACCGTTGGAAAGCTAGCCTCGTGAGGGCGCATGGAAAGACCATCCTCGTGAGGATCGTCCTTAGGGCAACGCCGGCCTCCCTCCGTTGCCACCACCACCAAGAAGGAACGACGACCACCACCAAGACAAGGGGGATGGGAGCTTCTAGGAGCCTCGCGCCATCGCCTGCATCTTGGGTGGCACTCAGGCCCCTGCCTCCCACCGTATCTTCAAGCAGCTCGCGCATGAGGTGAGCGCAACCCTCCCCAGGCTCGAGGCCACGCGCCCGCTCAGGTGGTCCAAGAGCACCATCACCTTCAGCTCGTGTGACCAGCTCAAGTGTGCGGCAACCGCCGGCGCCCTCACGATGCTCGGCTCGCCCGTCATCAGCAACGTCCTTGTCACCAAGACCCTCATCGATGGTGGCGCGGGACTCAATGTTCTTTCCATCGAGATGTTCGACCGCCTCTAAGTGTCGTATGATCAGCTGCAACCCACCAAGCCCTTCTCAGGGGTGATCGAAGGCTCCACCACTCCGATAGGACAGATCCGCCCCCTGTCACCTTCGGCCAGCATGACAACTACCACACCGAGCTCATTAACTTCGATGTCGCCCACATCCGCCTGCTTTACAATGCCATCCTTGGGTATTTGGCCCTGGCCAAGTTCATGGCGGTGACCCACCACGGCTACAACGTCCTCAAGATGCCAGGGAGCCACAGCATCATCACGGTCGCCTGTGAGGAGAAGGACGATTTGTGCTCCCTCGAGCGCGCCTACTAGGCTGCAACGGTTGAAGACCCGAACAATGAAGGCGCCATCTACCCTCCTGAGGCAGTCCCTAAGAAGAAGAAGCTGCTGCTCCGCCAAGGGCCTCAGAAGTGTGGTGTCTCCAGCGCACCACCTCAGGACCAGCGCCCGGATGGGGCGCCTCCCTCTCTCGCATAGGAAGGCGCACCCGGTGCCCTCCTCAGGCTGGGCTCGAGGGCTCTCTTCTGGAGGGCCTCTGACCTAGCCAATGTCACAAGGGAGGCGCTTAGGCACCACGTGGAGGCATGCTTAACTGCACGCTTCCCTCACGAGGGCGCTAGGCACAAGGTTCTAGGTGCTCAGGAGTTCATCACCAAGACGACCAAGGAGCTTCAAGAGGTGAGAGCCATGCGTGGTGACCATCGCCTACCACCTGGCGCAGCCCCTTGTCCTGTCGAGGACAATGAGCTGCGCGTCTGCGTTAACGTCCCCGGGCTCGACAGAGCCGCAGCTCAGGAGCACTTCTGGCCTTCGCGCACTAGCCGGTGTAAAGGCCTACCTCATAGCTACGTTCGCATGCGTTTCGACCTGCCGAGCGTGGTTGCCGCCTACTAGCGTTACCTGCGGGGCGTCCTGGTGGCTCAGGAGGCCAGGCACCACGTAGTCATGGCAAAGATGGCGACGGTCCTTCATGAGCCTCCCAGGGCTCGGGGCCCAGGCGTCTCGTGAGGAGCAGCTTCTTCAACATACGTCTTCAGCTACTTCGACACCCCTCCAGCAACGGCACCAGGTGACATTTTCCAGTTTATTCACTGGGAGCGCCCCTCGGGCTGCATCATCCCCATGTCGCATGGACATGTCCCTGCGGCGCCTATCCTTTTTGCATCTCTAGTTTACCTTGTTGGGGGCGCCCCTCGGGCTGCATCACCCCCAAGTCGCGTGGGTCCGTCCCTGCGGCATGTATCGTTCTTGCATTTATCTAGACTAGCTTTATCTTCTCCCACGAGATGATTTATGTTATCACTTACCTTCTTGACGCCCTTCATGGCTCCCCGCGTAGCTGACTGGCCTCTCGCTCATCCCGCAATGGTAGTTTCACATGCTGGCAGGGCGCTTGTGCGCAGGTTCGTCCTTGCAACACTGATAAACCTATGCGATCGAGCTCTGGCTCGCGGCCCGTTTCGTGCATGTCACCTCACCAGATCCTCAGTGCCATCATCTTCTTGCGGAAAGAACAGCGGCAGGATAGTGACGCGGTTATGAGTCTTGCTCTTCTCTCGAACTAACCCGTAGGAATCTCCGGAGCTCAACTACAGGCGGCCTCGCCGGCCGCCCCTCCTTTCTACGTGATTCGCCTATGCGTCAAAGGGGGGAATCCTGAGCATCGCGCCTCAGGAGCTCTTACTGACTCTCCAGCCCTCACCCCCTGGCCTTGACCACGGCATCGCGACCTGGCATACCAGCGGCGGCTGAGCCTCACTCGAGGATGCAGAGCATTCAGATGGGCGAGGAAAGGGGAGACCGGCGCGACCCTACCTAGTAACACCACCACAGAAGCATGAGCCAGGCGTTGTGCAAGGAATCATCACCGGGCTGCCAAAAGATAAGTCACCCATGCGTAACAAAGCGAATCTCTCTGTCTGAAGCCCTCCGCTCTCATAAACTCGCTCTGGCAGTACTGCTTCCCTTTTCTGTCTCCAGGGAGCTGCTTGCACGCCAAGGGGGACCTCTCGAGCATCGCGCGTCGGGAGCTCTTACCGGACCTCGGGCCCCTCACCTCCTGGACTAGAGGGGGTGAATAGGAGATTTTTATGAAAGTCTTCAAAACACGGGGGCTTTGAAGACAAACACTAGAAATGAACCTATTGATATGCAGCGAAAGTTAGACTACACTGGACAAGCCATAGTCAAATAAGTAATGAAGTGAAAGCACGAAGACTATTAGGAGCTAGGTAGTATGGATCCGGATGTAAGATAGTATGAAGCCAAACAACAACAGTCTTCACACAGTGAAGCCAATCAGATCATGCAAGCAGGTAATGACTTCACGAAGACATATTGTAAGTAAAGAGAGGTAAGGAATAGAACTAGTTGCTTGGTGAGGACAAGGATTTGTTGGACCAGTTCCAGTTGTTGTGACAACTGTACGTCACATCAAGACTCATGCCGAGCTAGATAGCAAGGTTGTGGTGCAAATGATCAATCAACCCAGTCAAAACTATTTGGCAGCAGGACCTTGAATTCAGGAGATCAAAAAGATGTTGCATACTAGGAGTGATTTTAAAGTTTCTTGGGTCAGTCAGTAGGCGAATGTTGTTGCACATACATTAGCTAGAGTAGGGGTAGGAGAAGAACTTTGTAAGGTGTGTGTGGGTGGGTGGGGGGGTCCCAGACAGTGTCTTAGATCTAATTTCAAATGACATTCGAGCTACGTTGGTTAAATAAATGCGGCAACATTAACCCTAAAAAAGGCGTGTAGGAGGCGCGTGTGGGCTTGTACGGTTCACGAAGCACCGGTCCTTTTCCTCAAAAAAAGAAAAGAAAAAAGAAGCACCGATCCGTCTCTCCTAAACCTAATCGACTCGAGTCCCTAAAATCCACACGCGGCTCACAAACCTCGAGCTTCTCCTCAACTTCCTCTTCTCTTCGCCTTTCAGCATCGAAGGGCCATCGCCATTAGACGACGGATTCACTCTGTGCATCCCTAGCGCCACACCTTGCAAGTGATCAACTCCTTGATCCACCATCCTTCTGTCCTCCTCATTTGGAAGGCCTGCCAAATATCGAAGGAAAGAAGAAGCATAGCAGATAAACTCAGCTAGGGATTTCACAAGTTTTCCATCAAATCAGGGTCTATTCCTAAGTTTTCAGATGGCCCATCATAAGGCCACCACCCCAACTATATGCAAGTTTCTGCTGTGTGGGATAAAGTGAGATATCCACCAGAAATACTAGGTAAAACATGTGGGCGTAGACTAAGACATCCCCAAGATGTTACAAACTACCCCCAGCAATATTTTGCAGCAAAGCATCCAAAAAAGGGATTCTAAATCCCTTCATGCTCATAAAAGAATTGACATACAAGGTCACCTGTTCATTTGTGTAAGCTTATTTTAAATATTGAAGGTGAAGTAAATAGTTGCTCCCTTAGTATCAAAATATAAGAGCTTTTTTTGACACTATGACAGTGTTCAAAAAAACATCTTATATTTTGATACAAAATATAAGACGTTTTCCATAGTGTCAAAACACGTCTTTTATTTTGATACAGAGTGAGAGATGTAAGCTACTTCAAATTTATGAGATGAAAAATTGTGTGTGCTCTTCTTAAATTCAATTCAGTAGAGATGTAAGCTACTTCGTCATTTCATAACATCGAGTTAGATAATCCTCAACTAAAAGAATTAGATAATTATGATGTTCAATTTCCCATTAGACATATGATAACAACAAGTTAAATAATCCTCAACTAATTTTTTTTCGAAAACACTAACGCCCACACGTGTGGGCGTTAGCCAACTCGCTCACACGCGTCAATCATCGTCCATTCCTATTTGCACGAATCTTGGCACGAAGCCGGTGATTTTGTGTGCCACGTAGGACAAGTCGATTGTGTGGCATGTAAGATAGTTCACCCGCACACTGTTTTCATTCCGAAGTCGGCGGTTGCGAGTCCGAGCGTGCGGTGCAACTGTCGTCGCGCCCGCACGCCACGCCCGTCATCGGTTGCCGTATCCCTCGTCTCACCACTTTGCTCTCCACTCGCGGTTTAGTTTACTCCCCTCCCCATTCACTTCTCCCTAACTCACCCATTCACACCAGTTGCAATCGATTGCGAGGAGAAGGCGACGGCGGAGGCGGCAGAAGAGTCGACCGCATTCACGGCCATTGGTGGGGCTCGCCGGACCGGAGTGTCATCACCGGAGAGCCGCAGATTGAAGGTAAGGCTCCTTCCCGTGCTCACATTTTCCTGCCCGTAATTTTGCGCCCCCTCCCTTTTTTAACAATTTCCGATCGAGTTTCGTCGAGACTCCGGCCGATTCAAGGTGCTCCGGCGTCCCCGTCAGCGGTGGAGTCGCGTGCTTTCCATCTAGGGCGGCATTGCGCAGTTTTGTCACCACCGCAGCGGCAGTCATGCCGGTGTGGGCCAAATCTGTCCCCGTCCCTGTCCCGCAGCCTAATTCATTGTTTGCCTTGCGATTGAGCGGGCGATTTTGCAGATGTTAGATATGATTTGCCTCTAAATGCTCTTGTCATCAGTGTAGTGATTATTGCGTTTGTTAAATTTCATGGTATGATAGTTGCGAATGAACCCTAGATCTAGGTAGTTGCATTTCAAAGCGTAGGATAATGGCAGCCATGGCATTTTCAACATCTGTCATCACTGATGGCAACTAATTTCCTGATCAACTATGTCAATTGCCACGAATATGCTTACCATGTTATGACTAATTTTTTGAACACACTTTGTTGTTGCCATGCCACTATCAGCACCGATGGCGACTAATTTCGTGATCAAGTGTGTTAGTTGCCACGAATATGCTTTACATGTGGCAACTAATATTTTTTCAGCACACTATGTCTGTTGCCATGACATTATCATCACTAATGGTGACTACTTTTCTGAACAATCGTGTCAGTTTTGCCACGACTATGCTTCCCATCTGGCAACTTATTCTTATGAGCACACTATGTCTGTTGCCATGCCATATCCAATACTCAGTTTGCGCTTGCTATGCTGGCTTGTGATACCTGAATTTTTCTTGACTGAATTACATGGAAACTCATTTTTATGTGAGGCTAGTGAGTGAGTTACCACATTAAATGTTGTGTAATGGAAGATGTCTACCTTTTTTCATATGCCTTGTATTTGACACGGCAACTTTCAACATAGTATAGTTGCTGCTTGTGAATACATGGCAACTCATTTTTATGTGAGGACAGTGAGTGAGTTGCCACATTACATGTTGTGTAGTGGAAGTTGTCTGCCTTTTTTTCAAATGCATTGTGTTTGACATGGCAACTTTGATCATTGTACATTTGCTTCTTGTGAATACATGGCAACTCATTTTTATGTGATGCCAGGGAGTGAGTGGCCTTAATACATGTTGTGCAGCGGAAGTTGTTTGCCCTTTTTTTGAGTGCCTTGTGTTTAACATGGCAACTCGAACATTGAAGATGTTTTCTGTACATTTCTTTATGAAGCCAATGTGTTAGTTGCCACATTTCATGTTGGACACTCCTAGTGGGAGTGAGTGTTCAGATGCTCTGCCTCATTTTCCACTTTAATTGGAGCCAACATGGCAACTAGACTATGCTAGCTGGCAAGTGCTCCCTTGAGAAACACGTACATGTCCAGTTGCCATGTTTCTGTGGTTGCTCTTCCATTTGACTATTTTCTACCTTTCTATGCATGTTCGACACATGGCAATTACTTCCCTCTTCACGTTTAAACTTGGGCCAACCATGGAGTTTTTATTTTTGCTCATCAATGATACCCAGTGAATATTTTACTTTATGCATTTCTTTCTGTATCTGTCGGCTGTGTTTTCATTTCAGCATAATGTGTGTTTTGTTCTTGTTGCAGCACAATGGCTCGTGGCGACCATCAAGACGATGATGATGACTTCATGGATGCACCGCAACAGTATCGCCCGACTAGTCGGGCAAAAGATGGCGAAGAGGTAACTTTCCACCCCCCATATGTTTTCAATATCACATTGTGTTTTCAATCTTCGGTTAGAACTAAATTTTTCATGACATTGAACATGGCAACAAATGATCCTTTTGCTATTATGCAGAAGAAGAAATGTTATCGCAATAGGGCTTCGCAAGAATGCCTGACCATTTTGAATGAAGGATTCACTGATGAGCAGAAGGGAGCTGCCGGTGCCATGGGGATGCAGGCTCTGATGGATGTTCGCTGCAAGAACTTAGTGAACCCTGTATGTGACTGGCTCAGTGAGATTTATGATCCTGCCTCCAGAGAATTTGTGATTCCGGGACGGGGAAGACTGCCTTTGGATGAGGATTCGGTGTTCTGCACTGTGGGTGTGCCCCGTGGAGAAATCAAAGTCCCGTATGAGGTGAACAATAAGATTGAGGAAACCTTGTTCCCCCGTTTGTTTCCTGGGATGTCAAACATGCCAAACACGACTGCGCTGGCAACTTCGCTGGAGGGCATGACAACCCATGGCGAGGTATTTAAGATGAAGCTGCTCATGTACTTGATCTCAGCTGTCTTTGTGCCTACCACGTCTCTTCGCCCAAGCAAAAAGTGCTTCCCCATCCTGGTGAATGCTCTTTCTCAACTTGTTTGTTCCCTTCAATTCTTTTTTGATTCTGATGTCATCTATAAGCTAGTCACTGCTAGTTTTTTGATGCTTTCATTTGAATGCTGACGCGGCAAATTTTGTTGTCCTGAATTGTTGTGTCGTGCAAGCGAAGCTGAAAGACGTGAAGAAAATGAATTGGTGTAAATTCATCACTGACTTCCTGCAAATGCATTCTCAACCAAGATGTACCAGAAGGGTTGTCGCTTGCACCTAATGGTATTTTTCCCCACTCTTTGGCAAATACTCTTATCACGGTTCAATGATTTTTCCTAAATCAACGTCACAGCGGTTGATAAGTGTGAACCGTACAAGATCGTGCATGGCAACCGTACAAGATCATGAACGGCAGCCCTTTTGTTTCATTTTTTATGCGAATCCTTTTATATGCGAAAGTGACTTTTGATTAATCCATGGCAAATTTTTGTTGCTGCCTACAAGGCAATAGCATTTTCAACAACACAATAAAGTGTTCATTTCATGCATTCAATCTTTTTTATACAATCTGTATGGCAACCATGATGCTGAGGTGGTGGCAGCTACCATCATAACAAGATGGCAACTGTCAACAAAGCATGATGGCAAATAACATAGATAGATGCCAAATCTTTTTCTTTCGTCCTCTTCAACTTGATGACTCAAGATGGCAACCATCATGCTTCCTTTTCACCATAGCATGATTGCAACTCACATAGCTTCCTTTTTATTGTGTGTACCAGCATTATTCAACAACACAAAAAAATGTTTTATTTCATTCATGCATTATCTCTTATACAATCTGCATGGCAACTACCAGTATAACCAGATGGCAACTGCAACACAAGCATGATGGCAACCAACATAGATAGATGGCAAATCCTTTTATCTCCATTCTCTTCAACTTGATGACTGGAAGAAAGCTACATAAGCTTCCTTTTTCACTATAGCATGTTTGAAAATGACATAGGTTCCTTTTTTGTGTATACCAACTCATGTATGTCGATGCTCTTGATCTGTCCACTGTTGACTTTACCGGGATAGGAGGCCCGCCGCCTACACATTAGTTTGATGTCTCTGCATGGACGGACGCTGCTGTCAAGGCTGTGCTTGCCGTAGACAGGATAACCGATACGAAATATGGAATACTACAGGTTAGTTTTGCCTTCTCTCTTGCACGGCATTCTTCAATTTCGGATGTAGTATAACATGTGAAAAATCCCCGTACGGCAATCATGTATGACTAACAAGAGATAAATACCTTTGGCAGGCATGGTTGTCTGCACATGGCAACCATGTATGACCACATATGGCAACTCCGCCATCCGTGCCGAAAGTCCTTTTTTATTTTCCTCTTTTTTGCAATACATGAATTGTTAGTCACTGCACCTTATTTCTCTCTCACGTCTTAGCTGTTTTTTGCTGGTTTACAGCTGATGGCCAAGAATGCTATAGACTACAGTGTGTTTGGTGGGCCACAAAACTTTGGCAAGTGGATGGATGTGCATTCAGCTCCATCTTGTCCTACTGAGGTAATAAAGGATGTTCATTTTTTTTGGAAATTGTGTTTTCTCTTTTGCATTTTTGGTATATATCTTATGGTTGTTTTGGTTTTTTGTTCTTACGCACGTGACTCTAATATCTTTGGTTTTTTGCTACTTTTCTGTTTTTTGTGCTCATGCGAGGGCACCTGTTGACCATCTAGTTGGGCAGTTTGCCTCCGGCATGACCAGCTTGCTCGGGAAGTTGGTGGGTTGGACGGCGCTTAATGGCTCCGACAGCGACGTGGTTGCGAGGCAATTCACATCATCCGTTGAAGAATGGACACACCGACCAACTGGTTGCCGTGGCCGATACGACTACAACGGCTCACAAGAGCTTCCTGACACGCAAGATGATCTAGATGGAGACGCTGGTCTCGACAAGGACGATGACAATGACATGGAGAATGTGCAAGATGCAACTGACAGCGATGAACATGGTGAAGTTCGTGCAGGTGGTACGAAGGGTAAGGCTGCAGTAGATGTCCCTCCAACGGAGGAAGCAGTTGAACAAATAGGTGCGGGAGACACGGGGGTGTCGCTGTCAAAGAGGGGCAGAGTTCCAGAGGATGTTGGGCAGGGCCCTGTTGGCAAGAGGTCTTGGACCGATCCCGTAGCTGCTAGGAGGAGGTTCAACATCTATTTAGTGTTTTTTTTCTCTCCTTTTCAACAGACCGACCCTCTTTTTCATTGTTTTGCTAAGCGTGGCATGATTTTTGTGTCTCACACTTGGTATCCTTTTTTTCCATATTTTCTACGTGCAGCGAGGCGACAGCTGGTGGACGAGCAGTTAAGAAGAAACAAGCACCAACGCCAACCCGTACTTCTGCTTGATTGAATAAGGGAGCTCCCACTATTGGTGACACCACTTCCACTAGGTCGTCTCCCCGTATATCGATGTCAAACACCGGCGATCCTGTCGTGTTGGAAGACTTGAGGAAGACAATCAAGAAGTAGGTTCTCCCTGTTTTTGTATTTGTCATAGTGCTATTCTTTTGTTTGATTCATTCTAGATCATACCGAACTTTTCCAGTTGATACATTTTTGCGGCAACTACCCGTCTGCTTTTCGTTGCAGCTGTTCAGTTCTCCATATGGGCTAGTGCCATCAGTACCACATGGCAACTTCTTCTTTTTTTCTCATGATTTATTTTTTTTGTTGCATGGCAACTCCTATTTGTAATCCATGGCAATTGCTAAGTAGGTCACATGGCAATTCTTACCCCACTCATATGGCAACTAGCAGCTCTCTAGTGGCTTCCACCCCCCAACATTTGTCTTGTGTGCTCATCCATACCTTGTTCTCAAATGGCAGCTCTTGCACATCACACATTTTTCCATTTTTAAATATGACTATCATGGCAACTATTTTTGTTCAAATTTTTCATACTCTTCATGCGCTTTCTTGCAGGGTGAAGAAGACTACTACACGCGTGACCAAGCAGAATGGTAGAGACCCACTCAAATGCATCCATTCAAAGCTGTCGACAGGCGGCAACTCAGATGTTCATGAGGCACCAGTCGAGAAAACTAATGTTGCACCGTCCATTGTTCCCACCAGCTCTGATGCAAGTGGCCTACCATCTCCGCCGGTTGCATATGTCCAGGCTCCAACAATAGGCATATGTACATCTGGTAGTGATGAGTCAGTATCTGCCAGGACTGCTGAGATATTGCCCACTCTGTTGGCAATGAGGGATGCTGCTGTGACCCCTGCCACCCGATCAGCAAGTGTTGAAGTGGATGCTCCCGATATGAACCTAGGCAAGGAAGATTCCCGCTCATCTGATACGGATTCCAAGCGTGTGGCTGCCGGTACTTATGCGTCCACAAAAGAAGGGGTTGCAGCGACAATTCAGAATGAGATGCCATCCACAGGCGAGACTCATGGCACAACAGCTCCAGCTTCTGGTGGTCCAGAGGTTGCTACGGTGACCGTTGCGCGAGCTAGTCTTCCACCTAGGCATCGTAGCCCCCGCAAGCAACCTACAGACATACCCAATGCACTAGATGTAGCCAGGAGTAGCAGAGATGACTCTGGTTATGTGCCTGCTTCCACACTGTTCCCGCCACCTGCCAGAAGCAATGTTATGGAGAAAACGGAAGTCCGGGGTACAACTGAGGCACGCAGCATGCCGGGCACGACTGACGGAGGTGAACGTCTGGAGCAGACTGCGTCTCTCAGCACTGTGGAGAACCCCAGATTAAATATGTGCACTTCTAAGCTACCAGTCAACATTGGTGTCCCGTACAGCCCAAACAAGAAGATTGGCAAGAAAGGTGTTGATGATACCGCTGGCAGCACGCCCAGCCCTACTAATAAGCCTGATGATACTGCAACAGACGAGGCAGAAATGTTTGTTAATCTGTCATCCCTGGATTCTGCCGGACATCTCGTTCGCGGTCCGGCTGGTAGGGAGGAGAGGCACCCAATGGCCTTCACCCCACCGAGCTTTAGCCTTGGCATCGATCGCAGTCAAGATAAACCAGTGGCGCAAGACCCTATGCCGGTTGCCTTTGCTTTCCCGGCAGGCATGGCCCCAATGATGGCACAACCAATGGCTGAGGGAAGGAAGGCTGTGAAGTTTGCAGAGCCAATAGTTCAAGGTACATTTTTTTGCATGTTTATCATTTCGGTTTCTACATTTTTTTAGTCTGAAGTTTGTCACAAGCTTTTTTTTGTTTGTCACTAGTGATGGCAAATCTGATCTGATGCACATGACAGCTGGAGTTGCTGCAATATGGCACCTACAGTTTGTTGCCATATTGCAATTCCGTTCGCCAAGCACATGGCAACTGCAGTTGTTGCCACATGGCAACTACTGTTGCTGCCACATGGCAAACGCAGTTGCTGCCACATGGCAACTGCAGTTGCTGCCACATGGCAACTCACTACTTTTTGCACCAACATTTCATATTCTGCGTCCTTTTTTTATGCTAAATTTTTAAGTTGTATGATTAACATATATTATCATCAATTAACAGGCTCACTTAATGTTGGGTGTTTCTCTTGTTCTTTAAGAACATTTATTCAAGATGCCTTAGAAAAATCAGAGCCTTTTTATCCCGGTATGATACTTGATAGGCTGGAAAGTTTTGGTGGCGACTTTGTATCAATAGATCAGGTGCAAAAAGACCCTACAGAATTCCTTAGGCGAGTATCTTATCTTGCTCATTGCTTCCTATATTATATTTCAACTACAATGAATGTGATGTGTAAGTTTCCTGAGTAGGGAACTATTGCGTAAGTTTGGGGAAGAGATGGACAAGCACCCTAAAAATGATACGATACAACATGAGCTATTTGATGGAGCCATACTAACAAAGGTAGATGTTATTTCATTCTAAATTTATAACAAAAGTTAGCTTTTGTTATAACCAAAATATAACTGTAAATTATTGCATGTCTTCGAAGTCGGAATGCATATGTGGAGGGAAAGATAAAAGCGATGAAGAACCTTTCACCGTACTTGAGATACATGTCCAGCCGGAGGGTCAAGCTTGTCATACAAGCTTAAAAGACATGATGGATGATTACACTTCCAAAAAAGACTCGACTTCAAAATGCACAAGGTAAATTTTGTGTGATAATTCTTGTGATCAATCCCAATGAAAGTGTGTATTGATCAATTCCTTAATCCAATTTAAGGATTTCTGTGCAGATGCAATCTCCCGATGTTGAGCGATCAACGTAAAATCGTCCGAGACCCAGGAATCTTGATCATTTCCCTTGCCCGAATGATCCATCGTAAACATCAGTATTCAATGAAGGTCAGGAATGGTATTGACTGCCCCATGGAGCTGGACATTTCTCCGTATATGAGTGATAGTGCTACATAAATATGACTTATATGGTGTCATTGAGCATTTAGGGGGGCCGTAAAGGGACTATTATAAAAATCCAACCAAACACCATGGGCACTTCATTTCTTACACCAGATGTAATAAACAATGGTACAAAATCGACGATGCTAATGTAGGTTCCGTGTTCACAACTAGTAATTCCCTTTTACCATTATACGCCTAACTGCATTACAGCCTAGAATTTATATATTTTAAATTGGGTCTATTTGCAGGTTACCACTTTGACTAGGGAGCAGGTCAGAACTAAAATGAGGAGCAGTTCTGTCTTAATTTATACAAGGTATCTAAGAAGTTTGTGAAATGAATTATCTTGCTAGAGCACATGAAACTATGGAAGTCTAAATATGTGTTTCATTTCCATTTCCAGGAAAATGGGAGAAGATCGTGAACCACATTTTGAACACACATTTGAACAAACAATCGAAAGGAATGTGTACTCTCATATGTCATCCGATAAATCTCCAAGTGAAGAAGGTATGGTCCCAAAAGGTTAAAATCCCCTATATAAAAATAGATGAAGATTTCTTTGATTACTATGTACCAAAATGCTCTGTTTGTGCATTTGTTTGTGTGCAGTATCAAATTAGTATGTACAAAATCTAAACTGTGTCAAATGTGGGCTTTCATGCATGTATTTGTTTAAAACAAGGGTCATTTCATTTTCTTGATGCATTTTGATCTACTTTCTTGTAGAAGCTTCCCCCAGTGACTCAAATGACAGCAAGTTATGTGACTCAAATGACAGCATGTTATGTAAGGGACGTACTGCAGGCGGTTTGTCTGTGCTTAGAAATCTGGAAAGTAAATACCTCATATTGCAAGATATGACAAAGGAAGAGGTCAGAAAGAAGATAAGTGATTTACTTGTGGATTGTACACGTGAGGAACACACATTCAATGTGCCAATAAAAACAGGAGCCACTTATGTTCATGAACTTCAGGCATACTGTGAACTTAAGTCAACAAAACCACCACGCTCCATTTCCTCCACCAGTAAATCAACCAGGACCAGGATGTCGGCGTTGAGAGTTTACGAGCTTCTCACTAGTATCTTAGAACACTTGGATGACGGCCCAGTGCAGATGACAGGGTTGAAGTATCAGCAGGGCCCACAGTTTGTAGCAAGAAAAAACCACGGCCTACAACCTCTATCCAATAAGACACAATGGTTCCGAGACATAGTGGATACAGTGTGTCGGATGCTCGGAGCAACAAGAGAATCATTGTATATCTTCCCTAGTCATAAGGGAAGGATAATGGGTCCTATTAAAATGAAAATAAAGGGCATTACCCATATTGATTGCACGGATGGTAAAGTTCATTTGATCCCAGCGGATTCTCATCTGATTGATGAAATTTGGGGACCCAAGGATCTCAAGTTTATATTGATAATAGAGAAAGAGCCGACAATGGAAAAGCTAAAAGCAAGGAAATTTGCTGAGGTGCACAAGTGCATAATTATGTGTGGAAAAGGACACTCAGATATGGCAACAAGAGGCCTTGCATACAAGTTATCGTTGCGCTTTCCTGTCCCAGTATATGGCTTTGCAGATCATAATCCAGGTGGGGCATTTATTATGCTTACCTACAAATATGGGTCCAGAGGAAGGTCTTATGATAATTTCGGAGTGACCGTTCCCCGCCTACAGTGGATTGGTATGCACACACATCAGTGTTATGGACTCAAGTTAGTAGGTCATACTAGGAATGCTCCAGAGGGTTCGACAGAATTAAATGAGGCCGACAAAACAAAACTGGAAAATTATTTAAATGACATGCCCCTTGGGTTCACATCAGTGCAAGATGATACGTCAGTGCAACAAATACTCAACAGTGGGTTTAGAATGGATATTGAACCAGTGTATCCATATGGGAAAGATCTTGTAGAACTCGTAACTTGTCTCATGCAACAACATAAGGGTAATGTTTTTCCCTTGGCAGTTATCATCCTTTCTGATATATGTTTATATATTCATTTTTTAAATGACCTGCACAAACTCATTTTTTATGCTCTTAACCTTCAATGTCATGTCCATAACCTTCAATGTCATGTCCATGTGGTTAAAGTTTACTTAAATTTCATGTTCATGGTAATTTTTATATTTTCCTTATTTACAGGTTCTCAATCAGCAGCAAATGGAGCTCCTACCGCGTGGCCATTAGGTTCGTTCCAACTTAACCACCCTAATACTATTATTTGAGAGGCAACTATAGAATGGCATTGCTCATGTTTTGTTTGTAATGATCTTTTCATCAAATTCGAGTGTAGCATTAACAAGTCCATCGAAGAGAAACCCCATTAGAAGAGAGCTTGCAGATTTCGACAAACGTAGATTTCAACTGGGTAAGAGAGTCGAGAGAGCGCATAAAACTAGAGTTCAAATGGGTAAGAAACTCAATCTGGGCCGCTTCAAATTTCTTTGTTCCCCCACAAAGTCCCCCCAAAAAGGAGAAGGCAGGCCCGGGGCAAACAGCCCAAGCAGGTATAATTGCTTTGTTGGGTTCCAAGCTACGTATTACTCTAGAATTGTCACTGCTAATGCCTGGCAATGCTTGTAATATGTTTATTGCAGTGAAAGCGAGGAACCCAGTAAGGGCTTGTTCGGTTGAGGTGGATTTGAAGGGGATTGAGGGGGAATTAATCCCCTGCAAGCCAAAATCCCTGCAAATCTCCTCCAATCCACCTGGGGTTGGGATTAACCGAACAAAGCCTAAGGGAGTCAAGACTGATGTGAGGCTCAACTACGAGAGGTACTAGCAGCACGGGTCCATAGAAAACCGGCCAGTAATCCATTCTGCTGATTCCCCAACAAAGAATTCCCTCGAAATAAGAAAAGGCAGCTCCGGGGCAAACATCCCAAGTAGGAACGGGTGCAGGTATAATTGGTTTGTTGGGTTCCAAGCTGTACATATTACTCTAGAATTGTCACTGCTAATGCCTGGCAATGCTTGCGATATGCTTATTGCAGTGAAAACAAGGAAGGGAGTAAGAGAGTCAAGCCCAAGCGCGATAAGGGTGACGAGCTCATGCCACGCCAGCAACACTTGCCCAAAAAAGCAGTCCCTCCCAAAAAGAAAAGGGAGCCCAGAGGCAAACAGCCCAAGTAGGATGGGTTGCAGGTATAATTTGGTTTGTTGGGTTCCAAGCTCCGTATTACTCTAGAATTGTCGTTGCCAATGCTTGATAATGCTTGTGATATTCTTATTGCAGAGGAAGAAAGAAGGCAAAGCACGAATGAGAAAAGGAGAGAACTGGTACACGCAATTCCAAAGTTTGTAGAACCTGATTTCTCTCATGTTGTGTTGGAACTCTATTGGTAAGCTATGCACATTGAATTATATTTTGGACTTGTATCTCGTTGCAACGAATCTATGCTTACTTAAGCCATGTGATGCATGGGCTTGGTGAAGTCTCTTACCTATATGATGTATGGGCTTCTTTGAATTGTATTTGGACCTTTTATTTCACTTTGACTGTTGTGCACTTGCTTTGGAACTCGGCCTACATATCATGGTTATGGTGAAAAGTAAAATACAGTTCCACTTAATATCTATCATAAAAGAAAAGAAGAGTTCTGCTGATACATTTTGTTCATTTACTAAAAAACGGTGCATTCTCGCCATGCTCTGTGCCACGCTGTGATGCATTGTTTCTTAGTTCAGATTTGTTGTTTCTGAACTCTGGATACGACTCCTAGGACATGTCCTACAGTGCATCAGCTACATTTACAGTCCCTGGTTCTGCCTTCCTTGGCCCATCTTAGGACTTGTCCGGAGCACCCCCAGTTGCGATCTAGATCTCTTTACTACTTGTGCTAAAGTTCCATGTGTGTGGCTATGCCTGTGACGAGCATATATAGGACTTTTCCGTAGCTCCCCCAGACGCGTTCATTGTGTTCCCATTTTTATTGTTCATTGTCTTCCGTTGGCACATTTTAGAACTTGTCCTGGCCGTGGTCTGTGGGCAGCTGCGTTGTATCATTCTCTGCTGTGGGCATTCCCCCTTAACTTAGGCTTGTCCAACTGTTCTCTATATTCAACCCCCTCCGTCTCATAATGTACGACATTTTTTGACACTAGTGTAGTGTCAAAAAAACGTCTTACATTCTGAGGTGGACAAATGCTCAATATAAAAGTTATGCATCTCATTGAGAAGAACAAATTTGATTATTTTTTTACCATATCAAACCAAGGTCATGGGCAACTTCTAGACTAGTGGAAAAAACCTAACACAATTTACCTAGGAAGCGGTGGAAAAAATATCACCTGGCCTCACACCAGACAAGTCCGGTGCAGTGCCTGAACAAAATGATGTTGGCTGACCCTTAGACATGACATATCCTAGGTAGTGCCTGAAGAAAATGATATCGCGTGACCTAAGTCAGGACATCTCCTGGGTCATACTTACATACTCCCTCCGTTCCTAAATACAAGTTTTTGTAGAGATTCCATTATGGATCATATACAGATGTATAAAGATGTATTTTAGAGTATAGATTCACCCATTTTGCTCTGTATGTAGTTCATAGTAAAATCTTTACAAAGACTTATATTTAGGAACGGGCGGAGTATATCTCTGTTGACAACAGCTTTCGTCTTGCACAAAAACGTGATCGAGATGATCTTAAATGAATAACTGAGCAACATGAAAGTTGTGCGCCTCGTCAAAGCAAATAGTTGTGCGCCTCATACTTCGATGTCATGTATAGCCTGCGAGGCCAGAACGAGTTAGCGCTCCTTTTTGTGCAATTATTTGTCTTGCACAAAATCGTCATCAAGATTGATCTTAAAAGTACTGGATACAATATGTGATGGTAATTAGCACACTTAAGAATTTTTTTAGAACAACTCACTTTAACCAGACAGAAGGAGGTTTGAAGTTTTAGAAAATGCTAAGCTTCTTACTTACTCATCTCAAGGATATTTGTCAATAATAGTAAATCAACATGATCAATTTTAACAATTTATACTCATGGATCTTTCTTCAACATATTATCTTTACTTTACAAAATAGGTTGGCTCAAGGAAATCTGAGTCAACATAAGGGATTGCCGTGCGCTTTTTTTGTTGGGTGCTGAAATACTTGGTGACTTGAAACCTTATTTTCAATTCCTCTTATGATGGTGCCCATTTCTTTATTATTATGGTTGTTTTCACAATCACAAGTTCGTGAAAACTTCAATTCCATGTCACCAAAAATTTAAACAATTTAATTGGCAACTTTGTGACCCACACCGATGGTAGTTTACTTTGAGTGTCGGAGCTTCAACAAAATTGAGCGGGGGCTAAACAGTCTTTGAGAGAGTTAAGGGGGTTAATTTAGCATATTATGTCAATTTTAGCATATATATAGTGGTTAGTATTAACTGTTATGTGAAGAAGATTAAAATAGCTGGGGAGGTGGGGGGCATCTTGTCGCATACTATAGAGTTTTTCTTCCATTAGGAAGAGTTTAAGCCGTCATGGTATGGCGAGTTGGCGGCCGAGGAAGACTCGGCATGAAGGCCAGCCGCCCAGTGGTATGGAACATAGTGGTAATAGTACGCACCCCGCTCCGAAACAAAGAAAAAGGTGGCCCGGATTCTGAACACATTGCGTAATATTACTCTGAAGAATGGAGAGGAGCTCCGCGCGGGGGGGTGACTCATGTTGGCCTTAACTAAGCCCCGCCTCTGTATGAAAGTATAGTGGACACTTATGGGAGTGACTAGATTTAAGGAGGTTGGATGCACAAGCAAAACTCACGTAGTACAGGGCCATTGGCTAGCAAAGATAAAAAATATGTTGGAGGATTCATAATCATTAAATGTTGAAGATAGTATACTTGCATTTGATTATTTCTCTACTTTGTACTAAGTTTCATGATTGCTAAAGTGACCAATGTGTGTTTGTTAATTCTCAATAGCTTTTAACCATTAAAACTTCCACATGTAAAGTCATGACCTCCAATTAGATAATTCTGTGAAATTAAACTGCGGCGTTAGAATATATAATAATAAAAGCAAAAGGACAATAGCATGTCATTTCTTAACTATATAACCTCGCACCAACGGATACATTGATGGATCACTCCGAAGGAGCAGATAACACACTTTTAATCCTAATTGTTTAACCAAGAATTAAAGAAGCTAAGCTGGCCTTGTTTCTGAGAGTATCGAGGCTTAATCAAGCCTTTGTGGCATCTTGACACGTGTGCATTTGTTCTTCTCTTTTTGACTATTTTTACTACTTTCTAAGATTTACACGTGTGAGTATACCTGGCCATGGCAGCCCGGCCCGGATGACTCGACCCGACCTTGCCCACGGGCCGGGTCTGGGCCTAATTTTGAGCCTGATGATCGAACTAGGCCGGGCTTGGGACTGTCATATTTACAATTTAAGGAAGAGACCTGGCCCAAGGCCCGACATGCTTTTTGACTGATGGGCCAGGCTTGGGCCTAATTTTAGGCCCAATGGTTGGGTCGGGCTCGGGCCTAGGTTTTCTGTGTCGGGCTTTGGTAGGTCCGGCCCGACGGATGGCCAGGTATAGATGTGAGATTAGTTAGATCCACGTAAATAAAATACGTGGTGATTTTTCATCATGCCACCGCCTTTTGAGATGGTAACGTTTTGGATGTGGTCGCCTCTTCTTCTCTTTTTTTTCTTAGCGAAGTATCGAGTGAAAATAGTATTAAGTGAAAATCTGGAAATTCCATCATGGTCCATCCGATATACACTAATGAACGGCACCGTTCAAAGGTGGGATCTCTAACTATCCACTTAGCGATAACCCCTGTTCCCCGGCCGTCCCATGGGGCCGCTGCCACGGGGAACGCCACGGCGGTTTCGAGCCTTCTTGCGGCTGCGAGGCACGAGGCGGGGCGGACACAACGAAGCCAGCACGCACCGCGTCAGGGCTTTCATCGGCAGGGAGGGCTCCCAAGGACCTAAGGCGGGGACGCTACCCCGGCGTAAGGCAAGGATATCTGTGACGTCCGCCCCGGCAACTTCACCGACAACGCAGACCGTGTATCGGAGGAGTGGGACTGCGTAGGTGAGACGCACGCGACAGACCAGCCACAGCGGTGAAGTCAAGCGGCCTGGTGTTTCCAGTGCATCCGAGCTGCTGCGCCACGATGACAGTGATCGACGGGTGTGACCTGTAGGGTAGCCGCGTCCATCACACAATAGACTCAAGCGGCCACCCTGTCATCGTGGCGCAGATGCGTCAACCTCGAGTGGCAACACGCGGAAGCAGGCTGCCCCCATGCTATGCTTCACTGCATGATCAGGCTCGCTACATTAGTTGCATTTCTGGACAGCCATCGCAGCCTTCAACAACTCACATGTGTACAACACTGTGATCATCTTCTTTGCAATACGAGCAGATATCTGTTTTCTTCTTTAGTCCAGGTTTCCTTTTGGGCTTGGTTTCTTTCTTCTCGTCTGTTTTTGCCTTCTTCTTTTGAGCATCTTCTCGTTGCTCAAGTAAAGTCTTTCTTCTTTTAGACTTCTCCGTCGGTCGCCCTTTCTTCGGCACACGTGGTGGGTTTTGAAGCATGGGTACCTCCCCGGTATCGTGTGATACGCGTGTGGTAGCTGCTTGTTGCTGCTGCGTGGGGCAATCTGGTTGCTTCTTTCTTGGATGATTTGGTTGTCGTTTCTTTGGTTCAAGTGGTGTTTGTTGCTACTGCATTTGGGGATGTTTTTGTTGATGAGTTGCCCCCCTTTGATGCATTGTTGTTTGCTGCCTTCCCCCCTATGTTGTGCTCTCATGTTGATCTGGTTGCTGCTATTGCGCTTCCCGCAGCTCTGGTAGTTCCCCTCTCCTTGCTGCAAGTATACTGGGCTCAAGCGCATGAGCTGCATCATTTAGTATTTTATAGGCAACATCATTGCTACAAGCTTGGAAGGCCAACCATGTGAATTTTCTGCACAACGAGTTGTACTTGAGTGTATTGTTCGAAGGGAGCCCGAAATCGAGAAGATGGCCGCTACTGTTGGGAAACGTAGTAGTTTCAAAAAAATTCCTACGCACACGCAAGATCATGGTGATGCATAGCAACGAGAGGGGAGAGTGTTGTCTACGTACCCTCGTAGACCGACAGCGGAAGCGTTATGACAACGCGGTTGATGTAGTCGTACGTCTTCACGGCCCGACCGATCAAGCACCGAAACTACGGCACCTCCGAGTTCTAGCACACGTTCAGCTCGATGACGATCCCCGGACTCCGATCCAGCAAAGTGTCGGGGAAGAGTTCCATCAGCACGACGGTGTGGTGACGATCTTGATGTTCTACTGTCGCAGGGCTTCGCCTAAGCACCGCTACAATATTATCGAGGATTATGGTGGAGGGGGGCACCGCACACGGCTAAGACAACGATCACGAATATCAACTTGTGTGTCTAGAGGTGCCCCCTGCCCCTGTATATAAAGGAACAAGGGGGGAGGAGGCCGGCCCTAGGAGGGGCGCGCCAGGGGAGTAGGATTCCTACTCCTAGTTGGAGTAGGTTTCCTCCTTTCCTAGTCCAACTAGGAGAAGGGGGAAAGGGAGGGAAGAGGGGAAGGAAGGGAGAGAGGGGCCGCGCCCCAAACCCCTTGTCCAATTCGGACTGGGCTTGGGAGGGGCGCGCGCCACCTCCTGGTCCTTCCCACTAAGGCCCATTAAGGCCCATTGCTTCTTCCTCGTATTCCCGTAACTCCCCGGTACCTCCGAAAATACCCGAATCACTCGGAACCTTTCCGATGTCCGAATATAGTCGTCCAATATATCGATCTTTACCTCTCGACCATTTCGAGACTCCTCGTCATGTCCCCGATCTCATCCGGGACTCCTAACTCCTTCGGTACATCAAAACTTATAAACTCATAATATAACTATTATCGAAACCTTAAGCGTGCGGACCCTACGGGTTCGAGAACAATGTAGACATGACCGAGACATGTCTCCGATCAATAACCAATAGCGGAACCTGGATGCTCATATTGGCTCCCACATATTCTACGAAGATCTTTATCGGTCAGACCACATAACAACATACATTGTTCCCTTTGTCATCGGTATGTTACTTGCCCGAGATTCGATCGTCGGTATCTCAATACCTAGTTCAATCTCGTTACCGGCAAGTCTCTTTACTCGTTTCGAAATACATCATCTCGCAACAAACTCATTAGTTGCAATGCTTGCAAGGCTTATGTGATGTGCATTACCGAGAGGGCCCAGAGATACCTCTCCGACAATCGGAGTGACAAATCCTAATCTCGAAATACGCCAACCCAACATGTACCTTTGGAGACACCTGTAGAGCTCCTTTATAATCACCCAGTTACGTTGTGACGTTTGGTAGCACACAAAGTGTTCCTCTGGCAAATGGGAGTTGCATAATCTCATAGTCATAGGAACATGTATAAGTCATGAAGAAAGCAATAGCAACATACTAAACGATCGGGTGCTAAGCTAATGGAATGGGTCATGTCAATCACATCATTCTTCTAATGATGTGATCCCGTTAATCAAATAACAACTCTTTTGTTCATGGTTAGGAAACATAACCATCTTCGATTAACGAGCTAGTCAAGTAGAGGCATACTGGTGACACTCTGTTTGTCTATGTATTCACACATGTATTATGTTTCCGGTTAATACAATTCTAGCATGAATAATAAACATTTATCATGATATAAGGAAATAAATAATAACTTTATTATTGCCTCTAGGGCATATTTCCTTCAGTCTTCCACTTGCACTAGAGTCAATAATCTAGTTCACATCGCCATGTGATTCAACACTAATAGTTCACATCACCATGTGATTAACAGCCATAGTTCACATTGTCATGTGACCTATACCCAAAGGGTTTACTAGAGTCAGTAATCTAGTTCACATCGTTTATGTGATTAACACCCAAAGAGTACTAAGGTGTGATCATGTTTTGCTTGTGAGATAATTTTAGTCAACGGGTCTGTCACATACAGATCCGTAAGTATTTTGCGAATTCTATGTCTACAATGCTCTGCACAGAGCTACTCTAGCTAATTGCTCCCACTTTCAATATGTATCTAGATCGAGACTTAGAGTCATCTAGATCTGTGTCAAAACTTGCATCGACGTAACTTTTTGCGACGAACCTTTTTGTCACCTCCATAATTGAGAAATATTTCCTTATTCCACTAAGGATAATTTTGACCGCTGTCCGGTGATCTACTCTTAGATCACTATTGTACTCCCTTGCTTAACACAGTGTAGGGTATACAATAGATCTGGTACACAGCATGGCATACTTTATAGAATCTATGGCTGAGGCATAGGGAATGACTTTCATTCTCTTTCTATCTTCTGCCGTGGTCGGGCTTTGAGTCTTACTCAATTTCACACCTTGTAACACAGCCAAGAACTCTTTCTTTGACTGTTCCAATTTTTGAACTACTTCAAAATATTGTCAAGGTATGTACTCATTGAAAAAAAACTTATCAAGCGTCTTGATCTATCTCTATAGATCTTGATGCTTAATATGTAAGCAGCTTCACTGAGGTCTTTCTTTGAAAAACTTCTTTCAAAACACTCCTTTATGCTTTGCAGAATAATTCTACATTATTTCCGATCAACAATATGTCATTCACATATACTTATCAGAAATGTTGTAGTGCTCCCACTCACTTTCTTGTAAATACAGGCTTCACCGCAAGTTTGTATAAAACTATATGCTTTGATCATCTCATCAAAGCGCATATTCCAACTTCGAGATGCTTGCACCAATCCATAGATGGATCACTGGAGCTTGCACATTTTGTTAGCACTTAGGATTGACAAAACCTTCTGGTTGTATCATATACAACTCTTCTTTACTAAATCCATTAAGGAATGCAGTTTTGTTTATCCATTTGTCAGATTTCATAAAATGCGGCAATTGCTAACATGATTCGGACAGACTTAAGCATAGATACGAGTGAGAAACTCTCATCGTAGTCAACACCTTGAACTTGTCGAAAACCTTTTTTGCGACAATTCTAGCTTTGTAGATAGTAACACTACTATCAGCGTCCGTCTTCCTCTTGAAGATCCATTTAATCTCAATGGCTCGCTGATCATTGGGCAAGTCAATCAAAGTCCATACTTTGTTCTCATACATGGATCTAATCTCAGATTTCATGGCCTCAAGCCATTTCACGGAATCTGGGCTCATCATCGCATCCTCATAGTTTGTAGGCTCGTCATGGTCAAGTAACATGACCTCCAGAACTGGATTACCGTACCACTCTGGTGCGGATCTCACTCTGGTTTTACCTACGAGGTTCGGTAGTAACTTGATCTGAAGTTACATGATCATCATCATTAGCTTCCTCACTAATCGGTCTAGTAGTCACAGGAACATATTTCTGTGATGAACTACTTTCCAATAAGGGAGCAGGTACAGTTAGCTCATCAAGTTCTACTTTCCTCCCACTCACTTCTTTCGAGAGAAACTCCTTCTCTAGAAAGGATCCATTCTCAGCAATGAATAACTTGCCTTCGGATTTGTGATAGAAGGTGTACCCAACAGTCTCCTTTGGGTATCCTATGAAGACATATTTCTCTGATTTGGGTTTGAGCTTATCAGGATGAAACTTTTTCATATAAGCATCACAACCCCAAACTTTAAGAAACGACAACATTGGTTTCTTGCCAAAACACAGTTCAGATTGTGTCGTCTCAACGGACTTAGATGGTGACTCAGATGGTGCCCTTTTAAACGTGAATGCAGCTGTCTTTAATGCATAACCCCAAAACGATGTTGGTAAATCTGTAAGAAACATCATAGATTGCACTATATCCAATAAAGTACGGTTATGACGTTCGGACACACCATTATGTTGTGGTGTTCTAGGTGGCATGAATTTGTGAAACTATTCCACATAGTTTTAATTGAAGACCAAACTCGTAACTCAAATATTTGTCTTTGCGATCAGATCGTAGAAACCATATTTTTCTTTTTACGATGATTTTCCACTTCACTCTGAAATTCTTTGAACTTTTCAAATGTTTCAGACTTATGTTTCATCAAGTAGATATACCCATATCTGCTCAAATTATATGTGAAGGTCAGAAAATAACGATACCCGCCACGAGCTTCAACACTCATCGGATCGCATACATCAGTATGTATTATTTCCAATAAGTCAGTTGCTCGCTCCATTGTTCCGGAGAATGGAGTCTTTAGTCATCTTGCCCATAAGGCATGGTTCGCAAGCATCAAGTGATTCATAATCAAGTGATTCCAAAATCCCATCAGCATGGAGTTTTTTCATGCGCTTTACACCAATATGACCTAAACGGTAGTGCCACAAATAAGTTGCACTATCATTATTAACTTCGCATCTTTTGGTTTCAATATTATGAATATGTGTATCACTACGATCGAGATCCAATGAACTATTTTCATTGAGTGTGTAACCATATAAGGTTTTATTCATGTAAATAGAACAACAATTTATTCTCTTACTTAAATGAATAATTGTATTACAATAAACATGATCAAATCATATTCATGCTCAACGCAAACACCAAATAACACTTATTTAGGTTCAACATTAATCCCGAAAGTATAGGGAGTGTGCGATGATGATCATATCAATCTTGGAACCATTTCTAACACACATCGTCACTTCACCCTTAACTAGTCTCTGTTTATTCTGCAACTCCCATTTCGAGTTACTAATATTAGCAACTGAACTAGTATCAAATACTGAGGGGTTGCTATAAACACTAGTAAAGTACACATCAATAACATGTATATCAAATATACTTATGTTCACTTTGCCATCCTTCTTATCCGCCAATCACTTGGGGTAGTTCCGCTTCCAGTGACCAGTCCCTTTGCAGTAGAAGCACTTAGTCTCAGGCTTAGGACCAGACTTGGGCTTCTTCACTTGAGCAGCAACTTGCTTGTTGTTCTTCTTGAAGTTCCCCTTCTTCCCTCTGCCCTTTTCTTGAAACTAGTGGTCTTGCCTACCATCAACACTTGATGTTTTTCTCGATTTCTACCTTCGTCAATTTCAGCATTACGAAGAGCATGAGAATCGTTTCCGTTATCCCTTGCATATCATAGTTCATCACAAAGTTCTACTAACTTGGTGATGGTAACTAGAGAATTTTGTCAATCACTATTTTATCTGGAAGATTAACTCCCACTTGATTCAAGCAATTGTAGTACCCAGACAATCTGAGCACATGCTCACTAGTTGAGCGATTCTCCTCAATCTTTTAGCTATAGAACATGTTGGAGACTTCATATCTCTCAACTCGGGTATTTGCTTGAAATATTAATTTCAACTCCTGGAACATCTCATATGGTCCATGACGTTCAAAAACGTCTTTGAAATCCCGATTCTAAGCTGTTAAGCATGGTGCACTAAACTATCAAGTGGTCATCATATTGAGCTAGCCAAACGTTCATAACGTCTGCATCTGCTCCTGCAATAGGTTTGTCACCTAGCGGTGCATCAAGGACATAATTCTTCTGTGCAGCAATGAGGATAAACCTCAGATCACGGATCCAATCCGCATCATTGCTACTAACATCTTTCAACACAATTTTCTCTAGGAACATATCAAAATAAACATATGAAAGCAACAACGCGAGCTATTGATCTACAACATAGATATGCTAACACTACCAGGACTAAGTTCATGATAAATTAAAGTTCAATTAATCATATTACTTAAGAACTCCCACTTAGATAGACATCCCTCTAATCCTCTAAGTGATCACGTGATCCAAATCAACTAAATCATGTCCGATCATCACGTGAGATGGAGTAGTTTCATTGGTGAACATCACTATGTTGATCATATCTACTATATGATTCATGCTCGACCTTTCGGTCTCCGTGTTCCGAGGCCATATCTGTATATGCTTGGCTCGTCAAGTATAACCTGAGTATTCCGCGTGTGCAACTTTTTTGCACCCGTTGTATTTGAACGTAGAGCCTATCACACCCAATCATCACGTGGTGTCTCGGCACGAAGAACTTTCGCAACGGTGCATACTCAGGGAGAACACTTCTTGATAATTAGTGAGAGATCATCTTAAAATGCTACCATCAAACTAAGCAAAATAAGATGTATAAAAAGATAAACATCATATGCAATCAAAATATGTGACATGATATGGCCATCATCATCTTGCGCCTTTGATCTCCATCTCCAAAGTACTGTCATGATCTCTATTGTCACCGGCATGACACCATGATCTCCATCATCTTGATATATATCAATGTGTCGTCACATGGTTGTCTCACCAACAATTGCTCTTGCAACTATTGCTATCGCATAGCGATAAAGTAAAGCAATTATTTGGCGCTTGCATCTTATGCAATAGAGAGATAACCATAAGGCTTTTGCCAGTTGCTGATAACTTCAAAAAACACGATCATCTCATACAACAACTTATATCTCATCACGTCTTGACCATATCACAGCACAACATGCCCTGCAAAAACAAGTTAGACGTCCTCTACTTTGTTGTTGCAAGTTTTACATGGCTGCTACGGGCTTAAGCAAGAACCAATCTTACCTACGCATCAAAAACCACAACGATAGTTTGTCAAGTTGGTGTTGTTTTAACCTTCACAAGGACCGGGCGTAGCCACACTCGGTTCAACTAAAGTTGGAGAAACTGACACCCGCCAGCCACCTGTGTGCAAAGCACGTCGGTAGAACCAGTCTCGCGTAAGCGTATGCGTAATGTCGGTCCGGACCGCTTCACCCAACAATACCGTCGAACCAAAGTATGATATGCTGGTAAGCAGTATGACTTATATCGCCCACAACTCACTTGTGTTCTACTCGTGCACAACATCAACACATAAAACATAGGCTCGGATGCCACTGTTGGGAAACGTAGTAATTTCAAAAAAAATCCTACGCACACGCAAGATCATGGTGATGCATAGCAACGAGAGGGGAGAGTGTTGTCTACGTACCCTCGTAGACCGACAGTGGAAGCGTTATGACAACGCGGTTGATGTGGTCGTACATCTTCACGGCCCGACCGATCAAGCACCTAAACTACGGCACCTCCGAGTTCTAGCACACGTTTAGCTCGATGACGATCCCCGGACTCCGATCCACCAAAGTGTTGGGGAAGAGTTCCATTAGCACGACAGCGTGGTGACGATCTTGATGTTCTACTGTCGCAGGGCTTCGCCTAAGCACCGCTACAATATTATCGAGGATTATGGTGGAGGGGGGCACCGCACACGGCTAAGAGAACGATCACGAATATCAACTTGTGTGTCTAGAGGTGCCCCCCTGCCCTTGTATATAAAGGAACAAGGGGGGAGGAGGCCGGCCCTAGGAGGGGCGCGCCAGGGGAGTAGGATTCCTACTCCTAGTTGGAGTAGGTTTCCTCCTTTCCTAGTCCAACTAGGAGAAGGGGAAAGGGGGGAAGAGGGGAAGGAAGGGAGAGAGGGGCCGCGCCCCAAACCCCTTGTCCAATTCGGACTGGGCTTGGGAGGGGCGCGCGCCACCTCCTGGTCCTTCCCACTAAGGCCCATTAAGGCCCATTGCTTCTTCCTCGTATTCCCGTAACTCCTCGGTACCTCCGAAAATACCCGAATCACTCAGAACCTTTCCGATGTCCGAATATAGTCGTCCAATATATCAATCTTTACGTCTCGACCATTTCGAGACTCCTCGTCATGTCCCTGATCTCATCCGGGACTCCGAACTCCTTCGGTACATCAAAACTTATAAACTCATAATATAACTATTATCGAAACCTTAAGCGTGCGGACCCTACGGGTTCGAGAACAATGTAGACATGACCGAGACATGTCTCCGATCAATAACCAATAGCGGAATCTGGATGCTCATATTGGCTCCCACATATTCTACAAAGATCTTTATCGGTCAGACAGCATAACAACATACGTTGTTCCCTTTGTCATCGGTATGTTACTTGCCCGAGATTCGATCGTCGGTATCTCAATACCTAGTTCAATCTCGTTACCGGCAAGTCTCTTTACTCGTTCCGTAATACATCATCTCGCAACTAACTCATTAGTTGCAATGCTTGCAAGGCTTATGTGATGTGCATTACCGAGAGGGCCCAGAGATACCTCTCCGACAATCGGAGTGACAAATCCTAATCTCGAAATACGCCAATCCAACATGTACCTTTGGAGACACCTGTAGAGCTACTTTATAATCACTCAGTTACGTTGTGAAGTTTGGTAGCACATAAAGTGTTCCTCCAGCAAACGGGAGTTGCATAATCTCATAGTCATAGGAACATGTATAAGTCATGAAGAAAGCAATAGCAACATACTAAACGATCGGGTGCTAAGCTAATGGAATGGGTCATGTCAATCACATCATTCTTCTAATGATGTGATCCCGTTAATCAAATAACAACTCTTTTGTTCATGGTTAGGAAACATAACCATCTTCGATTAACGAGCTAGTCAAGTAGAGGCATACTAGTGACACTCTGTTTGTCTATGTATTCACACATGTATTATGTTTCCGGTTAATTCAATTCTAGCATGAATAATAAACATTTATCATGATATAAGGAAATAAATAATAACTTTATTATTGCCTCTAGGGCATATTTCCTTCAGCTACCACCTGTTGGTATTGTTGCTTGTTTTGACCACCTTTCTAGCAAGTAGCGCTGCGGTATAGCTTGGACATTGAGGTGGACCATTACTCTAATGATGTGTGCACATATGATTCCATGCATCTCAAAACAATTGCAGTTGCACTCAAATGTCTCTTCTGCCAGCACAACATTCACTGTAAATATCTTGGGGTCTTCATAGTAATTTGAAAAGAGCTCAAATCTCATGCTTCCAATGTCAAGAGAAGGAACTGGTTCATCACAAACCCTGTGGAGGCAGTCACTTCTGCTTGAAACTTGCCAAACACGTTGCGGGTGTAGAAACCAACTGCCTGACGCTCAATTCTGTACCGTAAGTAAAGCGGGGTTGTGGTTGCTGCGCCAATGAAAGCTTGATTGTCCTCACAGTCTAGCATAGTCTCTTGCAGCACCTCATACTACTGCACAAACCTCCACACTGAGTCCTGAGGATTAACAAATGTCTTGAAGTAGGAGTTTAGTCCCTCAGACCTCCTGATGTCTACTACACAACCTTCTTCTTGTAGACGTTGTTGGGTCTCCAAGTGTAGAGGTTTGTAGGACAGTACCAAATTTCCCTCAAGTGGATGACCTAAGGTTTATCAATCCGTAGGAGGCGTAGGATGAAGATGGTCTCTCTCAAGCAACCCTGCAACCAAAAAACAAAGAGTCTCTTGTGTCCCCAACACACCCAATACAATGGTAAATTGTATAGGTGCACTAGTTCGGTGAAGAGATGGTGATACAAATGGTATATGGATGGTAGATAAAGGTTTTTGAAATCTGAAAGTATAAAAATAGCAAGGTAACTAATGATAAAAGTGAGCACAAACGGTATTGCAATGCGTTTAAACAAGGCCTAGGGTTCATACTTTCACTAGTGCAAGTTCTCTCAACAATAATAACATAATTGGATCATATAACTGTCCCTCAACATGCAACAAAGAGTCACTCCAAAGTCACTAATAGCAGAGAACAAATGAAGAGATTATGGTAGGGTATGAAACCACCTCAAAGTTATCATTTCTGATCGATCTATTCAAGAGTCCGTAGTAAAATAACATGAAGCTATTCTTTCCGTTCAATCTATCATAGAGTTCGTACTAGAATAACACCTTAAGACACAAATCAACCAAAACCCTAATGTCACCTAGATACTCCATTGTCACCTCAAGTATCCGTGGGTATGATTATATGATATGCATCACACAATCTCGGATTCATCTATTCAAACCAACACAAAGTACTTCAAAGAGTGCCCCAAAGTTTCTACCGGAGAGTCAAGAGGAAAACGTGTGCCAACCCCTATGCATAGGTTCATGGGCGGAACCCGTAAGTTGATCACCAAAACATACATCAAGTGGATCAATAGAATACCCCATTGTCACCACGGGTATCCCACGCAAGACATACATCAAGTGTTCTCAAATCCTTAAAGACTCAATCCGATGTGATAACTTCAAAGGGAAAACTCAATCCATTACAAGAGATTAGAGGGGGAGAAACATCATAAGATCCAACTATAATAGAAAAGCTCGCGATACATCAAGATCGTACCACCTCAAGAACACGAGAGAGAGAGAGAGATCAAACACATAGCTATTGGTACATACCCTCAACCCCGAGGGAGAACTACTCCCTCCTCGTCATGGAGAGCGCCGGGATGATGATGATGGCCACCGGAGAGGGATTCCCTTTCCGACAGGGTGCCGGAATGGGTCTAGATTGGTTTTCCATGGCTACGGAGGCTTCTGGCGGTGGAACTCCCGATCCATTGTGCTCCCCGAAGTTTTTAGGGTATATGAGTATATATGGGAGGAAGAAGTACGTCGGTGGACCTCCGGGCTGTCCACGAGGCAGGGGGTGCGCCCCCCACTCTCGTGGGCAGCCCGGGTCTCTCCTGGTCGAACTCCGATACGCCGTGGGCTTCTTCTGGTCCAAAAATAAGTTCCGTGAAGTTTCAGGTCAATTGGACTCCGTTTGATTTTCCTTTTCTACGATACTCTAAAACAAGGAAAAAGCAGAAACTGGGACTGGGCTCTAGGTTAATAGGTTAGTCCCAAAAATCATATAAAATAGCATATAAATGCATATAAAACATCCAAGGTTGATAATATAATAGCATGGAACAATCAAAAATTATAGATACGTTGGAGACGTATCAGCATCCCCAAGCTTAATTCCAGCTCGTCCTTGAGTAGGTAAATGATAAAAACAGAATTTTTGATGTGGAATGCTACCTAACATATTTATCCATGTAGTTCTCTTTATTGTGGCAAGAATATTCAGATCCATAAGATTCAAGACAAAAGTTTAATATTGACATAAAAATAATAATACTTCAAGCATACTAACCAAGTAATCATGTCTTCTCAAAATAACATGGCCAAAGAAAGCTATCCCTACAAAATCATATAGTCTGGCTATGATCTATCTTCACCACACAAAATATTTAAATCATGCACAACCCCGATGACAAGCCAAGCAATTGTTTCATACTTTTGATGTTCTCAAACCTTTTCAATCTTCACGCCATACATGAGCGTGAGCCATGGACATAGCACTATAGGTGGAATAGAATGGTGGTTGTGGAGAAGACAAAAAGGAGAAGATAGTCTCACATCAACTAGGCGTATCCACGGGCTATGGAGATGCCCAGCAATAGATATCAATGTGAGTGAGTAGGGATTGCCATGCAACGGATGCACTAGAGCTATAAATGTATGAAAGCTCAACAAAAGAAACTAGTGGGTGTGCATCCAACTCGCTTGCTCACGAAGACCTAGGGCATTTTGAGGAAGCCCATCATTGGAATATACAAGCCAAGTTCTATAATGAAAGATTCCCACTAGTATATGAAAGTGACAACATAGGAGACTCTCTATCATGAAGATCATGGTGCTACTTTGAAGCACAAGTGTGGTAAAAGGATAGTAGCATTGCCCCTTCTCTCTTTTTCTCTCATTTTTTATTTTTATTTTTTTATTTGGGCCTTTTCTCTTTTTTTATGGCCTCTTTTTTTCTCTTTTTTTTCATCCGAAGTCTCATCCCGACTTATGGGGGAATCATAGTCTCCATCATCCTTTCCTCACTGGGACAATGCTCTAATAATGATGATCATCACACTTCTATTTACTTACAACTCAAGAATTACAACTCGATACTTAGAACAAAATATGACTCTATATGAATGCCTCCGGCGGTGTACCGGGATATGCAATGATACATGAGTGACATGTATGGAGGAATTATGTACGGTGGCTTTGCCACAAATACGATGTCAACTACATGATCATGCAAAGCAATATGACAATGATGAAGCGTGTCATAATAACGGAACGGTGGAAAGTTGCATGGCAATATATCTCGGAATGGCTATGGAAATGCCATAATAGGTAGGTATGGTGGTTGTTTTGAGGAAGATATATGGTGGGTTTATGGTGCCGGCGAAAGTTGCGCGGTACTAGAGAGGCTAGCAATGGTGGAAGGGTGAGAGCGCGTATAATCCATGGACTCAACATTAGTCATAAAGAACTCACATACTTATTGCAAAAATCTATTAGTTATCGAAACAAAGTACTACACACATGTTCCTAGGGGGATAGATTGGTAGGAAAAGACCATCGCTCGTCCCCGACCGCCACTCATATGGAAGACAATCAATAAATAAATCATGCTCCGACTTCATCACATAACGGTTCACCATACGTGCATGCTACAGGAATCACAAACTTTAACACAAGTATTTATCAAATTCACAACTACTCAACTAGCATGACTCTAATATCACCATCTTCATATCTCAAAAAAATCATCAAGTATCAAACTTCTCATAGTATTCAATGCACTTTATATGAAAGTTTTTTATTATATCCCTCTTGGATGCCCATCATATTAGGACTAAATTCATAACCAAAGCAAACTACCATGCTGTTTAGAGACTCTCAAAATGATATAAGTGAAGCATGAGAGTTCATCTATTTCTATAAAATAAAACCACCACCGTGCTCTAAAAGGATATAAGTGAAGCACTAGAGCAAATGACAAACTACTCCAAAAGATATAAGTGAAGGTCAATGAGTAGTCGAATAATTATGCAACTATATGAAGACTCTCTAACATTTAAGAATTTCAGATCTTGGTATTTTATTCAAACAGAAAGCAAAACAAAATAAAATAAAATGACGCTCCAAGCAAAACACATATCATGTGGTGAATAAAAATATAGCTCCAAGTAAAGTTATCGATGAACGAAGACGAAAAAGGGGATGCCTTCCGGGGCATCCCCAAGCTTAGGCTCTTGGTTGTCCTTGAATATTACCTTGGGGTGCCTTGGGCATACCCAAGCTTAGGCTCTTGCCGCTCCTAATTCCATAGTCCATCGAATCTTTACCCAAAACTTGAAAACTTCACAACACAAAACTCAAAATAGAAAATCTCGTGAGCTCCGTTAGCGAAAGAAAACAAAACACCACTTAAAGGTACTGTAATGAACTCATTCTTGATTTATATTGGTGTTAAACCCACTGTATTCCAACTTATCTATGGTTCATACCCTCCGATACTACTCATAGATTCATCAAAATAAGCAAACAACACATAGAAAACAGAATCTGTCAAAACAGAATAGTCTATAATAATCTGGATCAAACGTATACTTCTGGAACCCCAAAAATTATAAAATAAATTTCTGGACGTGAGTAATTTATCTATTAATCATCTGCAAAAATAATTAACTAAATATCACTCTCCAATAAAAAATGGCAGCAAATCTCGTGAGCGCTAAAGTTTCTGTTTTTTACAGCATGATCACAAAGACTTTCCTCAAGTCTTCCCAAAGGTTCTACTTGGCACAAACACTAATTAAAAGCATAAAACCACATATAAACATAGGCTAGATGAATTATTTATTACTAAACAGGAACAAAAAGCAAGGAGCTAAAATAAAATTGGGTTGCCTCCCAACAAGCGCTATCGTTTAACGCCCCTAGCTAGGCATGATGATTTCAACGATGCTCACATAAGACATAAGAATTGAAACATAGAGAGAGCATCATGAAGAATATGCTAGCACATTTAAGTCTAACCCTCTTCCTATGCATAGGTATTTTGTGATCAAAAAACTTGTGGGAACAAGAATCAACTTGCATAGGAAGGTAAAGCAAGCAAAACTTCAAGATTTTAAGCACATAGAGAGGAAACTTGATATTATTGCAACTCCTACAAGCATATATCCCTCCCTCATAATAATTTTCAGTAGCATCATGAATGAATTCAACAATACAACCAGCACCTAAATCATTCTTTTCATGATCTACAGGCATAGAATTTTTATTACTCTCCACATATGCAAAATTCTTCTCATGAATAATAGTGGGAGTAAACTCAAGAAAATAATTATCATGTGAGGCATAATCCAATTGAAAACTAAAATCATGATGACAAGTTTCATGGATATAATTATTCTTTAAAGCATACATGTCATCACAATAATCATCATAGATAGCAACTCTGTTCTCATAATCAATTGGAACCTCTTCCGAAATAGTGGATTCATCATTAAATAAAGTCATGACCTCTCTGAAACCACTTTCATCAATATAATCATCATAAATAGGAGGCATGCTTTCATCATAATAAATTTGCTCATCAAAACATGGGGGACAAAAAATATCATATTCATCAAACATAGCATCCCCAAGCTTGTGGCTTTGTATATCATTAGCATCATACATATTCAAGGAATTCATACTAACAACATCGCAATCATGCTCATCATTCAAAGATTTAGTGCCAAACATTATAATGCATTCTTCTTCTAACACTTTGGCACAATTTTCCTTTCCATCATACTCGCGAAAGATATTAAAAAGATGAAGCGTATGAGGCAAACTCAATTCCATATTTTTTTGTAGTTTTCTTTTATAAACATAACTAGTGCTAAAAGAAGAAACAAAAAGATTTGATTGCAAGACCTAAAAATATACCTTCAAGCGCTAACCTCCCCGGCAAGGGCGCCAGAAAAGAGCTTGATGTCTACTACACAACCTTCTTCCTGTAGACGTTGTTGAGCCTCCAAGTGCAGAGGTTTGTAGGACAGTAGCAAATTTCCCTCAAGTGGATGACCTAAGGTTTATCAATCCGTAGGAGGCGTAGGATGAAGATGGTCTCTCTCAAGCAACCCTGCAACCAAAAAACAAAGAGTCTCTTGTGTCCCCAACACACCCAATACAATGGTAAATTGTATAGGTGCACTAGTTCAGCAAAGAGATGGTGATACAAGTGGTATATGGATGGTAGATAAAGGTTTTTGTAATCTGAAAATAAAAAAACAGCAAGGTAACTAATGATAAAAGTGAGCACAAACGGTATTGCAATGCGTTGAAACAAGGCCTAGGGTTCATACTTTCACTAGTGCAAGTTCTCTCAACAGTAATAATATTATTGGATCATATAACTATCCCTCAACATGCAACAAAGAGTCACTCCAAAGTCACTAATAGCGGAGAACAAACGAAGAGATTATGGTAGGGTACGAAACCACCTCAAAGTTATCCTTTCTGATCGACCTATTCAAGAGTCCGTAGTAAAATAACATGAAGCTATTCTTTCCGTTCAATCTATCATAGAGTTCGTACTAGAATAACACCTTAATACACAAATCAACCAAAATCCTAATGTCACCTAGATACTCCATTGTCACCTCAAGTATACGTGGGTATGATTATACGATATGCATCACACAATTTCAGATTCATCTATTCAAACCAACACAAAGTACTTCAAAGAGTGCCCCAAAGTTTCTACCGAAGAGTCAAGAGGAAAACGTGTGCCAACCCCTATGCATAGGTTCATGGGCGGAACCCGCAAGTTGATAACCAAAACATACATCAAGTCGATCAATAGAATACCCCATTGTCACCACGGGTATCCCACGCAAGACATACATCAAGTGTTCTCAAATCCTTAAAGACTCGATCCGATAAGATAACTTCAAAGGGAAAAACTCAATCCATTACAAGAGAGTAGAGGGGGATAAACATCATAAGATCCAACTATAATAGCAAAGCTCGTGATACATCAAGATCGTACCACCTCAAGAACATGAGAGAGAGAGAGAGAGATCAAACACATAGCTACTGGTACATACCTCAGCCCTGAGGTAGAACTACTCCCTCCTCGTCATGGAGAGTGCCGGGTTGATGATGATGGCCACCGGAGAGGGATTCCCCCTCCGGCAGGGTGCCGGAACGGGTCTAGATTGGTTTTCGGTGGATATGGAGGCTTCTGGCGGCGGAACTCCCGATCTATTGTGCTCCCCGAAGTTTTTAGGGTATATGGGTATATATGGGAGGAAAAAGTACGTCGGTGGACCTCCGGGCTGTCCACGAGGCAGGGGGGCGCGCCCCCCACCCTCGTGGGCATCCCGGGACTCTCCTAGTCCAACTCCGATACTCCGTGGGCTTCTTATGGTCCAAAAATAAGTTCCGTGAAGTTTCAGGTCAATTGGACTCCGTTTGATTTTCCTTTTCTACGATACTCTAAAACAAGGAAAAACAGAAACTGGCACTGGGCTCTAGGTTAATAGGTTAGTCCCAAAAATCATATAAAATAGCATATAAATGCATATAAAAGATCCAAGGTTGATAATATAATAGCATGGAACAATCAAAAATTATAGATACGTTGGAGACGTATCACCTCCCCGTAGTGCTTGTAAAGGGGGAAAATGTTGGGGAACGCAGTGTTTCAAAAAAATTCCTACGATCACGCAAGATCTATCTAGGAGAAGCATAGAAACGAGCGGGGAGAGTGTGTCCATGTACCCTCATAGACCGAAAGCAGAAGCGTTTAGTAACGCGGTTGATGTAGTCGAACGTCTTCGCGATCCAACCGATCCAAGTACCAAACGTACGGCACCTCCGCGTTCAGCACGCGTTCAACTCAATGACGTCCCTCGAACTCTTGATCCAGCAAAGTGACGAGGGATAGTTCCGTCAACACGACGATGTGGTGACGGTGATGGTGAAGTAATCCGCGCAGGGCTTCGCCTAAGCACTACGTGAATATGACCGGAGGCATAACTGTGGAGGGGGGCGCCGCACATGACTAAAAATGTTTGTTGTGTGTTCTAGGCGCCCCCTCCCCACGTATATATAGGTGGGAGGGGGAGGGAAGCAGCAAGGGCACGCCCAAGTAGGAGGAATCCTACTTGGGGGCCTTGTCCAATTCGGCCTCCCCGCCCCCCTTCCAAAAGTGTTGGAGGGGGAAGAAAAGAGAGGCGGGAGAGAAGGGAAGGGGAGGCCGAATCCTCATCTTTCCTTTCTCTCTTCCCCGCCTTCCTTATCCTCCTATTTGGCATATATGGGGTGCATCAGCCCACTAGGGTCTGGTATGTCCTGCCCTTGGCCCAATAAGGCCCATATCTTTGTCGGGGGTTGCCCGGAACCCCTTCCGGTGACCCGATACGTACCCGGTACCCCCAGAACACTTCCGGTGTCCGAATACTATCGTACTATATATGAATATTTACCTATCGACCATTTAGAGACTCCTCGTCATGTCCGTGATCTCATTCGGGACTCCTAACAACATTCAGTCACCAAATCACATAACTCATATAATACAATTCGTCATCGAACGTTAAGCGTGCGGACCCTATGGGTTTGAGAACTATGTAGACATGACTGAGACACATCTCCGGTCAATAACCAATAGCAAAACCTGGATTCTCATATTGGCTCCTACATATTCTATGAAGATATTTATCGGCCAAACCGCATAACAACATACGTTGTTCCCTTTGTCATCGGTATGTTACTTGCCCGGGATTCGATCGTCGGTATCATCATACCTAGTTCAATCTCGTTGCCGACAAGTCTCTTTACTCGTTCCATAATGTATCATCCCGTAACTAACTCATTAGTCACATTGCTTGCAAGGCTTATAGTGATGTACATTACCGAGAGGGCCCAGAGATACCTCTCCGACAATCGAAGTGACAAATCCTAATCTCGATCTATGCCAACTCAACAAACACCATCGGAGACACCTATAGAGCATCTTTATAATCACCCAGTTATGTTGTGACGTTTTATAGCACACTAAGTGTTCCTCCGGTATTTGGGAGTTGCATAATCTCATAGTCATAGGAACATGTATAAGTTATGAAGAAAGCAATAGCAATAAACTAAACGATCATAATGCTAAGCTAATGGATGGGTCTTGTCCATCACATCATTCTCTAATGATGTGACCCCGCTCATCAAATGACAACACATGTCTATGGCTAGGAAACTTAACCATCTTTTATTAACGAACTAGTCAAGTAGAGGCATACTAGGGACACTCTGTTTGTTTATGTATTCACACATGTACTAAGTTTCCGGTCAATACAATCTAGCATGAATAATAAACATTTATCGTGATATAAGGAAATATAAATAACAACTTTATTATTGCCTCTAGGGCATATTTCCTTCAAAAAACACTTTCGGAAGAATGTTGGAGCCTAGGTTTGACGAGTCTTCCACATGTTGCATAGATGCCTATTGTCAACCAAGTCGAAGCAATGTATCATGTGCTGCCAATTCTCTTCAAATTCATCAACCGTGTCAAGATCGTTGATGCATGTGTAGAAAGCTTGCTCAAAAACCTCATCCCTACTCATTATCCTGCCCAACTTCTCACGCGCTTTTCGTTGGACGTGCCATTTGCAGCATCTATGCACCGTGTTGGGCAGCACTTGAGATATGGCAGTTTCCATGGCCTTGTCCTGGTCGGTCATAAATGTTCAATGGGTGTTCATTTTTCATCGCAAGCAAACAATGTTGAAACACCCACTTGAAAGTTTCAATCTGTTCGTTTGGCAGCAATGCATAACCCAGCAACACCGTTTGCAAGTGGTTGTTCACTCCAACAATCGGAGCGAACGGCATGTTGTATCGATTTGTGCAAAATGTTGTATCAAAGAAGATACAATCTTTGTGCTTGGGGTACAATGCCCTTGTCCTCCCATCCACCCAAAAGAGTCCTGTGACAGAGTTGGTCTCCTTGTCAACTGTTTTTGCATAGTAGAATTGAGGGTTCTCAGCTTGCCTCTCAAAGTACTGAATTGTGAAATCCATGTCTCAGAGGTTTAGGTTTTGTCGCAGCTTGGACTGAAAGTTTGAAACATCCCTCTTGACATATGGTAGTATCCCGCGGTCTCCGCCACACACCCTTCCAAGCATTCCCATGCACAATGAAGTTGAGAAGTTTACATCATGCATAGTCATTATGAGATCCTTATCTTCTTCCAGAATTTTGCGGTGTGAGCAGTAGTAGCGTACAAGCTCCGGCTATGGCATTAGAGGGTGCATATGCTCTGCAACAAAATGTGATACAGCCCATTTATAGCCTTTGATCCCAACAATCAGGTGAGCTTTGCAATCATGTTGCAGCAGCCGATTCTTTTGACACTTGTTGCCGACATCCATTTCAAACCAATTCTGTTTGCTAGACGATGCTCCTCCCATTGAGATCCCTTCACAAGCAGTGCTACTGTCCCCTTTACTTTCCGGCTTCCCTGCATGCACACACTGGAAAACCTTCTTGATAAGTGTCGGAGGACCTCTCTTTTGGCTTTTTTTAGAAGCGCAAATGTGTGTGCCAAAGCCCATCTTGAATGCATATTCATTGTAAAATTCTTTGGCATCATCAATAGAGTCAAATTCCATGCCAACATAGGGCATAAGCGGCTGAGATGAAATATCATCATCCTCTTGATCATCATCATACATTGCAGCGGTTGAGTTGTGCCCGGCATCTGATTTCATTCCTCCATTTGTTGCAACATGTGGTTGTGCATAGCTCTCCTCACCTCCTGTCTCTTCACCAGCACCCTAAATGTCCAACAGAAGTCAATACATCAGGGATTTTAGTACTAGTACCATTTTTCTTCTATGCAACAGTATTGTAAATGCTCAATTATAGCAGTTAGTAATTACCATTTAAACAGAAGAAGAAAGAAGCAAGAAGCAATCATGCACAATTTTTCAGTTCAACACTTCATAATGGAAACAATGGTTTCTGAATTTTTCAACAACAACAATCTCAGTCTACTGCACCACTGTAAACATCAAGGCAATGAAAACTAAAGTTTTCTGAACTTCTTTATTTTTTGCATAAGGAATTAAGTTAATGCAACTAAACTTTTTGAACTTTTGGTATTTTTTGCAGCAGCCTACAATTTTGTTTTTGATTTTTTTTCAAATGCACCACTGGAAACATAATACTAACGAAACTGAACTTTTCTGAAACTTCTTTCTGAATTTTTTTCATCGACAATATACTGAAGCTCCATTACTAACTAAAGCTCCATCGACAGTCAAATTACTAACTGAAGCTCCATTGCAATAAATAATACAAGCATGTGGGCTAGGGGTTTTCTAAGGAACTTACCCAATTTGCAGAGGAATTGACAGCAGATGGTGGTTTTTCTGGGAAGAACACCGGCGGATTTCAGTAGCTGCTCGCTGCAGGTGCTTCGTAGCTCGCCGGAGTTGGATCCGTCCACCTGGATGCAGCAGATCCATGGGAGGTTGGAGCTGGGACGGAGGCGAGCATATCCCTGTAGTTATGTTGCGCCATCGGGGTCGATGCAGGGATGAAGGAGACGCGCTGCGATGATTCGGGGTGACGGGGCACAGCCGGATGTCCTGCAGATGTTGAGTTTTGGCGGCGGAGCGGCGTCGGAGGGGCCGCTGGGGGTGGGGGAGCGGCAGCCGTCGCCACCCGCAATCTGCTGGGGCCAGGTGAGGTGCGGTCTATTTCACCTTTGTTGCGTTGCAGCATGAGCCTCGTTGCAACGGTTTGTCGGTGGCAACGGCCACTCCTGGCCGAGTTTCTATCTAGATCGGATGGTAGGGACGCGTCCGATCGGACGGCTATGGAGGCGACTTAAAACTACACAAATAAATCGGCTTATTTGTAGCATCCACCGAAAGAAAAGTGCCAAGTGACAAGGCGCCCGGGCCGGACGGCTTTAGGGATCTTTTTTAAAGAAGTGTTGGGACGTCATTAAGTTCGACATGATGAGGGTGATACACCAGTTTGACTCCCTTCACACATCTAGTCTCCATTGGCTCAACTCCGCAAATGTAGTGTTGTTGCCCAAGAAAGAGGGCGCAGAGGGGATTGCCGACTACAGGCCCATTAGTCTCATTCATGTCGTCGCCAAGATTATCGCAAAAATTCTTTCCATCCGTCTTACCCTGCACATGAACAACTTGGTCTCCAATGCCCAAAGTGCATTCATCAAGAGCAGAAGCATCCACGATAATTTCATGTGTGTCCGGAATTTGGCCCGTAGGTTACACAAATGCAGGACTCTGTCTCTCCTGTTCAAACTAGATATACGCAAAGCCTTTGACTCGGTCAGATGGGAATACATCCTCGACCTCCTTTAGTGGAGGGGGTTTCCCCCCAAGTTTCGGGGTTGGATTACGGCTCTTCTTTGCACATCATCTTCTAGCATTCTGTTAAATGGGGTGGCTGGCAACCCCATCAAGCACGGTAGGGGCCTTCGACAGGGGGACCCCCTGTCCCCACTCCTTTTTGTCATTGCAATTGGCACACTCCAACAACTACTGGAGCTGACAACCCAAAAAGGACTACTCCACAAAATTCATGGGAGAGGGATCATGGTGCGAACTTCACTCTATGCAGACGATGCGGTTGTTTTCATGGCTCCAATCAAAAAAGATATTGACAACCTCTCAGCCATTTTGCGCGGACTCGGGGAGGTCACCGGACTATGCACCAATTTTCACAAGAGCTCGGTTGTGCCCATTCGATGCAATCACCTAAACCTGGAGCACACTCTGCAAGGATTGCCGGCTAACAGGGCGTCCTTCCCCATAAGATACTTGGGCCATCCATTGTCCGTCTGGCAGCTTAAGAAGGTGGATTTGCAATTTCTTGAGGACAAGATTGCGGGCAAGTTGGTGACATATGAGGGGCAAAACATCATCACCATTGGACGAACAACCCTTGTTAAGTCTGTCACCACCTTGCAAGCGGTCTATTTCATCACATCATTGGTCATACCGTCGGGCATTCTTCATAATATCAACAAACTGGAGCGGGCTTTCCTTTGGTCGGGATCGGATAAGACGACGGGCGCCAAGTGCAAGGTAAACTGGGAGATGGTTTGCCGCCCGTGCGAATATGGCGGCCTAGGGGTTCTCAACACCGATAAATTCGCGCGGGCCTTGCGCTTGAGATGGCCATGGTTTGAATGGACGGCACCACAAAGTTGTGGGTGGGCTTGGGAAATCCATGTAATGAGGAGGATCTTGACTTCTTCTACGCGTCCACGACCATCACCATGGGGAACGGCGCTAAAACGCCTTTTTGGGATTCTCCCTGGCTCCATGGGTGCAAGCCTAAGGATGTTGCCCCGCTCGTCTTTGCGGCCTCCTCAAGGAAGAATTGGAAGGTGCGGGAGGCCCTACAGAATAATACATGGATCCTCAAGATCAACACCTCCACGGTTGTCTCCGTTGAACACATCCGACAAATCTTCACCCTATGGGCACTTGTGAATGATGTGCATCTGGATGCACTCTCGGAAGATACTATTGTGTGGAAGCATACGACAAGCGGGCACTACACTGCGGTCTCCGCCTACAAAGGCCAATTCCTTGGCTTGGTTCTCTCTCCCATGGACCAAATGGTTTGGAAAACTTCGGCGCCACCAAAGGCTAAATTCTTCGCTTGGTTGGCTATCCAAAACAGAATTTGGACTTCGGATAGACTACAAAAACGTGGATGACCAAATTGTGATCTTTGCACCCTTTGCAAGCGAGAGCAAGAAAGTGGACCGCATCTTTTCTTCAAATGCCGCTTCACCATCAGGCTATGGAACTTGGTCATTACAAAATTTGGGCTTCATCATATGGACACCTCTATGTGGCATCTTGAGAGTTCGGTCAAGGAATGGTGGATAAATAGGACGGCGCCGGAGTCCCCAACAGGAAGGCCATGGCCTCTCTAACCATGCTCGTGTCATGGACCATTTGGAACGAGCGGATTGCCCGTGTTTTCCGGAACAAGAGTGCTCCACCACCAATCTTGCTAAACAACATCATCTGCGAGGCAAACCTTTGAATCACCGCCGGAGCTAAAAAAATTAAAGAACATTATTTTATGTGAGTAATCTTCCATGCCGTGTAAAAATGTGTCCTTATAACAAACTCTATCCTCTTTTTATTTAATATAGATGAGGCAAATCTTTTGCCTCCGTTTCGGAAAAAGAACGCTGTAAAATTACATCGGTATGTATGTAATTTACGTTCATGGTAGGCTCGAAGCTACCCCACGTTCCCGGCTACCCCACTTTTCTTTTTCTTGAGAAAAAAGAAAGGCTGCGAACGGTTCCAGAGTATCGGCGGCGAAGAATACGGGAGACGGCGGCGTGGTGCTCAGCGATTTGGGGCGGTCTGGCTGGCGAGGCGCTGTGCTACTCGGCGACGTGGTCTCGACGCTGGTGCGGCCTGCTGTGCGCCGTCTGCCTAGGTCTTGGGCGGCGCTGTGCGCGGAGCTGTGGCTGGCGATCGCGGCGGCGCTGTAGTGAGTGACCGTGCATGGGCTACTACGTGACGGCATTCCTGCTGATTGGAATGTAGTTTGGTTGGTTGTGACTTGTGGATGCACATGAGGAGGTGAGCAATCGAGTTCAAGTGATTTCCGTTCAAAAATTCCAATTAGCTTCCCCTTACGTTTCCCTTTATCCGTTTTTTCAAATTGCTTTGGGATGCTGATATTCCCAAGTATAACTAGTTTTGGTGTTCTTGTTGAGTATATTGATTCATTAGGAAACATAAGATAGACTAAGATTTGTCCTGCCTTGTTTTGTACTTCAAATTGGTCATTGAACTCCTATAAATATGCCCACGAGGCCCAAGCAATACATAAACAGTTTTGCTAAAGCACATCTAGATGTGCCATAAGTATTGCACATCTAAATCCTATATCATTGATCTTACATTGAGATTCAATACTGCATTGTGTTGAAAACACACGGAGCTCACTCCGTCTGAGCCACCTCAGGCAAGGGAATCGAGCAGCAGCAATGGTAGTATCCACCCTCGTCGAACTTGAACCTCTGCGATAGGTGCACTGCCGGTACTGGGTACTCGCCCCAATCCTGTTCCCCGTATTGTCTGAATATAGCCCGAGCATCGAACGAATCGTTTCTTCGGTTCGATTTCTTGCTGCAGTAAAGGATGTGGACAAGGTGAGACAAACTGTATATGGACAGAACATCACACAGGATGCCGGACAATGGTTTGTTGCTCTCACCTCTTCCTGTGGCGCACATTCATTATGGTTGCATGCAACTGCGGTTTGAAAACAAAAGGCAATTTTAGCACCAAGAATCACATAAAGGATTATTCGATTTATTAATAAATAACGGATACATAAAAATATCAACAATTATTTAAGCAAACAGAGATGCAACAGAAGCTAACTGTAATGCGTGTAACATTTATCCCAGAACACTCAAACTGACTCTGACACCATAGAAGTGACCAGCTGACATCCTAAATTGATCAGGATAGAACATCTTGGCGTAAAAGACTGATCATCAATTTCACCATAGAATGTTCGATGTGATGTCACACAATGACACACATGTAAGGGAATTTCAGTAAGTTTTGGTGGACAAAATTTACGACCAAAATCTGAATAACTGATCATCAGCTTATTTATATATGCTGTCAAATGTATAGTAAATTGGCAGAGAGTGATAGAAAATTAATTCCAGTTATACAGCTGTACTCACCCTCAATTCTTGTTTGGCATCCCTTTCAAGAACCAGGCCTGACTTGACGAAGGCGTCAGTTATTACCTCTGATGGAAGAGAAGTAAAGGAACAACATCCCACATCCCAGAAATATAGCTCAATTCTATGATAGTAATAGTGAATGCTGAGTTACTGACAATGGTAGGTAATGCGCAAACTGCTACTGAGGAAATTTAAAAGATCTGACAATACATACTACATGCATATTGCTTATTAGCTATATAACATTCCAAAGGATACTGCAAGCTCGAACAAGGCGCCCTTCTCCACCAATTTCAAGTACTGGAGCATATACAACACGGGCCCTAGCTGGTGAGCCTTTCATGCATGTCTGAAATTGTAGCATTAAGGTGATGTGAATCCCCAGAAAATGCAGAAGTATCCAAAAACAATTCATACTTGAATGTAATATTGTGTTTCAGACGTCGCTTTCCTATTCATGAAACCATATAGAGTGCTGTGGTGCAGTGCTCTAGAAAGTAGTATGAAATGCTTTGTTCTTTGGCTCGGACTTAACACGCTAACTAGTCATCTATAAATCAAATTCCGATCCAGATACAAAAGGCAAGTATTCGATGACAAAATATTTCTGGCTCTAAAGGAAACTTACCAGACCCTTAAGTCGTATAGAGATAGGTCGGTTTTCCAAAGCTTCATTTACCTGGGAAGATATTGACTGCATTGAAAAGGAAGTGAATTAAATTTCTTCATATTGCCATCCAATAAAATCGTATCATATCAGAAATGATAATACCTGGAGGACTTCAGAAGCCTGAGCAATACGATCCTTGTTCCACAACTTCAACATAAGAACCGTTAGGTGAAACGTTTTGGGTTTTATGAATATCGACTTGTCAATGCCGAACTCTGCAGATGATTAAAAAGAGCAGTTCAATGCCTGAATATACACATAACATTGTAATTTCGAAATACATAGAACAATACTAATAACATGTAGCGTCACCAGTGTAGCACTAGTACATAATAATAATAAGAGTACAAAATAGCACAGTTTCTAGATATTTCTACTAGTTGCACTTTTTTTTCAGAATTCCAGAACTTTTAACTTAAATTATATTATATTTCTAATATCTTCCCTTTTTTCAATTTGCCTAAGCTTCTGCAGCATCTCATTATAAAACAGTGAGCTGCTAGGTTTCCTGACATCAGCATCACACTTTGGAGCTAATAAGCTATCAGGATCAAAACAAAAAGTGTGGCATGGCAGTCAATATAAACAAAACAACCTCAGACACATAAATTCATAAAGTATACTTGATACCAACATTAAGCTAAAATGACATCACATATTGACATCTTGCTTTCGTCGTAAACACAATGGACCTCTATATTGATTGCTTAGTATGTTGTAATTAACTAGGGAAAAATGGCTATATTTGTTTCTTCTTTTGCTGTTCCACAATTTCATATCCCCAAACATGGAGTGTCACAGAATTTCATATTATATATAGGCCATTTAGGTCATTCTTCTTCAATCTGCAACGAGGTAACGTATGTTCTATTGACCATTCCTACTTATCAAGAACATAAGTTGATAGTATTGACTGTTATAGAACTCAAAGAAGGAACATGCTACACTTGAAAAACAAAATGAGCAAAGCTTTAGACCTGGTTGGGAGCCCTTATTATCCATTTTCACTATGACAGAAATTTCTTCTTTGACTGGCAGCTTGACTGAAACACTAGGGTTCGCTGCTTCATCAATTTCTTCCATAGAACCTTCGCTTAGGCTTTCATCCTTATCACTATCCACATTAGATGCAGACGCCCCGAGGATCGACCTCTGGAAGTTATTTAGCTTCTCGACAAGAGCCGGGTGGATGGCCAACGGAAGTGATATGAAATGCGAGTAATCTAGCATTGGACTTTGAACAGCCTGAATCATGTAAAACATACGGGCACAAATTCATTATAGGGCCGCACTCAGCTAGAGAGATTAAGAAGTCTGACACTAAAGTTAAAGCGAGGGTTTCATGGCCAACCCAGTGGTCTCGACGAAATAAATAAGGAACACGACAAATGTAAAAAACATGTCCTCGTGATGGACACTTCAATTACCCCAATGAGGTACTTTCACAAAATTTGGAAAGTAAATGAGCAGACAATCATACAAATATTCCTTCTGGTATTGATGTTGCGAACTCTATGTAAGGCAGATGATGACAGCAACAACAATAATAAATGGATGTGTGCATCGCTTGATGCAAAGGCCAGGGCTTATATCTCCTTTCCGAGAAAAAAAATACAGTAACAATGTCACTTTTATAAGATGTGTTTGGTGACTCACACTGGCACTTCTGCAACAGATATAGGAGCTATGTGATTCTAGCATTCTGCACATGCACTTTGATACATTACAGAGTCGCCAAGTTAGTTTTAACTCAATGAACTTATATCTGTTAAGTAAGCTGCCTTGTGATTTGCGTAAATAGATAATGCAAGGTATCGATAAGAATTTTAGTGTGATGAACCAGATGAAGATGGAAAGTGAAACCAAACTATAACCAGTTATGATACTTCAACAGTATGGCAGCAAAGATAAACACATACAGTGCCAGTGATTCAGTAAAGACCTAAGCATACAGTAATCATCTGTCAAAGTAGTGCGTTGGATATCTACCTCTTCAAGGATCTTTGAAATCCTCTCTGATGCTTTTCTAATACTTTCAGCACTTTTGCCTTCGAGGGCTGTATTTTAAAAAAATAACTTATTTAGCTCTGAAAATAACTAATAATAGCTACCTTATTGAACATAATTTCAGAAAGAAAGATGGGGATATTTTTACCAACAAGTGTTTCCTCCTTTGCAGATGGGAAAATGATTTTAACTCCAGTCTCCTGTTCAATCTGCTTCTGCACAGATCCACTAAACACCAAAGAATACAAATTACACTAACAGATGAAGGTCAAGCATTATCCGCAATAAATAATTGCAAGTATGAGATCAATACCCTTTTCCTTTGAGAAAACGCATTAGAGGAACATCTACCTGGAAAAGAACAATTGAATCTGTGAACAGTATTTGGAGACTGCTTACAAAGATGACACACATATCGAGCCTGAAGGGGTAAAAAAGAGCTTGGCTGAAAACAAAATGGTTGAAGCAATCTGTGTAGCATACCTCAACAGAAGAGGGATATTTTTCTCCCATTACCTCCATAGTGTTTTCATCCGATGCCAAATTCTCACTATCACTGATGGAAGTCCCCACCGTTTGCTTCCTTGCGGAATTGGATAGGTCATCAAGGTGAGCTGTATCATGTGGAAATATAAGATCATTCTAAAATGACACCACAACTCGGCACACACTAAATTAAAATGCGAAAGGGATTGAATTAAGAAAGAAAGAAAGAGACAAATCATAAGGGCAAAGGGTAAGTAACTAACTAGCGCAAACCGGGTTCTAAAATTAATTTCTAAGCTTTGAGCATCAACTCGGAATTTATTGATGGTCTTGCAGTCACCAAAGAAGTAATAACTACACAATGGCAGGGGTAAGCAGACAAATCCAAGAGAAGCTTGTACCAAGGGTTGAGCTCCTAGATTGACATCCATACCAAGTCAATCATCTGGCTAGCAATATGCAGCATCACAATAATCTTCAAGAATGCCAGTAAATTTCATCAGTGATTGGTGGGAAATAAGTAGCAAAAACCTTTTGGGGAAGATGCTTGTGTTGAGACTGGCCTCCATCTCTGCACAGGTGAATCTGTTTTCCTATGTTTCGGCGCATTGTTTGTAGCTCCCTGCCCCTGTTCCATGGCAGAGGAGGGCAAATTATTTGGACCAACTGATCCCTGCAAGTCAAAGCACTAACATATGAACATTGTACCGCTCCCTCAAAAAAAAAAAAACAGTGTACTGTACTGGCCTACTGGGTAACTAGGTATGTTAACACTGAATTCATGGACCGAAATTAAATTCATCCTGGCAGTCAATTTCTGGTCGAGAAATCTAATCTAAGAGACCCCAAAGGGAAGGGGAAAGGTTGTAACATTCCTGCCGATTGCATCTCGCGCAGCAGCTGAAACCTAGCTACTTTCCTCTCGATTAACAAGCCATAACACAAGGGAAAGAAAATCTCACAGAAGCTTAGCATCGAGAATCGTATTAGTACCTGAAGGCAGCAGCGGAGCGGGGAGCCAGCGGCGCGCAGGGGCCTTCGAGCAAGCTGGCTAAACCTAGCAAGCAGAAAAGGGGGCGGGGCGGGGCGTGGTATTAGGACGCCGGGGGATTACCGGTAGCGGTAGAGTAGAACGATTCGGCTACGGTAGCCATGTCGTTCTCGTGTTTATAGAGATTTTCTATTCTAATAGGAGACGGAGTAGGAAACAAATTGCAATGGGACTGGTACCTCGCGAGAGAGCCGTGCGCGAACATGACACGCGGAGGAGGGAGAGGAAGAGGATGACGCGCTGCGGCGGCGGCGGCGGCGGCGCCGGCGAGTGCCCGTGCCCTCGTTGCTGGGACTTGGGAGGGAAAAACAGAGGAGAGTGCCCTTCCCCGGCTATACTAGACAGGGTGAGGAGTCGGGGGATTCGTGGCCTTCACAGAACACTAGTCGCATCCAGACCAGACCAGAGCTCGTTCAGTTCAGCAACAGCAGAATACTGAATCACAAGTATATACATACATGCAGATGTGATCGATCACACGAAACCAGAATAGCACCGACTGAGTTCCATGGCATTCGACTGATTTAGTTTACAACAAGGTGGGTGATGTTCATGTTCATGTTGTCGCGGCGGTTGAGCATCTCGGTGATGCCCTGCACCCACCTGTGCTGCTCCTGCCTGCTCCGGCACTCGAACTCGATCACCCGCTCCTCCGTCCGCACCCCGAAGTAGCCCCTCCGCCGGCCCCCCTCCTCCACCTCCCTCCCCGCCCACGCCGCCACCTCCGCCCGGACGCCCACCACAACACCTGAAACAAAATCCAGGACGTACGTACAGAGTTATATTAGAGACTGTGATACATGTACTACTACTGAAGTGGATTCAGAAAGAGTGCTGCTTACACTTCTTGGTCTTGATGAACGTGCCCGCCATGTGCGCGCTCTTCATCTTGATGATCACCTGGAAGTTGGGGTCTATGTACGCCGTCACAAGCTTCCAGTGGAGTATCCCTGCAACACATACGTGCATGTCATGTCAGCTCTCTGGATTTTTGTCCAACGATCATGCACGGATTGAAGTAGTATGACGTACCCTGCCTCGTGCGCTTGAGCAGCTCGCCGCCTCTGGACACGAAGATGAGCGGCGAGATGTCCCGCTCCGGGGCCGCCCTGCCGGCGTCCCCGGGCAGGGCGGTGGCCTGGATCTCCTTGTGGAGCCTGGCCCGCAGCATGGCGGCCCCGCGCAGCGCCGTCGCCGCGCCGGCGGTCAGCGCCATGATGTCGCCGCTCGCCTGCGCGTTCACGGCCGACTGGATCGACCCCAGGATCTGGTCGTGGCTCGCGCCCATCGCCTGCGCCATCTCCACGCAGTGCGACGCCACCAGCGCCGCCGCCGACGCGATGGCCGCCGCCGTCTTCGCCCCGCCGTCGCCCCTCGTGGCGGGGGGAGGAGGAGGAGGGGCGGGTGAGGACGAGAACACCGCGCCGGCGACCAGCGCGGCCACCGCCGCCGCCACCCCGGCCACGGACGTCGCCGCGTAGGCCTGCGCGTTGCGGGACCGGGCCTCGGCGCGCTTCTTCTCCTTCTGCTCCTTGATCCACGCGCCCATCGTCGTCTTGCCGCCCCCTGCCCTCCCCGCGGCGGCGGTGGCTCGGAGGAGCTGCGCGTCCATGCTACCGGCCCTGGGAGAGAACGGCGGGCTCGTCACTCCTCCTCCCACACCGCCGTCGCCTGCCTGCGACACCGCCATTGCCGCGTCAACTGGCGGCGGCGGCGACCTCTGCTCTTTACCTGCGCCCGCGACGACGCCCACGTCGGGGATGTCGCAGACGCCCTTGCTGCTCAGGACCTTGAGCGCCTTGGATATCTCCGCGGCCGAAAGGCTCCAGGACCTTGCGAGGAACTCCATGGTCTCCGTCGGGGTCTCCGGCGCCCGCACCGTCGTCGGAGGCCACTTCTCCGCCGGGGCCGGGCCGCCTTCCTCCTCGATGCCCTCGAGCCTCTGGAGCTGACCATTGCTGCTCTTCTTCTGCTGCTGCTGATCAAGGCATTCCTCCATTGCCTGAGAGAGTCAGGAGGTAAATGTTACTCGTACTGAACAAAATTACACAAAGTCAACAACATGTTCGAACATTCCACAGATTAAAATTTTGAATCACATGAATTTTGGGCACGTACAAACGAGAGATCGGCGGCAGAGTAGAGCTGAGAGTGAGCTTGATGCTAGGACAAAGCTCAATTAGTACCAACTAGATACACAACTTGGAGTATTAACTGTCTGACATAAGCAACTGAGATACACAACTTAGAGCTGAGAGTGAGCTTGACCGGCAGAGTACTCACTATCTGACATAAGCAATTGAGAGTTCAGTCAAGCACACACGGATGACACTGTCAGGCTTGTCCCATATATGGAAGCCAGGAAAAGACAAAGCGTGATGAAGTGCTGTTACTTAACAGTGCTTAGAGGGGCTCATGCTGATAGTGGGTGCTAACTAAAGCCTCCATAAAAGTGCTCAAAATGTTGCTTTTGGCAGCACTGCGGCAGAGTAGAGTTTCTTTTGGCAATCTGCTCTCTTGTGGAGCCCCTGGTGTCTGTTGATATTTGGAATGAGAGCACAAGTGTTGTTTTGATCTCACATTTCACATTAACGTTTGAGCAGGATAGAGAACTAAGCTAGGTGTGTGAGTGGTCACTTAGTTGACAGAATATCCACACTGATATGCTGCATGTCATATTATAAGTTCTTTTTCTTGAGAAATATCGGAGTATGGCTTAGACACATACACAAAATACATTGAAGACTGATAATTTTTCATTAACTTAGAAATATGTTGCTAGTTTTAGAAAGTGGATACACCTTTTTTTTTTCCAACCGGGCTCACACCCCTTTCCATTAATTGCTTAACGGAAATACAGCAGTCTCAGTAGTTTTTACAGCCATCGCCCATTGGGCTACTAGAAAACGACTAAGCAAAAGGAGACCGAAAGGGGAGAGCGAGTTGGAGCATCAACAGGAAACCCGCAACAAATGACTCTAAAATGAGTCATCCACCACGGGGCAAAAACCTGTTGACACCAACCATCCCATCCTCAAAGCGAACAGCACGAAACGAACATCCCACGAAACCAGGAAGCCAAGTACGGGACACCACCACCAAAAGGAACCACCGAACATCTCAGCGGGCATCAAACCCCAGTGAGATCACAAACTTCTAAGTCTACTGGGCAGAACAACTTCAAGCACCATTTCCCAGCATGAGCCTCCCCCTGGTAGCAGAACGATCCGCCAACGAAGCAGCCGCGCGCACCATCTTCTGCACTCCAGCCTGGACGTTTTCCTTGTCGATCCCTTTCAGCAGACCTGACCAATACATCAAAAAAGAGCATGCAGTGAAAACAGCCTCCAACGGGGAGCGAATGATACATTTGTCAAACGTTACCCTGTTACGAGTGCACCAAATGCCCCAACAGACAGCAGCAACAATAGTCATGTAATGCTTTTTACCACCAGGAAGATATTTATAGAGCCATGCCCAACTTTGCCAAATGGTTTTAGGAGTGCAGGATGCTCCCAGGGCTGACCCAATCGCCCCCCAAACAGACCGAGCAAACACACACCCAAAGAAAAGATGATCCGCAGATTCAATATCATGGCAAAATGAACATGTTGGGTTCCCGGGCCAGTTCCTTTTCCGCAAGTTGTCCCTAGTAGGGATGGCATTCTGAAACAGCTGCCAGAGGAAGATTTTAATTTTCAAAGGAATCCTAGCTTTCCAGATCAACTTGTAGTCAGGTCCTGACAAATCTTTTTCTAACCACTCATAAACAGATTTCGTGGTAAAAAACCCCTGACCCATGGACTTCACCTGACCCATGGACTTCTAGTAATTTGTGTAAAAGCCACATCTTATTTGCTTGAGAAACGAAAGAGGATTTGGGGGTTGTTGGTTATATAGCCATCTATTTGGTTCGTAGGCATGAAAATATAGGAGAGATACTCGGGTCTAACTCCCAACATTTTGATGAGAAACATGGCGGGAAGAGCGTTTCTGATCTTGATGATAAGTTATGTTATCATGATCTGCCACCTGAACCTCTCTCACCATACTAATCTAGGGACTGGGATTAACAGCAAACTCCATGCTACATGCCCAATCTACACAGAGGTGAGGTTTCGTCTGAAAATTTGCACTGATCATGCTATATTGCATACAAAAGAAACATGGTTAAACGAGAAGGGATTGAATCATCGACGTAGTGTGCCTCTTTAGAAAGGATCTATAATCGGGTGATGGTATCTATCCTTACGTGTGTATTATCCAAAAACCGTTGGCGGCAACAGAGAGAACAGAGTTCGGCTAGTCTCCATGATATCGAGGCAAGTAGATCTGTATATGGGATGATAGGAGTGCCTGCAACTTGAGGAACAGAAATGTTTGGGTTTGGCATTGCACGTTTCAACTTTCGACTAGAACCTATGCTAGTATTTGATTTACTACCAACTTTAACCTGAACAGCACTTGTAGCTTTTCAGCAAACATGCGAGAGTTGGAGCTTTACCTCCTGCCTGCATTGTCTGGGGATTGTTTCTTAATGCTCCAAGTCCCAGGAAATAATTGAAAGAAGGCTCATGATTGGGTGCTTAAGAAAAAGACCTTTGCTGGTCAGAGAAAATGATTCCACCTGCAGCCCGGGTTTTCCGCCGTCCGTGCGAAAGCATTCGGCCCCTCGAATGGAGAGAACCAACTGCGGAATCCTTTCTAGATAAAGCCCCTGTTATGCGTCCAAGTTGAAGATTCAAACCAGTGTTTATTGTGACTATGCTAACATATACAGTAATTAGAACAAGTAATGGTCAGATTTCAGTACTGAATAACATGGCTTAACTAGAAACAAGAACAACAACGGGCTTCCAGCACGCATGCGCGCCCACAACATCAAACAAGAACATATGCACTCATGCAGGAATCAACAAAATTACGCTAGTTTCGTAGCTTATCACGTTATGTCTGGTTTATGTGTACTCTAGCAAATAATGCTTGCATGAACCCCAAAGTATAATTAACCAGAAATAACTTTGAAAACACAACGAAAGGATGAAAAATTAGTATACTACAATAAGGCAGCAAATGTTTCACGAAGAGATGCCAACTACGGAAAAAGGATGGTGCAGAACGTCTTGTGACAAGCGATAGGGTTGCTCGGCTATGATGCGATCCACTACGGAATGCTGTGCTTTGCGTTCCATCATTGCCTAATCTGGCCGTGCAGGGACAGACTAATTGTTCTCGCCCAAGCTAAAGCCTCTTCAAAGCTCCAAGCAAACAACATCTTTTTTGTTTTTTGCAACATCTTTTATTTCATGGTGATCAACAAATTATGACGCCAAGTCCAGTCCATTCAGTGCTCTGTGACATGGAGTGACGTAAGACAAAAACCTGTCATGCAGACACTTTGCCATCGAGTTGGTACTGAAACAAAACAATGCAACACGAAATGTTACCACGTACCGAGTTAACATGAGCAAGATACATGCTGTTCTGGTATGATAACACGTGCGCACGCTAAGTGAGACCTCTACACTTGATTATGTGGCGGTGAATCGGTGATGCATACACCTGACAAAAAGTGTGTGTTCCTCTTCCTCTTCTTCTTTTCCGCAGAATAAAAATGGAAGATTCCATAAAGCAGATGTTGCATCATTGCCGTTCGTGTAACAAAGCATACAAGTGCTGGCAGTGGAGGCAGCACTTGGCTGGACAAAACGCTCAACTTTGGTGAACCACATAAGAGATTTTGGTTTAATTATTCTGCATTTCCCCCGCTTTATAAAGCTAGCCAAAAATTCTGCAGCATTGCCGACAAGTATTCTTTAACATATTTCACATAGGTAGGATATTAAAATGGAAATCCCAGGCAAAAACACTTTAAAAAAAATCTACATATTTATCGGAAACTATAGCAGACAGATCAAGGCCAAGTAAACTAAAGGATGATATGCTCATAAGAAGTTATTTAATTACAGAACTTGCCATATAAAATAAATGCTTATTTACGACAGAGAGGCGCCATTATTTTAACAAAAAAGGAAAATAGACCCACTAGAACTCTATAATGTAGCATCTCAAGTTTTTAATCGACAAACATTCAAAGATAGTTGAATTATATATCTACGAGCAACCCAACATGTGATTACTAAAGTAAATATGTGACGTAAAAACTTCAGTAATTAATAACCTACTGAAAACCCTCTGCCAATCTCCATGCAGAAACAATTAACTTGAGATTAGCCTACTGCACTAGTACTATGTTCTCAGGCATCTTCAATACCCAATGCTGAAAATATTTCAGATCATGATGCAAATTTCATGAATAACCTTATCACCACATGTATATTGGATAGCTATCAGATGCTGAATGAGCCGACAACATCACTATTGCTCAATGTCCATGCCATTTATCTAACCATATGAACTATTTACACCCGACATCATCACTATTGCATAATATCCATGCCATTTATCTGACATATGAACTATTTACATGTCCTCCGCGACTGTGAGAACAAAATGTCTGAAGCAACAGTCACAGAAAATGCTGGAGCATCCAACAACAGCAGTGATCAAACCTTGCATAATCAATCGGATCTGTAGCCATCCTTGTAACATGCATTAGGCATCAGGATGTTTGAATTGATTTTGTGATTCTTGAATCTGACCACTCTAAAAGAAATGGAGTCTAGTTGAGCATTTCCACATTTCTAGCTCCACAAGAGAGGCGACCTGTATAGCAACAGAAATTCATTAGAACTACCACGGTTAACTGAACAAGAGTATAGTCCCAAGAGTTGTACTCTCTGCTGGAAAAGGCAGTGCCTAGGAGGCGCTTAGGCACGCCTAGGCACTAGGCAATGGCCAAACGCTTCGCTTCAGGCATAAGCTGAAGTCTAGGCAGAGCAAGTAAGAAATTCTCTACCCAAGCAAGAAATCATGCCATATTGCACTGATATGCCAAAAGGGTCATATTCCAATCGTGGTAGCTCGTAGTTAACATACTTATATGCCCTAAATTAATAAAATACATATATAATAACCACATATACACCCTGATAGTAAAAGTTATATAACCGCCTAGGCTGCGCCTAGGGCGCTTAAGCACCGCCTAGGCACTAGGCGAAGGCTAACCGCCTCGCTTACGCCTACCGTTTTTTCCAACCTTGCTTGTACTACAAGGTTAGGGCTACTGTTGGAAGTTTACCTATCACCTTGCTGGGGCATTGTGCGGAAGTGTCGGAAAACAAGCGCTAGGAGAGCCAGTATTGCTGTCAAAACCCTGATTTTGATGAAAAGCGTCGATACACACTACATGTCTTGAATTCCCATCATTCTTCGGGTTTTCATTTCTGGCACTGGCAGCCATATTTTGCCTCTGATTAGATCAACCATGTCATAAGTAACTGCTTAAGCAATAAAATATATACACCACATGCTATGAAATATATGATGCTCGCATCATTTTGATGCGTTCTTAATTCAAAATAGCATGCATGTTAGCCTGTTCGAGAGTATATACACACCCTGATCCTTTCGTCAATAATGTCAAGGAATAACCTGTAACAGAAGCACAACTACTCACATATACCAGAACTAGTAAATTTTATGTGGTGCTGCTCATATGGTAAAATTAACTAAATGTACCATTATTTACTGGATTTACATTGGAAAGATGGGTTCTCATTATGAACTGTATGAAACAATTGCATTTGGCCACATTCCAGTAAACATGAAACCTTTAGCAAAGTAAATTTCTACTTAGAAATTCTCTGAGAACACCAGTAAGTTCTACACAAGCATGCAGCACACTTGAGCATCTGTAGACTGAAACCAAAAACAGTGGAGTACAATAATTAAAGTAATGTAGAAAATGTAGTGGTAAGAAACTGAATATACTCTGAGTCAATAAGTGGAGATTGTTATCTTCAATTAATAAAACTAGTCATAAACAAACTGATCAGTAACTGTCAGTAACTCAGTATGATGCATGGTAGGGTAAGGATCTCTCTGTTTCCAATTTCACCTGTAACTGTGCAGCTGACCCGGTCATATGGCTTGACTCCATCTGTTCATGGGCTTCATTTGGATGGACATCCCCATTTACACCTGTTAGTCATAAGTTCAGATAAGAGATCAATATTGTAGTCAATTTTATCAAAACATGTGTCATGTGGCAGAATCTCTAGTCTGATCTACTAACAGCAAAATGCAGCTATAAACTGAAGCAAGAACCGTACGTTAGTACTTAAGAAAAGTGACACGTTAAGCAACCATGCCATGTCCACTGCTTTCAAAGTCAAAATCCTTATATCTAATCACTGTGGCCCATTTACAATATAATAACATCAAGTGATAGCATGCTACAAAACCCTACACAAGATAGATGATTCTCATTGATTGGTGTTAAGAGTATTGCTCATGTTTATACCATTTATATTTATATATACAGTTTAGACCCATAGCAAGCCCATAAGGCCAGTGTACCCTAGGGTGTATCCCTCTATTTGCAATACAGGAAAGTCGATTTGGGCATTTCCTCTATTCAGAGGACGTAATACCAGCACTGCAGCCCCCAAATCCTTCCTTTCAAGCTCATGGCCATCCTGACTGTGTCTTTCTTTACCAATCTGCTGCTGCTGCTCCCTCATGAATCTGCTGCTGCTTCTGCCCCTCACCAATCTGCTGCTGCTGCTCCCTCATGAATCTGCTGCTGCTGCTGCCCCTCACCAATCTGTTGCCACTGTTGTTTGTCTAGCTCCCAGTGTTGCTATTTGGCGGAGCCGAGTTGCTAGTGGAGATAAATTGGGTTGATTGCTTGGCTGCTTGTGCTAGTTGTTGCCGACAGCTAGTTGTTTAACTGTGGAAAGAGTTTAGCTAGGTCCTTGGTGCATTTTGTTGCAGCTATCATAGCAAAAGAGATGCCTCCAACTACAGAGAACGTGCATTCTCGGTCAATGAGACTGGAAAGAGTTGTAAGGGTTGTCGATCTCAGTGACCACCATTTGACCAAGGAAGATGAAGCCACAAAAAGGCAAAATGATGATGCTAAGGTCATTGGTGCTTTGATTCTCAATGGTATCCTTCACTTAGGATGAGTCTTAACTCTTAAGTATCACTAGCAAAGGTGATATGGAAGCATTTTGAGAAGCAATAGATTCACCCAAATGGAGCCCTTCACTTTTCTTACTGCAAAGTTGCACAATCTTCGCAAAGAGGGCATGTCCATAGAGGATTACTGTGGAGCTTTCACTCGCATCTCTAGCCAGCTTATCTTGATGACTTCAATGAGTTGTACTGGATGTGATCTTGTATGGCCGAGAACAAGCATTAGCATCGAACATTTATGTTTCAGTCTGCGATGGACCTCAAGAAGGAGTTTGAGATTAGTTGCACCCAGTTGCTTGGTCGTCCCACTCTTCCCACCATGGATAAGGTACTTTCTAATCTCATTGACACGTCTCCGCTCTCTAGCCACACATACTGCTTCCGGTGACTTATATGTATACCTTAGGCCCCCAGTATAGCAAGCCCATGCATCCTAGGGTATATACCTCTCTTTGCAACAGGGAAGTTTTGGGCATTTCTTTTCTATTTAGCTAACAATGCTAGCCCTCAAGTTACACGATAATCTAAATGAATACTCTTATTTATATGTTTATGAAAAGGTGCAAAAGCTAAGTTACCCGCTCGTTTGTCAAGATGTGCTGGGATTGCTCGAGCAATAGTTGCCCCAGGAACATGCTACAAAAAGTAAGCGAGTTTGTCAGGTAGACACTAAAGTTGCACCATGCCGAAATATAGTAGATAAAAAATTACTCTGAACCACTGACCGTTCTGTAATAGGCTCCAATGAGATTAAATATTCATAAACTAAATCTATTTATGTAGGAAAATGAGATTCCATTTGAACATGATATGTATTATAATTTCATTTTGAAAAGCATTTGTCCCATAAACAGTATCATTGCTTAGGAATAATCATAGCATATGGCAAAGAGAACCAGAGGATGAGGAGGGGAGTTCTGGTGCAAGATCAAATCGCATCAAGGAATCCAAAACTAAAGAATGGTAGATTAAATGCAAACTGAAACTTACTGTAAAAGTACTTGCAATAAAACTTAAATATTTTAACCCCTGATGAAGTACCTGGGTCTTTTGGCCTTGTTTATATTTCAAAACAGTCCAGTCAAAGACATAATCAAAATCATAACCTGTTGCAAGATGAGCAGAACATTGGGTGAAATATGCAAGTAAAAACTCAGATAGGATCTGTTGAACCAATGTACTCCTCTGTTCCAAATTACATGACATTTTTATTTGCACAATATCTAATATGCAGTTTTGACCATTACCTTTTGTGAATACCTAAAAGATAAACAATTTTTCATGACAAAGCTAACAGTACCATTTGCACCTAATCAATCTATAGCTTTTTTATTAATTGGTTTTGAAATATAGAGAAGTTTGACTGCAAGCTTTCTAAAATGCCATCTATTTCCAAATTGAGGTAGGACCTTTTAACAGTGCTATTACAGAGGTATACACTATATACTCCCTCTGTTCCATAATATAGTGCATATAGATTTTTTTAAGTCAAACTTCATAAAATTTGACCAAGTTTATAAGGAAAAATATCTATATTTACAATATCATTTAAATATAATATGAAAATATGTCTCACGATGCATCTAATAGTATGTATTTGGTATTGCAGATGTAGATCCTTTTCTCTAAAAATTTAGTCAAAGTTTACAAAATTTGACTTTGAAAAAAATCTATACACTATATTACGGCGGAGGAAGTACTGTGTAGTACTACTAAATGAAGGAATACCTTGGCGGTCGAATAAGTCTCGAAAAAGGCGCTTCACGAATCCATAATCAGGCCGCTGATCAAATGTCAACGACTTGCAGTAGTGGAAGTAAGATGCAAATTCTACCGGACAGGATTTGCATAACACCTGATAAATAAATAAAATTCAGCTACAGATGTAAAAGTACAATTTCTGAAGCTTGGTTTAATATGCTTCTGAGATAAACCTCGATAGGTGTCGAAATCTTTTTCTCACATATCTTCTCATACTTCTGCTTTTTCGTTGCAGCTTTTAGTCCCTGCCAGGGGAGACTGTACACACCAATACATGGCAAAAAAATTAGAGAAATTACCAAAATGGATAATAAGACCTCAATGTTCTGATAGCTTTGATATTATACTTAAACAAAATTGAGATTGGTATCAAACCCTGTTACATTTCCCACAAAAAAAGGTACTTGGAAACATGTCACGGAAAAGGCACACAGATTCACAACAATTTGCTGGTGTAACTTGAGATATAACGGATTTTCGTTAACCAGCTGCACAAATGTCATGCGTGCATTGATATGGCATAATAGTGAAGTCTGCTTTGAAATGAGGGGTTTCATATTTACAGTTTGTTCTAGGGAAATCTTTGTAAGATGCAGCCCAAACATGCTAACAAAACAAGCAGAGATATAAGATCCCATGCTACAAGGCCTATTTTGAGCTGAGCAACATCAGTTCATACCTACAGACTACAGCTAGACTGCTAGAGTATCTAAAAGTGTGAAGAAAGTCGTAGTTTTTCAAAAGTAGGTTCTTGAAACTGCTTGTTTTAGATATGATGTCTATTTACATATCTTATAAAAAGTTGACTTGCACTCCTTAATGTGTTTTCAAGCACACTGCATCCCAGATGCTGTGCTCATAAGCAACATAGTAGTTCCACAGAACAGCAGTATAAGCCTACCTTCCTCGGAGAAAATATAGGAGAACATAGCCAAGAGATTCCAAATCATCCCGTCGACTTTGCTCTGCCAGTAAATAAAAAAATGTTTAAAATCAAATCTAAATGATGATTTGACAAGTAACCAACTGATCATGACTTACCAATTCCAAGGTGAGTGTTGCTACTTGCATAACGTGCAGTGCCAGTTAAGTTCTTATGTTCCCTACAGTAAAGCAGCAGTTCGATATTAAATGGCTGATCAAAGATCATGAACAAGTTGCATTTATATATATGCCGATTGCAAGGTACACAGGCATTCTTTATAAGTACAAGAGAACAAAGTTGAAAACCCGTATAATTGGGCAATAAAATTAACAAAAAAGGGAAAATCTGGCATTATATAATTTATATTGTTGTTTTCATATAGAGGCCATCACACTATGATGCAGAGTGGTCTGTAAACAATCAAGATATTATGATAGCAAAAGGCTATTGTTGATGGAACCTAGAAGACTAACTTAGTAAAATATTGTGATGGGAACATTCCCACATAGTAAAGAGCAAAGTAGCAGTGGTCAAGTACCACATGGGAGACACCAATTGAAATTACAGACATAGGTCATAAGGTGGAGGCCATGATGTGTCACAGGTCCAATTCAGCGCACTACCGCTGTAACTATAATTTCCATATGGCACAAAAAAGGTAAAGTGGGGGCAACGGAAATGACAACAGATAACAAGTATTGGGTCAGCTAACTGCTTAAATCAATTCTGAGCAAGCATAATTACATTTAGTTTGACACTAGTAAAAAAGTCAACCTATGGTACCATCTTCTACCAAAAAACGCATCTTCAGAAATATATGTACCTGTAAGGAATATGTCGATTCGTAGTAGAATCCCGGTATCTTTTTGCAAGCCCAAAATCAATTACATAGACCTGATAAGCACACGCAGAAATATCATTGATGAGATTGTTCAGCGCATTAACAACTTAACATGGAGCTTTAGTGCACCACAACAAGTACCTGATTTGCCTTCCGGCCGAGACCCATTAGAAAATTGTCAGGTTTTATGTCTCTATGCAAGTATCCTTTGGAATGCATAAATTCTATCCTTGTAAGCTGTTAGGATTATATAGAAAAGAGAAAAGCTGGCATTACTTAATCAGAGATGGAACTCAATGCATGCATGCAAAAATTATATCAATATTTAATGGGGGCAACGAAAACTTCAGCCAACTGTATTCCACATGCGGCTACTTAACTACATCTAGATTAACTGCACATTATTTCGAACTATGCAAATAAATATGAAGCATATAGAAGCAACATATACAAGAAAATATCTGCTAGTGCATAGTGGAACCCTCTATAGAAGTCCTGGCAGTAATTATTTCAATTGCTGCCTATTCTCTATTATTAAGTAGTGGTAATGTGGTATTGAAAAGAGCAACACAATAATGGAACTCTCCAAGGAAATCCTCAAGAATAGACATTCAGTGTTTGGTTACCATCAGATATATTTCTTTTTTCCTGTGAGTTCCACAAGAATTCAAATTGCTGAACAAACGTTGACACTTTCCAAATGGCTTTCAGTGTTCGGCATAAGGTAATGAAATAAAGTGAAATAAACGGTTACTAATTACCATTTGGTCTGCAAGCATTAGGACAGTCTTCAAGGTGAATTTTCTGCCGCAGTAGACAAACAAATTCTCTAAGCTCGGCCCCAACAGATCAATGATAAGAACATTTTCCTCCCCATCTACACCACACCATTTAACATTCGCAATGCCACCTGGAAGCCAAAACATTCCCTGTCAACTCCGGATCTTATCCAAATAAACCCACCAACCATGGAACTAAGGAGAATTGGATGACAGGGCATACATACTTCCTCCTTGCAGGGCGTTGTAGATCTTTGCCTCATAAAACAGCTGGGGGTGCTTTGAGCTGCTACTTTCCTGCCAGTGAGGTTACCAAAATAAGGATTCGGAGATGGTGTGTGCAAGAAAAAGGGGTTTCACTAGGCAAGTAGGCAGTGCATATAACAATAACACTCAAACTTTCCTTTCCCACTGGTATGCTTGCTCTCACAAGGCAAGCCATGAAGTGGGATGGGGGGAAAGCAGGGGCACCAACTGAGCTTTGACAATAACAATCAAACTTTCCGCTCCCACTCGTATGCTTGGTCTCACAACTTTTTCCTGCAAGGCTACAAATACAATTCCTCTACGCCAAGCGTCATTATGACCAACCACCACCTGTATCGATCATCACCCAAGATGCTAAGAGGGAGCATTCTAGAAAGGAAAGGGGAAAGCAGGCCAAGTAGCCATACAATTAAATAAAAGGCGTGTGCTTCGACCTTTCTGACTACATGATTACCAGCATTTTCTAATCCCATTATGATCAGCCCAAAACAAGCAAGAGCGACGACTAACAGACAAATTCGGGACAGCAATCGAATAATGCATCCGCGCGAGTGGAAGCAAGCAAACCAATCCAGCATTCCACCTATATATCCGCTTAACTCAACAGCAATCCAATCAGGCAATCACCCACCTCTCCACTTGAGCCAACTACTCAACAGCAACCCAATCGAAAATTGAAGTATGAAACAGGGCAGAACAGGGCAGGGCTGAGAGGAAACAGGGGATACAGGACTCACAATCTTCACCGCGACGATCTCGTAGGTGTCCATATCCGTGGCTGCAGCAGCAGCAACAGCGACAGCATCAGACGGCTATGGATAGAGTCGAAGAGGAAAAAAAACTGAACAAACGCGGGCGGCGGCGGCGGGGAATCGAACGATCGCTCACCGAGGTAGATGACCCCGAAGGAGCCGGAGCCGATCTTCCGGCCGAGCTTGAACTTGCGGCCGACGATGCGGTCCATGCCGCCAGTCCTGAACACTTCTTCCCCCGCCCGATTCCAGAGGAGGGGACGGCGGGCGGCGTCGTGTGGTGGGGGCTTCGGGTTTGCCTGGCGTGGAGCGGGGGCAGAAGAGAAACGCGCGGTGAGACGTGCGAACTGAGAAGAGAAGAGACGGTGGTGGGGTTCACTGGCGCTGCGTCGGTCGCTTGCTTTATTTCGGCCGCGGGGTCGAGTCGGGTCGGCCGAGAGAGTCTTCTCTCTCGGAAAGGCGAGACGGGCCGGCGTAGGGCCGCGGCGGAACGGGGCGGTCGTAATAGCCGTGTGGGTTAGGTGACGTGACGGCGGCTTAATCTTATCCCCTGTGGGGTGGCGCTTCTCACGCGGGATGTGCCACGTTTTCGACAATCGGTCTCTGGCTCGCGGCGTCGGTGTTGCGCGTGCTTGCGTTCCACGTCATAATTTTCCATACACATTACTTTGAGTAGTCATAGATTTTGTTTCCATCTTATAATTTGTCTTTACAATAGCGCCTCTGTTCTGTATAAATCTATCTATAGTTAACAAACTACATCAAGAATCCTGAAAAAGGAATAGGTATGTGATACACGGTAAGTAAACTGACACCCGAAAATTCTATAAAAATTATATCTATAAGTTTTGGAATATTTAATAATTTTTATAAGTTTTGGGATATTTAATATTTTTTTAGAAAAAGAAGCATCCAGACGGTGCCCGGGGGGGCCACACGGGCTAGGGTGCGACCTACCCCCTAGTCGCGCCACCTGTCCGTGTGGGGGGCACGTGCACCTTCCTGACTCCGTCTTTCGCACGTAAGCTTGTCCTGCACGGTAAAAATTCCTATAAATTCCTGAAATATTCTGATCTACGTAAAGATTTCCTCTTGTTTTCATTTCGAGCTATTTTCTATCAGTGTTTTGAGGACAAGTTCGCCATGTTTTCTTCCTCCTACACCGTTGATGATGATGCTTAGCGGTTGAAGGAGGAGATTGAGAGAGAGCTTATGGAGCATGTTGTGATGGAGGAGGAATCAGTGAACTCCATAGAAGCTCAGGCACCAGAATCTTTACGGGAAATCCTAGCTAGCATCTCGACTACCCCAGTTTCATCCAGGACCCCGAAGACAACAAGAATTCACTTGGGCTTCAAGGTATTAGAGGGATCCATTTCAAAGAAGCCCTCGACCAGGTTACATAGGAATCCTTTTCATAATTTGGTTAACAATTATGGAGTTGAGAATAATTCCCAATTGTGTATACCCTCCAACTGAGACATCTCCCATCCAAGCGAAAGTGATGCATGAAGGAAAAGCTATGGGGACCAGAAAACAAGGATATCATGCGTGAGGTGAAGAATAATGCTACACAATGACTGCTTCATAAGATCCAATACCTGAAGGAGATCCTTTTGGATTTCCTCAAATAGAATAAGTGAGCTCCTTCACCACCAGCATTAGCAAAGAAGGAGACTTGAGTACTTGGGTATGGGCACCCCCCTTGGCTTGCTCCAAACTTGGCAGAGGTGCTCCGGTATCGTATCATCACCTCTATCATCATTATTATCTATTAGTTCGATCATTAGTTAAATCGTGGTTTAGAAAAAAGTTATAATATGAAATAGTTCATAATATGTGTTATGGTTCCTTCGTGTTTTCGTCGTGTCCGTTGGTGAGAGTATCTATAATAAAGAATAGTATGAGATTTTTTTTGTTTTTTCATTATTGTGTATCTTAGCATTGCAAATCATTTCATATGTGTATCTCATGGGAAGTAGTGGCTTCACATTGGGTGTGGGAAGTAAAATCTATTGGAATTTAACAAGCACAATATTTCTCATTTGAACAATTCATGGAAGATTAGTACAAGGAAGAGAGACTTCACATGAAAAGATACTATCTTGGACATCTTTTATGATTGTGAACCCTCATTGAATATTTTCACACTTGATCAAATAGTTGATATTGGACAAGGAAGACAAGGTAATGAGTTATGTTCATGTATATTTGCATAAAAGTTATATTGTCATGGATCCTCTAACATTTGGTGTTTGTTTATAATCTTTTTTAGCCAAATACTTTCGCACTAAGTAGAGATACTACTTTTTCATCCAAAAACCATAAACCCACTTTCTTCCCTAAGAGTCCACTATAACTTCCTATGGATCGAATAAGATCCTTCATGTAAGTTGTCACTGGTGCATGCATTAAAAATTGCCCCAAATATGTATATCTTTTATTGGATGGTAAGTAAGGTTCGTACGAACTTGTGGTAGTGGAGTAATAAAAACGACAGACTGCTCAATAAGTGCCACTATCGCAATGGGCAATATTAAAGTGATGTCCCTTTTCATTAAAAACTCTAAAAACTTAGACATCTAACTTGAAAGCGCAAGAAAATCTCTCCCTCCCTCTGTGAAGGGCCTATCTTTTACTTTTTCTGTTAACTTTGTTTTTATGTCCAGTCTATTTCTTCTTATTCCAACCTCAAATATGTTGTGAAACGTAGTAGAAAAAATCACCCAACAAGATTCATATAGGGTTTGGGTCAACGATCGTTACCGACTCCGGAGTGCAGCGGAAGTAGATGAGTCGGTATAAATTGTACTTGGAGTCCCTCGAACCGTTGATGACGATCCCGCAAATCGCCCTCGAATGATCCCTAGAATGGGAGACCGAAAGCACGGCCTCTCTACTTGGTTGCAAGCGTACAGTCTTCACGATCGGGCAGCGCTTCGCCGTCCAGAGCCGGAGAATTAAAGGGAGGAGATTAGAACCACACCGGGCTTCTAATTATGAGGATTAGAGGAACTAGGTCTAGCTCTAAATAGTCAACTAGGACCAAGTACAACTAGAACTAGATGAACTAGAGGAGGCTCCAAAACTTGTGTACTCAAAAGTGGCAAAACCCTCTAGTATATATGGGTTGGAGGGGAGAGGGAGGGGCACCACAAGGAGGGAAAGGATTCCCCTCCTTGGTCGTCCAATGGGAGGGGAGTCTCCCTCCGATTCGGCCTCCCCTCCCTTCCCAAGTGGGAAAAAGGGGCGTCACCTCCACTTGGGCCCAAGTAGCTTTCCACCATTTGGACTTTTAAGACCCACTGATATTAAATTAAATATAAAAGCCTCCTAAATATTACTAGAGCCTTTTATTATTAATTTAACATCTCTAGAAACATATTCCCCCTATATATTATGTATCGCTAATACCTGATACGTCTTCAACGTATCTATAGTTTTTGATTGTTCTATGTTGTTGTATTATCATTTTTGGATGTTTCACAATAATTTTATAGCAACTTTATATCATTTTTTGGGACTAACCTATTGACATAGTGCCCATTGCTAGTTGTTGTTTTTTGCTTATTTTTTATTTTGCATAATATCAATACCAAACGGAGTCCAAACGCAACAGAACTTTTTTGAGATTTTTTTGGATCAGAAGACACCTTGGGGGCCAAGAAAGCACCAAGAAGATCCCCGTGGGGACCACAAGACACTGATACGTCTCCAACTTATTTATAATTTTTTATTGTTCCATGCTATTATATTATCTGTTTTGGATGTTTAATGGGCTTTAATATGCACTTTTATATTATTTTTGTGACTAACCTATTAACCGGAGGCCCAGTGCCAGTTGTTGTTTTTTGCCTATTTTAGTGTTTCGCAGAAAAGGAATATCAAACGGAATCCAAACGGAACGAAACCTTCGCCAGGATTTTTTTGGAACAAATGCAATCCAGGAGACTTGAAGTGAAGGTCAAGGAACCAACGAGGCGGCCACGCGGTAGGGCGGCGCGCCCAGGGGGGCAGGCGCACCCCCCACCCTCGTGGGCCCCTCGTAGCTCCACCGACCTACTTTATTTGCCTATATATACTCTTATACCCTGAAAACATCCAGGGGAGCCACGAAACCACTTTTCCACCGCGATAACCTTCTGTACCCGTGAGATCCCATCTGGGGACCTTTTCCGGCGATCTGCCGGAGGGGGATTCGATCACGGAGGGCTTCTACATCAACACCATAGCCTCTCCGATGATGTCTGAGTAGTTTACCACAAACCTTCGGGTCCATAGTTATTAGCTAGATGGCTTCTTCTCTCTCTTTGGTTCTCAATACAAAGTTCTCCTCGATGTTCTTGGAGATCTATTTGATGTAATTCTTTTTGCGGTGTGTTTGTCGAGATCCGATGAATTATGAGTTTATGATTAAGATTATCTATGAACAATATTTGATTCTTCCCTGAATCCTTATATGCATGATTTGATATCTCTGCAAGTCTCTTCGAATTATCAGTTTGGTTTGGCCTACTAGATTGATCTTTCTTGCAATGGGAGAAGTGCTTAGCTTTGGGTTCAATCTTGCGGTGCTCGATCCCATTGACAGAAAGGGAACCGAGGCACATATTTTATTGTTGCCATCGAGGATAAAAAGATGGGATTTATATCATATTGCTTGAGTTTATCCCTCTACATCATGTCATCTTGCCTAATGCGTTACTCTGTTCTTATGAACTTAATACTCTAGATGCATGCTGGATAGCGGTCGATGTGTGGAGTAATAGTAGTAGATGCAGAATCGTTTCGGTCTACTTGACACGGACGTGATGCCTATATTCATGATCATGCCTAGATATCATCATAACTATGCGCTTTTCTATCAATTGCTCGGCAGTAATTTGTTCATCCATCGTAATATATACTATCTTGAGAGAAGACACTAGTGAAACATATGGCCCCGGGTCTACTTTACATTATATAAGTTTCCGATCTACATTTTTAGTTTACTATTTATTTTGCAATCTTTATTTTCCAATCTACACAACAAAAATACCAAAAATAGTTATCTTATTATCTTTATCAGTCTCACTTTTGCAAGTGGTCGTGAAGGGACTGACAACCCCTTTATCACGTTGGTTGCAAGGTTCTTATTTATTTGTGTAGGTACTAGGCGACTTGCGTGTAGTCTCCTACTGGATTGATACCATGGTTCTCAAAAACTGAGGGAAATACTTACGCTACTTTGCTGCATCACCCTTTCCTCTTTAAGGGAAAACCAACGCATGCTTAAGAGGTAGCAAGAAGGATTTCTGGCGCCGTTGCCGGGGAGATCTACACTCAAGCCAAGACATACCAAGTACCCATCACAAACTCTTATCCCTCGCATTACATTATTTGCCATTTTCCTCTCATTTTCCTCTCCCCCACTTCACCCTTGCCGTTTTATTCGCCTCTTTTCCATTCGCCCTTTTTCCGTTCGCCTTCTTTCACTTGCCTCCTGTGTAATTGTGTGTTGGATTGATTGTTTGTCACGATGGCTCAAGACAATACTAAATTATGTGGCTTTTCCAATACCAACAATAATGATTTTATTAGCACTCCTATTGCTCCTCTTACCGATGCTGAATATTGTGAAATCAATACTGCTTTGTTGAATCTTGTCATGAAAGATCAATTTTCTGGCCTTCCTAGTGAAGATGCCGCTACCCATCTAAACATCTTTGTTGATTTATGTGATATGCAAAAGAAGAAAGATGTGGATAATGATATTGTTAAATTGAAGCTATTTCCGTTTTCGCTTAGAGATCGTGCTAAAACTTGGTTCTCTTCTTTGCCTAAAAATAGTATTGATTTATGGAATAAGTGCAAAGATGCTTTTATCTCTAAGTATTTTCCTCCCGCTAAGATCATCTCTCTTATAAAACGATATTATGAATTTTAAGCAACTTGATCATGAGCATGTTGCACAAGCTTGGGAGAGGATGAAATTAATGATACGTAATTGGCCTACACATGGTTTGAATTTATGGATGATTATATAGAATTTTTATGTTGGATTGAATTTTGCTTCTAGAAATCTTTTAGATTCGGCCGCGGGAGACACTTTTATGGAAATCACTTTAGGAGAAGCTACTAAACTCCTAGATAATATTATGGTTAATTATTCTCAATGGCACACCGAAAGATCTACTAGTAAAAAAGTTCATGCGATAGAAGAGATTAATGTTTTGAGTGGAAAGATGGATGAACTTATGAAGTTGTTTGCTAATAAGAGTGTTTCTTATATTCCTAATGATATTCCTTTGTCCACTTTTATTGAGAATAATAACGAATCCTTGGATGTGAATTTTGTTGGTAGGAACAACTTTGGTAATAACGCGTATAGAGGAAACTTTAATTCTCGGTCATTCCCTAGTAATTCCTCTAATAATTATGGTAATTCCTACAACAACTCTTATGGAAATTTTAATAAGATGCCCTCTGATTTTGAGATTAGTGTTAAAGAATTTATGAATTCGCAAAAGAATTTCAATGCTTTGATTGAAGAAAAATTGCTTAAGGTTGATGAGTTGGCTAGGAACATGGATAGAATTTCTCTTGATGTTGATTCTTTGAAACTTATATCTATTCCACCTAAGCATGATATCAATGAGTCTCTCAAAGCCATGAGAATTTCCATTGATGAGTGCAAAGAAAGAACCGCTAGGATGCGTGCTAAGAAAGATTGCTTTGTGAAAGCGTGTTCTTCTAGTTTTCATGATAATAATGATGAAGATATAAAAGTGATTGGTGTGTCTCCTATTAAATGTTTGTTTGCCAATATGAATCTTGTTAAAGATGGGACTGGAGATGAGTCAACTTTAGTTAAAAGGCTTCCCAATGATTCGGAGTTTTTAGATCTTGATGCAAAAATTAATAAAAGTGGGATTGAAGAGGTCAAAACTTTACATAGCAATGAACCCACTATTTTGGATTTCAAGGAATTTAATTATGATAATTGCTCTTTGATAGATTGTATTTCCTTGTTGCAATCCGTGCTAAATTCTCCTCATGCTTATGATCAAAATAAAGCTTTTACCAAACACATCGTTGACGCTTTAATGCAGTCCCATAAAGAAAAGCTTGAATTAGAAGTTTCTATCCCTAGAAAACTTTATGATGAGTGGGAACCTACTATTAAAATTAAGATTAAATATTATGAATGTTATGCTTTATGTGATTTGGGTGCTAGTGTTTCCACAATTCCGAAAACTTTGTGTGATGTGCTAGGTTTCCGTGAATTTGATGATTGTTCTTTAAATTTGTATCTCGCGGATTCCACCATTAAGAAACCTATGGGAAGGATTAATGATGTTCTTATTGTTGCAAATAGGAATTATGTGCCCGTAGATTTCATCGTTCTTGATATAGATTGTAATCCTACATGTCCTATTATTCTTGGTAGACCTTTCCTTAGAACGATTGGTGCAATTATTGAAATGAAAGAAGGAAATATTAGATTCCAATTTCCGTTAAGGAAAGACATGGAACACTTTCTTAGAAAGAAAATTAAATTTCCTTATGAATCTATTATGAGAGTCACATATGGATTGCATACCAAAGATGACAATACTTAGATCTATCCTTGCTTTTATGCCTAGCTAGGGCCATTAAACGATAACGCTTGTTGGGAGGCAACCCAATTTTATTTTTGTTCCTTGTTTTTTATTCCTGTTTAGTAATAAATAAATCATCTATTCTCTGTTATGATTGTGTTTTTTATGTTTTAATTAGTGTTTGTGCCAAGTAAAGCCTTTAGGATCTTCTTCGGTGATTGTTATTTGATCTTGCTGTAAAAAACAGAAGTATGCGCTCACGAGAATAATTTTCATTTTTACCAGAGAGCGATAAAATATCAATTCAAACTGCAGTAGATCAATGTACAAATTACTTAGGATTTCCTAATTTCTCAGGATTTTTGGAGTTACAGAAGTATCCGAAACCTACAGATTGCTACAGACTGTTCTGTTTTTGACAAATTCTGTTTTTCGTGTGTTGTTTGCTTATTTTGATGAATCTATGGCTAGTATCGGGGGGTATGAACCATAGAGAAGTTGGAATACAGTAGGTGTAACACCGATATAAATAAAGAATGAGTTCATTACAGTACCTTAAGGTGGTGGTTTGTTTTCTTATACTAACGGAGCTCATGAGATTTTCTGTTGAGTTTTGTGTTGTGAAGTTTTCAAGTTTTTGGGTAAAGATTTGATAGATTTTGGAATAAGGAGTGGCAAGAGCCTAAGCTTGGGGATTCCCAAGGCACCCCAAGGTAAAATTCAAGGACAACCAAAAGCCTAAGCTTGGGGATGCCCCGGAAGGCATCCCCTCTTTCGTCTTCGTCTATCGGTAACTTTACTTGAGGCTATATTTTTAGGCCATATTTTTATTCACCACATGATATGTGTTTTGCTTGGAGTGTCTTGTATGATTTGAGTCTTTGCCCTTTAGTTTACCACAATCATCCTTGCTGTACACACCCTTTTGGAGACACACATGAATCGGAATTTATTAGAATATTGTATGTGCTTCACTTATATCTTTTGAGCTAGATAATTTTGCTCTAGTGCTTCACTTATATCTTTTTAGAGCATGTTGGTGGTTTTATTTTATAGAAATTATTGATCTCTCATGCTTCACTTATATTATTTTGAGAGTCTTTTATAACAGCATAGTAATTTGCTTTGGTTACGAAATTAGTACTAATATGATAGGCATCCAAGATGGGTATAATAAAAACTTCCATATAGAGTGCATTGAATACTATGAGAAGTTTGATACTTGATGATTGTTTTGAGATATGAAGATGATGATATTAGAGTCATGCTAGTTGAGTAGTTGTGAATTTGATAGATACTTGTGTTAAAGTTTGTGATTCCCGTAGCATGCACGTATGGTGAACCGTTATGTGATGAAGTCGGAGCATAATTTATTTATTGATTATCTTCCTTATGAGTGGCGGTCGGGGACGAGTGATGGTCTTTTCCTACCAATCTATCCCCCTAGGAGCATGCGCGTAGTACTTTGTTTCGATAACTAATAGATTTTTGCAATAAGTATGTGAGTTCTTTATGACTAATGTTGAGTCCATGGATTATACACACTCTCACCCTTCCACCATTGCTACCCTCTCTAGTATCGCGCAACTTTCGCCGGTACCATAAACCCACCATATACCTTCCTCAAAACAGCCACCATAACTACCTATTATGGCATTTCCATAGCCATTCTGAGATATATTGCCATGCAACTTTCCACCATTCCATTTATTATGACATGTTTCATCATTGTCATATTGCTTTGCATGATCATGTAGTTGACATCGTATTTGTGGCAAAGCCACCGTTTATAATTTCATACATGTCACTCTTGATTCATTGCACATCCTGGTACACCGCCGGAGGCATTCACATAGAGTCATATTTTGTTCTAAGTATCGAGTTGTAATTCTTGAGTTGTAAGTAAATAAAAGTGTGACGATCTTCATTATTAGAGCATTGTCCCATGTGAGGAAAGGATGATGGAGACTATGATTCCCCCACAAGTCGGGATGAGATTCCGGACAAAAAAAAGAGGCCATAAAAAAAGAGAAAAAAGGCCCAAATAAAATAAAAATAAAAAATGAGAGAAAAAGAGAGAAAGGGCAATGCTACTATCCTTTTTTCACACTTGTGCTTCAAAGTAGCACCATGATCTTCATGATAGAGAGTCTGCTATTTTGTCACTTTTATTTACTAGTGGGAATTTTTAATTATAGAACTTGGCTTGTATATTCCAATGAAGGGCTTCCTCAAAATGCCCTAGGTCTTCGTGAGTAAGCGAGTTGGATGCACACCCACTTAGTTTCTTTTTGAGCTTTCATACACTTATAGCTCTAGTGCATCCGTTGCATGGCAATCCCTACTCACTCACATTGATATCTATTGATGGGCATCTTCATAACCCATTCATACGCCTAGTTGATGTGAGACTATCTTCTCCTTTTTGTCTTCTCCACAACCACCATCCTATTCCACCTATAGTGCTATGTCCATGGCTCACGCTCATGTATTGCGTGAAGATTGAAAAAGTTTGAGAACATCAAAAGTATGAAACAATTGTTTGGCTTGTCATCGGGGTTGTGCATGATTTAAATATTTTCTGTGATGAAGATAGAGCATAGCCAGAGTATATGATTTTGTAGGGATAACTTTCTTTGGCCATGTTATTTTGAGAAGACATGATTACTTTATTAGTATGCTTGAAGTATTATTATTCTTATGTCAATATTAAACTTTTGTCTTGAATCTTTCGGATCTGAATATTCATGCCACAATAAAGAAAATTACATTGAAAATTATGCTAGGTGGCATTCTACATCAAAAATTCTGTTTTTATCATTTACCTACACGAGGACGAGCAGGAATTAAGCTTGGGGATGCTGATACATCTCCAGTGTATCTATAATTTTTTATTGTTCCATGCTATTATATTATATGTTTTGGATGCTTAGTGGGCTTTAATATGCACTTCTATATTATTTTTGGGACTAACCTATTAACCGGAGGCCCAATGTCAGTTGCTGTTTTTTGCCTATTTTAGTGTTTCACAGAAAAGGAATATCAAACGGAATCCAAACGGAATGAAACCTTCGCGAGGATCTTTTTTTGGAACAAACGCAATCCAGGAGACTTGGAGTGGAGTTCAAGGAAGCAACGAGGCGGCCACGAGGTAGGGCGGCGCGCCCCCACCCTCGTGGGCCCCTCATAGCTCCACCGACCTACTTCCTTCGCCTATATATAGTCTTATACCCTGAAAACATCCAGGGGAGGCATGAAACCACTTTTCCACTGCCGCAACCTTCTGTACCCGTGAGATCCTTTCTGGGGACCTTTTCTGGCGATCTGCCGAAGAGCGATTCGATCACTGAGGGCTTCTACATCAACACCATAGCCTCTCCGATGATGTGTGAGTACTTTACCACAAACCTTCAGGTCCATAGTTATTAGCTAGATGGCTTCTTCTCTCTCTTTGGTTCTCAATACAATGTTCTCCTCGATGTTCTTGGAGATCTATTCGATGTAATTCTTTTTGCGTGTGTTTGCCGAGATCCGATGAATTGTGGGTTTACGATTAAGATTATCTATGAACAATATTTGATTCTTCTCTGAATTCTTATATGCATGATTTGATATCACTGCAAGTCTCTTCAAATTATCAGTTTGGTTTGGCCTACTAGATTGATCTTTCTTGCAATGGGAGAAGTGCTTAGCTTTGGGTTCAATCTTGCGGTGCTCGATCCCAGTGACAGAAAGGGAACCGACACGTATTGTATTGTTGCCGTCGAGGATAAAAAAATGGGGTTTATATCATATTGCTTGAGTTTATCCCTCTACATCATGTCATCTTGCCTAATGCGTTATTCTCTTCTTATGAATTTAATATTCTAGATGCATGCTGGATAGCAGTCGATGTGTGGAGTAATAGTAGTAGATGCAGAATCGTTTCGGTCTACTTGACACGGACGTGATGCCTATATTCATGATCATGCCTAGATATCATCATAACTATGCGCTTTTCTATCAATTGCTCGGCAGTAATTTGTTCATCCACCGTAATATATGCTATCTTGAGAGAAGACACTAGTGAAACTTATGGCCCCGGGTACATTATATAAGTTTCTGATCTACAATTCTAGTTTACTATTTATTTTGCAATCTTTATTTTCCAATCTATACAACAAAAATACCAAAAATATTTATCTTATTATCTTTATCAGATCTCACTTTTGCAAGTGGCCGTGAAGGGACTGACAACCCCTTTATCGCGTTGGTTGCAAGGTTCTTATTTGTTTGTGTAGGTACTAGGTGACTTGCGTGTAGTCTCCTACTGGATTGATACCTTGGTTCTCAAAAACTTAAGGAAATACTTACGCTACTTTGCTGCATCACCCTTTCCTCTTCAAGGAAAAACCAACGCATGCTCAAGAGGTAGCAGACACCTGGGCGCGCCCAGGCGCCCAGGCGCCTAGGTGGGTTGTGGGCCCCATGGAGGTCCTCTACACCACCTCTTTGCCCTATAAATTCCCAAATATTCTAGAAACCCTAGGGGAGCAGACGAAACACAATTCCAGCTGCCGCAAGTTCTAGAACCACGAGATCCAATCTAACACCATCATAGAGGGGTTCATCATCCTCATTGGTGCCTCTCCGATGATGCGTGAGTAGTCCACCATAGACCTAAGGGTCCGTAGGTGGTAGCTAGATGGCTTCTTGTCTCTTTTTGCTTCTCAATACAATGGTCTCTTGGAGATCTATTTGATGTAACTCTTTTTGCGTGTGTTTGTTGGGATCCGATGAACTTTGAGTTTATGATCAAACCTATATCCATGAATATTATTTGAGTTTCTTTGATCTCTTATATGCATGATTATTTATAGCCTCGTATTTCTTCTTTGAATCTTTGGTTTAGTTAGGACAACTAGAACATTTTTTCTTGCCATGGGAAGAGATGCTTTGTGATGGGTTCGATCTTGCGGTGTCCTCTCCCAGTGACAAAAGGGGTAACGAGGCACACATGTATCGTTGCTATTAAGGATGACAAGATGGGGTCTATTCCTACATGAATAGATCTTGTCTATATCATGTCATCGTTCTTATTGCATTACTCCGTTTCTCCATGAACTTAATACACTAGATGCATGTTGGATAGCGGTCGATGTGTGGAGTAATAGTAGTAGATGTAGTCAGGAGTCGGTCTACAAATCTTGGATGTGATGCCTATATTATTGATCATTGCCTTGGATATCGCCATAATTATTCGATCTTCTATAAATTGCCCAACAGTAATTTGTTTACCCAACGTATGCTATTTTCTCGAGAGAAGCCACAGTGAAATCTACGGGCCCTGGGTCTATCTTTTATCATATTTGCTTTCAGATCTATTTTTCACCACTTTTATTTTTAGATCTATTATTCCAAAAACCCAAAAATACCTTGCTGCACTTTTTCTTTATTTATTCTATTTCGTGTTTTATTCAGATCTATTTATCCAAACACATATAAACCAATCTATATTTTTACGGAGGAGGGATTGACAACCTCTCTTTACGCGTTGGGTGCGAGGATTTGTTCTTTGTGTGCAGGTACCGTTTACATAGTATTGCCTGGTTCTACTACTGGATTGATACCTTGGTTTGATAACTGAGGGAAGTACCTACCGTAGCTATACTGCATCATCCCTTCCTCTTTGGGGAAATACCGACGTAGATTCAAGCCGCATCAATACCCAGTATTGCCCGATAAACTCTAAAACCCTTTTAGTGACCCCAAAACACTTTCGGTTCCTCTCGAAACTATTTCGAATATTAATGAAACAATTCCACAAATAAATTCTCGATACTCTCATCCTAATAACATTTAACGGATCATGATTACCTTAAGCTTGTGACCCCGTAGGTTCGGTAAATCATAGACATGAACGAAACCCCTTCGTTCAACGACCGATAGCGGAACCGTGGACGTCCATATCGATATCTATGATTACACGAATGACATTCAACTGAACCTTTAGTTATCTTGTGATGTTACCTTTGCTTCACAATACTTTACAAAACCTGAGATGCATCAGTATCCTCCTAAGTCATGCACATGCTCACTATACCGTTGATCCCGTTGCCGGTTTTGTTCTTTTTCTCATTGAAATGTTCCAGCATCCCCGTGACGTAGTCACCTATGTATAGCCAGATGTGTTGGGGGAACGTAGTATTTCAAAAAAATTGCCTACGCACACGCAAGATCCATCTAGGTGATTCATAGCAACGAGAGGGGAGAGTGTGTCCACATACCCTCGTAGACCGAAAGCGGAAGCGTTTAGTAACGTGGTTGATGTGGTCGAACGTCTTCGCGATCCAACCGATCCAAGTACCGAACGCACGGCACCTTTGCGATCTGCACACGTTCAGCTCGGTGATGTCCCTCATACTCTTGATCCAACTGAGGCCGAGGGAGAGTTTGGTCAGCACGATGGCGTGATGACGGTGATGATGAAGTTACCGGCGCAAGGCTTTGCCTAAGCACTACAATGATATGACCGAGGTGGAAATCTGTGGAGGGGGGCACCGCACACGGCTAATACAACTATCAACTTGTGTGTTCTAGGGTGCCCCTGCCCCCGTATATAAAGGAGCAAGGGGGAGGCCGGCCGACCCTATAGGGGCGCGCCCCAAGTAGGATTCCTACTAGGAATAGGAATCCTATTCCTAGTAGGTTTCCAACAAGGAAGAGAGGGGGGGAAGGAGAGGGAGAGAGGGAGAAGGAAAGGGGGGCGCCGCCCCCCTTCCCTAGTCCAATTCAGACCCAAGGGGGAGGGGGCGTGTGGCCTGCCCTAGCCGCCTTTCTCTCTCTCTCTCCACTAAGGCCCATGAGGCCCATTAGTTCCCCTGGGGGGGTTCCGGTAACCCTCCGGCACTACGGTTTTATCCGAAACTTCTCCGGAACATTTCCGGTATCCGAATATAGTCGTCCAATATATCAATCTTTATGTCTCGACCACTTCGAGACTCCTTGTCATGTCTGTGATCACATCTGGGACTCCAAACTACCTTAGGTACATCAAAACACATAAACTCATAATATCGATCGTCATCGAACGTTACGCGTGCGGACCCTATGGGTTCGAGAACTGTGTATACATGACCGAGACACTTCTTCGGTCAATAACCAATAGCGGAACCTGGATGCTCATATTGGCTCCTACATATTCTACGAAGATCTTTATCGGTCAAACTGCATAACAACATACGTTGTTCCCTTTGTCATCGGTATCTTACTTGCCCGAGATTCGATCGTCGGTATCTCAATACCTAGTTCAATCTCGTTACCAGCAAGTATCTTTACTCGTTCCGTAATGCAACATCCTGCAACTAAATCATTAGTTACATTGCTTGCAAGGATTATAGTGATGTGCATTACCGAGAGGGCCCAGAGATACGTCTCTAACAATCGGAGTGAGAAATCCTAATCTTGATCTATGCCAACTCAACAAACACCATCATAGACACCTGTAGAGCGTCTTTATAATCACCCAGTTACGTTGTGATGTTTGATAGCATATACTAAGTGTTCCTCTGGTATTCGGGAGTTGGATAATCTCATAGTCATAGGAACATGTATAGGTTATGGAGAAAGCAATAGCAATAAACTAAACGATCATAGTGCTAAGCTAATGGATGGGTTAAGTCAATCACATCATTCTCTAATGATGTGATCACGTTCATCAAATGACAGCTCTTGTCCATGGCTAGGAAACTTAACCATCTTTGATTAACGAGCTAGTCAAGTAGAGGCATACTAGTGACACCCAGTTTGTCTATGTATTCACACATGTACTAAGTTTCCGGTTAATACAATTCTAGCATGAATAATAAACATTTATCATGATATAAGGAAATATAAATAACAACTTTATTATTGCCTCTAGGGCATATTTCCTTCAGTCTCCCACTTGCACTAGAGTCAATAATCTAGTTCACATCGCCAGGTGATTTAACACCAATAGTTCACATCTTTATGTGATTAGTTCACATCTCCATGTAACTAGTACCCAAAGGGTTTACTAGAGTCAATAATCTAGTTCGCATCGCTATGTGATTAACACCCAAAGAGTGATCATGTTTTGCTTGTGAGAGAAGTTTAGTCAACGGGTCTGTCACATTCAGAGCCGTATGTATTTTGCAAATTTTCTATGTCTACAATGCTCTGCATGGAGCTACCCTAGATAATCGCTCCCACTTTCAATATGTATCTAGATCGAGACTTAGAGTCATCCAGATCGGTGTCAAAGCTTGCATCGACGTAACTCCTTACGACGAACTCTTTGTCACCTCCATAACCGAGAAACATTTCCTTATTCCACTAAGGATAATTTTGACCGCTGTTCAGTGATCCACTCCCGGATCACTATTGTACCCTATTGCCAAACTCATGGTGAGGTACACAATAGGTCTGGTACATAGCATAGCATACTTTATAGAACTTATGACCGAGGCATAGGGAATGACTTTTCATTCTCTTCCTATTTTCTGACGTGGTCGGGTTTTGAGTTTTTACTCAACTTCACACCTTGCAACACAGGCAAGAACTCCTTCTTTGACTGTTCATTTTGAACTACTTCAAAAACTTGTCAAGGTATGTACTCATTGATATTTTTTATCAAGTGTCTTGTTCTATCTCTATAGATCTTGATGCTCAATATGTAAGCAGCTTCACCAAGGTCTTTCTTTGAAAAACTCCTTTCAAACACTCCTTTATGCTTTCCAGAAAATTCTACATTATTTCTGATCAACAATATGTCATTCACATATACTTATCAGAAATATTGTAGTGCTCCCACTCACTTTCTTGTAAATATAGGCTTCATCGCAAGTCTGTATAAAACTATATGCTTTGATCAACTCATCAAAGCGTATATTCCAACTCCAAGATGTTTGCACCAGTCCATAGATGGATCGCTGGAGCTTGCACACTTTGTTAGCACCTTTAGGATTGGCAAAACTTTCTTGTTGTATCATATACAACTCTTCTTTAAGAAATCCATTAAGGAATGCAGTTTTGACATCCATTTGCCATATCTCATAAAATGCGGTAATTCCTAACATGATTTGGACAGACTTAAGAATCGCTACGAGTGAGAAAATCTCATCGTAGTCAACACCTTGAACTTGTCGAAAACCTTTTGCGACAATTCAAGCTTTGTAGACAGTAACACTACTATCAGCGTCCGTCTTCCTCTTGAAGATCCATTTATTCTCAATGGCTCACCGATCATCGGGCAAGTCAATCAAAGTCCATACTTTGTTCTTTATACATGGATACCATCTCAAATTTCATGGCCTCAAGCCATTTTGCGGAATCTGGGCTCATCATCGCTTCCTCATAGTTCGTAGGTTCATCATGGTAAAGTAACACGACCTCCAGAACAGGACTACCGTACCACTCTGGTGCGGAATGTACTCTGATTGACCTACGAGGTTCGGTAGTAACTTGATCCAAAGTTTCATGATAATCATCATTAACTTCCCCACTAATTGGTGTAGGCATCACTGGAACTGATTTTTGTGATGAACTACTTTCCAATTCAGCAGAAGGTACAATTACCTCATCAAGTTCTACTTTCCTCCCACTCACTTCTTTTGAGATAAACTCCTTCTCTAGAAAGGATCCATTTTAAGAAACAAAGATCTTGCCTTTGGATCTATGATAGAAGGTGTACCCAACAGTTTCTTTTGGGTATCCTATGAAGACGCACTTCTTCGATTTGGGTTTGAGCTTATCAGGCTGAAACTTTTCACATAAGCATCGCAACCCCAAACTTTAAGAAATAATAGCTTAGGTTTCTTGCTAAACCAGAGTTCATATGGTGTCATCTCAACGGATTTTTAGACGGTTCCCTATTTAACGTGAATGCAGCTGTCTCTAATGCATAACCCCAAAACGGTAGTGGTAAATCGGTAAGAAACATCATAGATCGCACCATATCTAATAAAGTACGGTTATGACGTTCGGACACACCATTACGCTGTGGTGTTCCAGGTGACGTGAGTAGCGAAACTATTCAAAATTGTTACAATTGAAGGCCAAACTCATAATTCAAATATTTCATCTCCATGATCAGATCGTAGAAACTTTATTTTCTTGTTACGATGATTCTCCACTTGACTCTGAAATTCTTTGAACTTTTCAAACGTTTCAGACTTGTGTTTCGTTAAGTAGATATACTCATATCTGCTCAAATCATCTATGAAGGTCAGAAAATAACGATACCCACCGCGAGCTTCAATACTCATCGGACCGCATACATCGGTATGTATTATTTCCAACAAGTCAGTGGCTCGCTCCATTGTTCTGGAGAACGGAGTCTTAGTCATCTTGCCCATGAGGCATGGCTCGCAAGCATCAAATGATTCATAATCAAGTGATTCCAAAAGTCCATCTGCGTGGAGTTTATTCACGCGCTTTACACCAATATGACCTAAATGGTAGTGCCACAAGTATGTTGCACTATCATTATCAACTTTGCATCTTTTCACATCAATATTATGAATATGTGTATCACTACACTACCATAGAGATTCAATAAACCATTTATATTAAGTGTATGACCATAGAAGGTTTTTATTCATGTAAACAAAACAACAATTATTCTTTGACTTAAATGAATAATTGTATTGCAATAAACATGATCCAATCATATTCATGGTCAACGCAAACACCAAATAACATTTATTTTAGGTTCAACACTAATCCCGAAGGTAAAAGGGCGTGTGATGGTGATCTTATCAACCTTGGAATCATTTCCAACACACATCATCACCTTGCCCTTAACTAGTCTCTGTTCATTTTGCAGCTCCTGTTTCGAGTTACTAATCTTAGCAACTAAACCGGTATCAAATACCCTGGGGTTACTATGAACCCTAGTATAGTACACATCAATAACATGTATATCAAATATACTTTTGTTCACTTTGCCATCCTTCTTATCCGCCAAGTATTTGGGGTAGTTCCGCTTCCAGCGACCATTCCCTTTGTAGTAGAAGCACTCAGTTTCAGGCTTAGGTCTAGCTTTGGGCTTCTTCACGGGAGTGGCAACTTGCTTTCCATTCTTCTTGAAGTTCCCTTTCTTTCCCTTGCCCTTTTACTTGAAACTAGAGGTCTTGTCAACCATCAACACTTCATGCTTTTCTTGATTTCTACCTTCGCCGATTTCAGCATCGCGAAGAGCTCGGGGAATAGTTTTCGTCATCCCTTGCATATTATAGTTCATCACAAAGTTCCAGTAACTTGGTGATAGTGACTAGAGAACTCTGTCAATCACTATTTTATCTGGAAGATTATCTCCCACTTGATTCAGGCGATTGTAGTGCTCAGACATTCTGAGCACATGCTCACTGGTTGAGCTATTCTCCTCCATCTTGTAGGCAAAGTATTTGTCATAGGTCTCATACCTCGCGACTCCGGCATGAGTCTGAAATACAAATTTCAGCTCTTGGAACATCTTATATGTTCCATGGCGTTCAAAATGTTTTTGAAGTCCTGGTTCTAAGCCGTAAAGCATGTGCACTAAACTATCAAGTAGTCATCATACCGAGCTTTGCCAAACATTCATAACATCTGCATCTGCTCCTGCAATAGGTCCGTCACCTAGCGGTGCATCAAGGACATAATTTTTCTATGCAGCAATGAGGATAATCCTCAGATCACGAACCTAGTCCGCATCATTGCTACTATAATCTTAAAAATTATTTTTCTCTAGGAACATATCAAAAATAAAACAGGAGGGAACTATACGCGAGCTATTGATCTACAACATAGATATGCAAAATACTATCAGGTACTAAGTTCATGATAAATTAAAGTTCAATTAATGATATTACTTGAGAACTCCCACTTAGATAGACATCCCTCTAATCATCTAAGTGATCACATGATTGATAACCCACAAGTATAGGGGATCACAACAGTTTTCGAGGGTAGAGTATTCAACCCAAATTTATTGATTCGACACAAGGGGAGCCAAAGAATACTCTCAAGTATTAGCAGCTGAGTTGTCAATTCAACCACACCTGGAAACTTAATATCTGCAGCAAAGTGTTTAGTAGCAAAGTAATATGATAGTAGTGGTAATAGTAGCAAAAGGTAACAGTAGTAAAAGTAGTGTTTTTGGTATTTTGTAGTGATGATAGCAATAGCAACGGGAAAGTAAATAAGCGAAGAACAATATATGGAAAGCTCGTAGGCAATGGATCAGTGATGGAGAATTATGCCGGATGTGGTTCATCATGTAACAGTCATAACCTAGGGTGACACAGAACTAGCTCCAGTTCATTGATATAATGTAGGCATGTATTCCGGACATAGTCATACGTGTTTATGGAAAAGAACTTGCATTACATCTTTTGTCCTACCCTCCTGTGGCAGCGGGGTCCTTACGGAAACTAAGGGATATTAAGGCCTCCTTTTAATAGAGAACCGGAACAAAGCATTAACACATAGTGAATACATGAACTCCTAAAACTACGGTCATCACCGGTAAGTATCCAGATTATTGTCACTTCGGGGTTAACGGATCATAACACATAATAGGTGACTATAGACTTGCAAGATAGGATCAAGAACACTCATATATTGATGAAAACATAATAGGTTCAGATCTGAAATCATGGCACTCGGGCCCTAGTGACAAGCATTAAGCATAGCAAAGTCATAGCAACATCAATCTCAAAACATAGTGGATACTAGGGATCAAACCCTAACAAAACTAACTCGATTACATGATAGATCCCATCCAACCCATCACCGTCCAGCAAGCCTACGATGGAATTACTCACGCACGACGGTGAGCATCATGAAATTGGTGATGGAGGATGGTTGATGATGACGATGGCGACGGATTCCCCTCTCCGGAGCCCCGAACGGACTCCAGATCAGCCCTCCCGAGATGTTTTAGGGCTTGGCGGCGGCTCCGTATCGTAAAACGCGATGATTTCTTCTCTTCAATTTTTTTCTCCCCGAAACACAATATATAGAGTTGGAGTTGGAGTCGGAGAGGCACCGGGGGCCCACGAGGTAGGGGGGCGCGCCCTAGGGGGGCAGGCGCACCCCCACCCTTGTGGACAGGTGGCGGGCCCCCTGGCCTTCATCTTTTGCAGGTATTTTTTATATTTTCCAAAAAGTTGCTCCGTGAAGTTTCAGGTCATTCCGAGAATGTTTGTTTTTGCACATAAATAACACCATGGTAATTCTGCTGAAAACAGCGTCAGTCCGGGTTAGTTCCATTCAAAGCATGCAAGTTAGAGTCCAAAGCAAGGGCAAAAGTGTTCGGAAAAGTAGATACGCCGGATTCATATCAACTCCCCCAAGCTTAAACCTTTGCTTGTCCTCAAGCAATTCAGTTGACAAACTGAAAGTGCTAAAGAAACTTTTACAAACTCTGTTTGCTCTTGTTGTTGTAAATATGTAAAGCCAACATTCAAGTTTTCAGCAAAGATTATAACTAACCACATTAACAACTCTTAGGTCTCAAGTTTACTCATATCAATAGCATAATCAACTAGCGAGAAATAATAATAAATCTTGGATGACAACACTTTCTCAAAACAATCATAATATGATATAACAAGATGGTATCTCGCTAGCCCTTTCTGAGACTGATATGTCTCCAACGTATCTATAATTTTGATTGTTCCATGCTATTATATTATCAACCTTGGATGTTTTATATGCATTTATATGCTATTTTATATGATTTTTGGGACTAACCTATTAACCCAGAGCCCAGTGCCAGTTTCTGTTTTTTTGCCTATTTTAGGGTTTCCAAGAAAAGGAAAATCAAACGGAGTCCAATTGACCTGAAACTTCACGGAACTTATTTTTGGACCAAAAGAAGTCCAGAAGACTTGGAGTGCACGTCAGGGGACCTACGAGGAGGCCATGAGGCAGGGGGGCGTGCCCACCCCCTTTGGGCGCGCCCTCCACCCTCGTGGGCCCCTCGTGCCCCCCTGACGTACTTCTTCCGCCTATATATCTCCATATACCCTAAAAACATCCGAGAGCATAATAGATCAGGAGCTACGCCGCCAGAAGCCTCCGTAGCCACCGAAAGCCAATCTAGACCCGTTCCGGCACCCTGCCGGAGGGGGCAATCCCTCTTCGATGGCCATCTTCATCATCCCGGTGCTCTCCATGATGAGGAGGGAGTAGTTCTCCCTCGGGGCTGAGGGTATGTACCAGTAGCCATGTGTTTGATCTCTCTCTCTCTCTCTCGTGTTCTTGATTTGGCACAATCTTGATGTATTGCGAGCTTTGCTATTATAGTTGGATCCTATGATGTTTCTCCCCCTCTTCTCTCTTGTAATGAATTGAGTTTCCCCTTTGAAGTAATCTTATTAGATTGAGTCTTTAAAGATTTGAGAACACTTGATGTATGTCTTGTCGTGCGTATCTGTGGTGACAATGGGATACCACGTGATTCACTTGATGTATGTTTTGGTGATCAACTTGCGGGTTCCGCCCATGAACCTATGCATAGGGGTTGACACACGTTTTCGTCATGATTCTCCGATAGAAACTTTGGTGCACTCTTTGGGGTCCTTTGTGTTGGTTTGAATAGATGAATCTGAGATTGTGTGACGCATATCGTATAATCATACCCACGGATACTTGAGGTGACACTGGAGTATCTAGGTGACATTAGGGTTTTGGTTGATTTGTGTCTTAAGGTGTTATTCTAGTACGAACTCTAGGGCTGTTTGTGACACTTATAGGAATAGCCCAACAGATTGATTGGAAAGAATAACTTTGAGGTGGTTTCGTACCCTACCATAATCTCTTCGTTTGTTCTCCGCTATTAGTGACTTTGGAGTGACTCTTTGTTGCATGTTGAGGGATAGTTATGTGATCCAATTATGCTATTATTGTTGAGGGAACTTGCACTAGCGAAAGTATGAACCCTAGGCCTTGTTTCAACGCATTGCAATACTGTTTACGCTCACTTTTATGATTAGTTACCTTGCTGTTTTTATATTTTCAGATTACAAAAACCATTATCTACTATCCATATACCACTTGTATCACCGTCTCTTCGCCGAACTAGTGCACCTATACAATTTACCATTGTATTGGGTGTGTTGGGGACACAAGAGACTCTTTGTTATTTGGTTGCAGGGTTGCTTGAGAGAGACCATCTTCATCCTACGCCTCCTACGGATTGATAAACCTTAGGTCATCCACTTGAGGGAAATTTGCTACTGTCCTACAAACCTCTGCACTTGGAGGCCCAACAACGTCTACAAGAAGAAGGTTGTGTAGTAGACATCAAGCTCTTGTCTGGCGCCGTTGCCGGGGATGTTAGCGCTTGAAGGTATATATTTAGATATTTCAATCGAGTCTTTTAGTTTCTTGTTTTATCACTAGTTTAGTTTATAGAAGAAAACTATAAAAAATGGAATTGAGTTTGTCTCATACGCTTCACCTTTTTAATATCTTTCGTGAGTATGATGGAAAGGATAATTGTGCTCAAGTACTAGAAGAAGAAATCTATAAAATGTTTGGCACTAAATATTTGAATGATGAGCATGATTGCAATGTTGTTAGTATGAATTCCTTGAATATCCATGATGCTAATATATGCAAAGCCACAAGCTTGGGGAAGCTATGTTTGATGAAGATGATATTTTTTGCCCCCAAGTTTTGATGAGCAAATTTATTAAGAAAGCATGCCTCCTATCTATGATGATTATTGTGATGACACATATGCTTTAAAGAATAATGATAACCATGAAACTTGTCATCTTGATCTTAATTTTCAATCACATGATAGTTATTTTGTTGAGTTTGCTCCCACTATTATTCATGAGAAGAATTTTGCTTGTGTGGAGAGTAGTAAATTTTCTATGCTTGTAGATCATGAAAAGAATGCTTTAGGTGCTGGTTGTTGAATTCATTCATGATGCTACTGAAAATTATTATGAGGGAGGAATATATGCTTGTAGGAATTGCAATAATATCAAGTTTCCTCTCTATGTGCTTAAAGTTTTGAAGTTTTGCGTGTTTTACCTTCCTATGCAAGTTGATTATTGTTCCCACAAGTTTTTTGATCACAAAATCCCTATGCATAGGAAGTGGGTTAGGCTTAAATGTGCTAGTCATATTCTTCATGATGCTCTCTTTATGTTTCAATTCTTATCCTTTATGTGAGCATCATTGAAATCATCATGCCTAGCTAGGGGCGTTAAACAATAGCGCTGGTTGGGAGGCAACCCAATTTTATCTTTGTTCCTTGATTTTTGCTCCTGTTTAGCAATAATTCATCTAGCCTCTGTTTAGATGTGGTTTTATGTCTTTAATTAGTGTTTGTGCCAAGTAGAACCTTTGGGAAGACTCGGGGAAAGTCTTGTTGATCATGCTGTAAAAACAGAAACTTTAGCGCTCACGAGAGTTGCTGCCCTTTTTATTTGGAAAGTGATATTTAGTTAATTCTTTTTGAAGATGATTAATAGATAAATTCCTCAGGTCCAGCAATTTATTTGAGAATTTTATGAGTTCCATAAGTATACGTTTGATCCAGATTACTACAGACTGTTCTGTTTTTGACATATTCTGTTTTTCATGTGTTGTTTACTTATTTTGATGAATCTATGGCTAGTAAAATAGTTTATAAACCATATAGAAGTTTTAATACAGTAGGTTTAATACCAATATAAATAAAGACTGAGTTCATTACAGTACCTTGAAGTGGTGATTTATTTTCTTATACTAACGGAGCTTACGAGTTTTCTGTTAGGTTTTGTGTTGTGAAGTTTTCAAGTTTTGGGTAAGGATTCGATGGATTATGGAATAAGGAGTGGTAAGAGCCTAAGCTTGGGGATGACCAAGGCACACCAAGGAAATATTCAAGGACAACCAAGAACCTAAGCTTGGGGATGCCCCGGAAGGCATCCCCTCTTTCGTCTACTTCCATCGGTAACTTTACTTGGAGCTATATTTTTATTCACCACATGATATGTGTTTTGCTTGGAGCGTCAATTTATTTTGTTAGTATTTGCTTGCTTTCATTTAGAACAATGTTTTTCATCTTTTATTTCAATAAAAGTGGCATTGATAGTCTTTACTATGCCTATGTTACAAGTCTTCATGTTGCTGCTTGAAAACAGAAAGTTTACCGCTATTGCAATAATTCCCTAGAAAATTCAGAATGTGATAAAATGTTGAAACCTTTTGCATATTAAGCTCTGATAAATTTACTACAGTGGGAATTTTCTTTCATAATTTTTGGAGCTAGGGAAGTATGGATGTTGCTGCGTTCTTTACAGGCTGTCCTGTTTAGGCAGATTGCTGTTATGTTTGCATTGTTTGCATATGTTTGCTTCTTTAATGATTCTATTTGAGGATAGGACTATTAAATATGCAGAGGCATTTAGTTTTGGCAATGGTTTATACTAACTTATCTCACGAGTCCTTGTTGAGTTTTGTGTGGATGAAGCTTTTGAGATTTAGGGAGACCGTGATATGAGAGGAATTAAGGAGACACAAAAGCTCAAGCTTGGGTATGCCCAAGGTATCCCAAGATAATATTTCAATAAGTCTCAAGCATCTAAGCTTGGGGATTCCCTGGTTGGCATCCCACCTTTCTTCTTCAACAACTATCGGTTAGTTTCGGTTGATCCTAAGTTTTTGCTTCTTCACATGATGTTTGCTATTCTTAGAATGTCATTTTCTTTTGCTTTGCTTTATGTTTGAATAAAATACCAAGATCTGAAATTATTAAATGTTAGAGAGTCTTCACATAGTTGCATAATTATTCAACTACTCATTGAGCTTCACTTATATCTTTTGGAGTAGTTTGTCATTGCTCTAGTGCTTCACTTATATCTTCTTAGAGCATGGTGGTAGTTTTATTTTATAGAAATAGATGAACTCTCATGCTTCACTTATATCATTTTGAGAGTCTTTAGAACAGCATGGTAGTTTGCTTTGGTTATGAAACTAGTCCTAATATGATGGGCATCCAAGAGGGATATAATAAAAACTTTCATATAAAGTGCATTGAATACTATGAGAAGTTTGATACTTGATGATTGTTTTGAGATATGGAGATGGTGATATTAGAGTCATGCTAGTTGAGTAATTGTGAATTTGAGTAATACTTGTGTTGAAGTTTGTGATTCCCGTAGCATGCATGTATGGTGAACCGTTATGTGATGAAGTCGGAGCATGATTTATTTATTGATTGTCCTCCTTATGAGTGGCGGTCAGGGACGAGCGATGGTCTTTTCCTACCAATCTATCCCCCTAGGAGCATGCACGTAGTACTTTGTTTCGATAATTAATAGATTTTTGCAATAAGTATGTGAGTTCTTTATGACTAATGTTGAGTCCATGGATTATACGCACTCTCACCCTTCCACCATTGCTAGCCTCTCTAGTACCGCACAACTTTCGCCGGTACCATAAACCCACCATATACCTCCCTCAAAACAGCCACCATACCTACCTATTATGGCATTTCCATAGCCATTCCGAGATATATTGCCATGCAACTTTCCATCATTTCGTTATTATGACACGCTTCATCATTGTCATATTGCTATGCATGATCATGTAGTTGATATTGTATTTGTGGCGAAGCCACCGTTCATAATTCTTTCATACATGTCACTCATGAGTCATTGCACATCCCGGTACACGGCCGGAGGCATTCCTATAGAGTCATATCTTGTTCTAAGCATCGAGTTGTAATTCTTGAGTTGTAAATAAATAGAAGTGTGATGATCATCATTTTCTAGAGCATTGTCCCAAGTGAGGAATAAAAAAAGAAGCAAATAAAAAAGAGAGAAAAGAGGCCATAAAAAAGGAGAAGGCCCAAATAAAAAAATAAAAAAATGAGAGAAAAAGAGAGAAGGGGCAATGCTACTGTCCTTTTACCACACTTGTGTTTCAATGTAGCACCATGATCTTCATGATAGAGAGTCTCCTATGTTGTCACTTTCATATACTAGTGGGAATTTTACATTATAGAACTTGGCTTGTATATTCCAATGATGGGCTTCCTCAAAATTGCCCTAGGTCTTCGTGAGCAAGCGAGTTGGATGCACACCCACTTAGTTCTTTTGTTGAGCTTTCATATACTTATAGCTCTAGTGCATCCGTTGCATGGCAATCCCTACTCACTCACATTGATATCTATTGATGGGCATCTCCATAACCCGTTGATACGCCTAGTTGATGTGATACTATCTTCTCCTTTTTGTCTTCTCCACAACCACCATTTTATTCCACCTATAGTGCTATATCCATGGCTCACGCTCATGTATTGCGTGAAGATTGAAAAAGTTTGAGAACATCAAAAGTATGAAACAATTGCTTGGCTTGTCATCGGGGTTGTGCATGATTTAAATACGTTGTGTGGTTAAGATGGAGCATAGCCAGACTATATGATTTTGTAGGGATAGCTTTCTTTGGCCATGTTATTTTGAAGAGACATAATTGCTTAGTTAGTATGCTTGAAGTATTATTATTTCTATGTCAATATTAAACTTTTGTCTTGAATCTTATGGATCTGAATATTCTTGCTACAATAAAGAGAAATACATGATGAATATGTTAGGTAGCATTCCACATCAAAAATTCTGTTTTTATCATTTACCTACTCGAGGACGAGCAGGAATTAAGCTTGGGGATGCTGATACATCTTCAACGTATCTATAATTTTTGATTGTTCCATGGTATTATATTATCAACCTTGGATGTTTTATATGCATTTATATGATTTTCGGGACTAACCTATTAACCCAGAGCCCAGTGCTAGTTTCTGTTTTTTTTGCCTATTTTAGGGTTTCGAAGAAAAGGAAAATCAAACGGAGTCCAATTTACCTAAAACTTCACGGAACTTATTTTTGGACCAGAAGAAGCCCAGAAGACTTAGAGTGCATGTCAGGGGACCTACGAGGAGGCCACAAGGGAGGGGGGGCGCACCCACCCCCTCTGGGCGCGCCCTCCACCCTGTTGGGCCCCTCGTGGCCCCCCTGACGTACTTCTTCCGCCTATATATCTCCATATACCCTAAAAACATTCGAGATCACAATAGATCGGGAGTTCCACCGCCAGAAGCCTCTGTAGCCACCGAAAGCCAATCTGTACCCGTTCCGGCACCCTGCCGGAGGGGGCAATCCCTCTCCGGTGGCCATCTTCATCATCCCGGTGCTCTCCATGACGAGGAGGGAGTAGTTCTCCCTCGGGGCTGAGGGTATGTACCAGTAGCTATGTGTTTGATCTCTCTCTCTCTCTCTCGTGTTCTTGATTTGGCACGATCTTGATGTATCACGAGCTTTGCTATTATAGTTGGATCCTATGATGTTTCTCCCCCTCTTCTCTCTTGTAATGAATTGAGTTTCCCCTTTGAAGTAATCTTATTGGATTGAGTCTTTAAAGATTTGAGAACACTTGATGTCTGTCTTGCCGTGCATATCTATGGTGACAATGGGATACCACGTGATCCACTTGATGTATGTTTTGGTGATCAACTTGCGGGTTCCGCCCATGAACCTATGCATAGGGGTTGACACACGTTTTCATCGTGATTCTCCGGTAGAAACTTTGGGGCACTCTTTGAGGTCCTTTGTGTTGGTTTGAATAGACGAATCTGAGATTGTGTGACGCATATCGTATAATCATACCCACGGATACTTGAGGTGACATTGGAGTATCTAGGTGACATTAGGGTTTTGGTTGATTTGTGTCTTAAGGTGTTATTCTAGTACGAACTATAGGGCTGTTTGTGGCACTTATACGAATAGCCCAACGGATTGATTGGAAAGAATAACTTTGAGGTGGTTTCGTACCCTACCATAATCTCTTCGTTTGTTCTCCGCTATTAGTGACTTTGGAGTGACTCTTTGTTGCATGTTGAGGGATAGTTATGTGATCCAATTATGCTATTATTGTTGAGGGAACTTTCACTAGCGAAAGTATGAACCCTAGGCCTTGTTTCAACACATTGCAATACCGTTTACACTCACTTTTATCATTAGTTACCTTGCTGTTTTTATATTTTCAGATTACAAAAACTATTATCTACTATCCATATACCACTTGTATCACCATCTCTTCGCCGAACTAGTGCACCTATACAATTTACCATTGTATTGGGTGTGTTGGGGACACAAGAGACTCTTTGTTATTTGGTTGCAGGGTTGCTTGAGGGAGACCATCTTCATCCTACGCCTCCTACGGATTGATAAACCTTAGGTCATCCACTTGAGGGAAATTTGCTACTGTCCTACAAACCTCTGTACTTGGAGGCCCAACAACGTCTACAAGAAGAAGGTTGTGTAGTAGACATCAGATACCGCAAAACATAAATGCAGAGCACCTTTAAAGAGCAAGGACCGACTAGACATTGTAATTCATGGTAAAAGAGATCCAGTCAAGTCATAGTCAATGTAAATTAACAGTAATGAATGCAAATGACAGCGGTGCTCTCTAACTGGTGCTTTTTAATAAGAAGATGATGACTCAACATAAAAGTAAATATATAGGCCCTTCGCAGAGGGAAGCAGGGATTTGTAGAGGTGCCAGAGCTCGGTTTTGAAACAGAGGTGAATAATATTTTGAGCGGTATACTTTCATTGTCAACATAACAACCAAGAGATGGCGATATCTTCCATGCTACACGCATTATAGGTGGTTCCCAAATAGAATGGTAAAGTTTACACTCCCCCTTCCACCAACAAGTATCAATCCATGGCTTGCACGAAACAACGAGTGCCTCCAACTAACAAGAGTCCCAGGGGTGTTTTGTTTGCAATTATTTTGATTTAGTTTGCATAAAGCATGGGACTGGGCATCCTGGTGACCAGCCATTTATCTCGTGAGTGAGGAGCGGAGTCCACTCCTCTTGAGAATAACCCGCCTAACATGGAAGATACAAACATCCCTAGTTGATACATGAGCTATTTGAGCATACAAAACAGGATATTTATTTGAAGGTTTAGAGTTTGGCACATACAAATTTATTTGGAACGGCAGGTAGATACCGTATATAGGTAGGTATAGTGGAATCATGTGGAATAACTTTGGGGTTTAAGGGATTGGATGCACAAGCAGTATTCCCGCTTAGTACAGGTGAAGGCTAGCAAAAGACTGGGAAGCGACCAGCTAGAGAGCGACAACAGTCATGAACATGCATTAAAATTAATCAACACCGAATGCAAGCATGAGTAGGATATAATCCACCATGGACATAAATATCGTGAAGGCTATGTTGATTTTGTTTCAACTACATGCATGAACATGCGCCAAGTCAAGTCACTTAAATCATTCAGAGGAGGATACCACCCTATCATACCACATCATAACCATCTCAATAGCATGTTGGCACGCAAGGTAAACCATTATGACTCATAGCTAATCAAGCATGGCACAAGGAACTATGATCTCTAGTTGTCATTGCAAACATGTTTACTCATAATAGGCTGAATCAGGAACAATGAACTAATCATATTTACAAAAACAAAAGAGGTCGAGTTCATACCAGCTTTTCTCATCTCAGTCAGTCCATCATATATCGTCATAATTGCCTTTCACTTACACGACCGAATGATGTGAATAATAATAATAGTGCACATGCATTGGACTAAGCTGGAATCTGCAAGCATTCAATAAACAGGAGAAGACAAGGCAATATGGTCTCTTTTGTCAGATCAACAATAATGCATATAAGAGCCACTTCAACAATTTAATTATGGTCTTCTCCTATCGACCCCCAAAGAAAAGAAATAAAACTATTTACACGGGAAAGCTCCCAACAAGCAAAAGAAGAACATGAAATCTTTTTGGGTTTTCTTTTTAATTACTACTACAAGCATGGAAAGTAAACTAATTAAAAACTACACTAATTTTTTTGGTTTTTATTAAGGTTAATCAAACACACAAGAAGAAGGCATAAAAAGGAAAATAAACTAGCATGGATGATACAATGAAAAAGTATGAACACCGACATCTAGCAGTGAGTGTGTGAACCTGAATGTAATGTCGGTGGGAAATACGTACTCCCCCAAGCTTAGGCTTTTGGCCTAAGTTGGTCTATGGCCACGGCTGGCCTGGCGGATATCCATAATAGAAGTTGGGGTCGTACTGAGATGAAGAAGACTCTGATTGCCACTGGTTGGCAATCATCTCCGGATCCCACAGGTAATTAGACTGTCACGGAGGATCAACTTGTGGTTCCGCCTCTGGCTCTGTGGCTGATGTAGGGTTCCGGTAGGTGTGAATTTCCTTTGGCGAGACGAGGTACTTTCCTGAAGATAAATCAAACAAGGAAGGCGTAGGCAAGGTGATAGTCTCAGGATGAAGTTTATGAAAGAACAGTTTGTATTTCAGCTCCCCTTCCCTATTCTTTATAATAAAGCCATGTGCTACCATACCCCTATAATCTAAATAAACACGAGGCAACAATTTTTCTTCTTTTTCATAGTGCCTAATAGGTATATCATAATGTGCAGCAAGGCGTGAAGCATAAATACCACCAAAGATGGGTCCTTGTGTACGGTTAAGACTTAACCGTTTAGCAATAATACCGCCCATACTAACAGAGTTATCAACGTATAAACTGTGGAACAGAATAAAAATATCAGGAACACTAAGGTTTCCATAGTTTCCGCGACCAATTAAGCAACGACTAGCAAATATTGCAAAGTAGCGTAAAACAGGAAAATGTATGCTAGTGATTCGTGCATCGGAAACCTTCCTAGTTTCCCCTAGAGTGGTAGTATCAATAAAACCTTCCACATCCTTGCGATGTAGTTCCTCTAAACTTCCCTCAAAAGGGATCAAACAAACCCGACAAAAATCATAAAGTGACATCTTATTAACCACATCATATAAATGAAACTCTACTGAAGGAGGTGATTCCCTAGGATAATAGTAGAAGTTTTGCACAAAAGTATTGGTGAGTAAGAGATACTGTTCGCGTTGGTCGTGGAGGAAGTCGGTGAGGCCTGCATTCTTTGCCAATTCATAAAAATCCTCATAAATCCCGGTTGCTCTCATGAATTCATCAGAGGCCATTCACACGGCCTAACCTCCGCGATGCGAGACAAATTATATTTAGGCTTCTATGCCTCTTCATTTTGCTTTTCCCTTGAGCTTCGGCTCGATGAGCCCCTCAAAAATCTCTTTATCATTTTCTGAAAAATTCCGAAATTTTTAGTAACTTCAAAATAAAAGTAAACCAAACTCAATAATATTGATAGCAACTACTCCTACAAGTGCCTAGAGCCTATATCATGCATCAAAACTACTTTTGACCATATAAATTTGACATGCAAGCTCAAGAACAGGGTCACCTAAGCAGCAAAAATTTGCAATGAATAAAGCACTAGAACAAAAACTAATTGGACCAATGGAGGAGTCACCTACCAAGGTTCCTAGTGTTGATACCAGTTGTTGGAGATAATGGAAGGAAGCAACAAAACAGAGAGAGGATCAAGTGTAATCTTAACTACATCTCAGCTCTTATACAAAAGCTTATGTTACAATACATGGTACCAGTCCAATTTATAGAAAATAGCAAACCGACACAAAGTCATTGGAACAATCTCCCCAAGCAGTTTTGTGAGAGGTGCTTTGAGCAAGGAGATCGAAAATGGCAGCAAAACGAGCTTGGACTTGGGTTTGAGCTGGTTATTCATGTTTGGGGGAGGAAGAAGGAGTGTGTGGGTGAAAGGATAAGTGGAGGAGGGCCACCGTGGGCCCACGAGGCAGGGGGTGCACCCAGGGGGTAGGGCGCGCCCTCCACCCTCGTGGGCAGGTGGTTGACCCGCCTGCTGTGTTCTCAGTGCCAAATATTCTCAAATATTCTAGAAAAAATCATATTTAAATTTCAGGGCATTTAGAGAACTTTTATTTTCGGGGTATTTTTATATTGCACGGATAATCAGATAACAGACGGAAAAATATTATTTTTATTTTATTTAATATAAATAACAGAAAGTAAAAGTGGGGTACAAAAGGTTGTGCCTTCTAGTTTCATCCATCTCATGATCATCAAAAGGAACCCACTAACAAGGTTGATCAAGTCTTGTTAACGAACTCATTCCGAATAACATGGAAATGGAGAAATTTCGAATAACACTATGTTACCTCAACGGGGATATGCACATACCCAATAATAAGAATATCACATTTCTTCTTGACAGTAGGAAGAGGAAATTCAAAACCTCCAAATATAATCGATGGAATTTTTCCAATAGAGTTGATACTATGAACTTGAGGTTGTTTCCTCGGAAAGTGTATTGTGTGCTCATTACCATTAACATGAAAAGTGACATTGCCTTTAGTGCAATCAATAACAGCCCCTGCATTATTCAAAAAGGGTCTTCCAAGAATAATAGACATACTATCGTCCTCGGGAATATCAAGAATAACAAAGTCCGTTAAAATTGTAACATTTGCAACTACAACAGGCACATCCTCACAAATACCGACAGGTATAGCAGTTGATTTATCAGCCATTTGCAAAGATATCTCAGTAGGTGTCAACTTATTCAAATCAAGTCTACGATATAAAGAGAGATGCATAACACTAACACCGGCTCCAAGATCACATAAAGCAGTTTTAACATAGTTTCTTTTAATGGAGCATGGTATAGTGGGTACTCCTGGATCTCCAAGTTTCTTTGGCATTCCACCTTTAAAATTATAATTAGCAAGCATGGTGGAAATTTTAGCTTCCGGTATCTTTCTTTTATTTGTAACAATTTCTTTCATATACTTAGCATAAGGATTCATTTTGAGCATATCAGTTAATCGCATACGCAAAGGTCTAATCATTTCAGCAAAGCGCTCAAAATCCTCATCATCCTTTTTCTTGGATGGTTTGGGAGGAAAAGGCATGGGTTTCTGAACCCAAGGCTCTCTTTCTTTACCATGTTTCCTAGCAACAAAGTCTTTCTTATCATAACGTTGATTCTTTGATTGTGGGTTATCAAGATCAACAGCAGGTTCAATTTCTATATCATTATCATTACTAGGTTGAGCATCATCATGAACATTATCATTAACATTATCACTAGTTTCAGGTTCATTACCAGATTGTGTTTCAGCATCAGAAATAGAAATATCATTTGGATTCTCAGGTGTTTCAGTAATAGGTTCACTAGAAGCATGCAAAGTCCTATCATTTTTCTTTTTCTTCTTTTTAGACGAACTAGGTGCATCTATATTATTTCTCTGAGAATCTTGCTCAATTCTCTTAGGCTGGCCTTCAGGATACAAAGGTTCCTGAGTCATTCTACCACCTCTAGTCATAACTCTAACAGCATTATCATTATTCTTACTATTCAATTCATTGAGCAAATCATTTTGAGCTTTAAGTACTTGTTCTACTTGAGTGGTAACCATAGAAGCATGTTTACTAATAAGTTTAAGTTCACCTTTAACATTAGCCATATAATCACCAAAGTGTTCAAGCATATTTGAATTGTATTTCAATTGTCTACCAAAATAACATTAAAGTCTTCTTGCTTAGCCATAAATCTATCAAACTCATCTACGCATGGGCTAGCAAATTTGGTAAATGGGATTTCAGCTTTATCATATCTATAGAGAGAATTTACCTTTACTACCTGTGTCGGGTTATCAATACTATGAGTTTCTTCAATAGGAGATGGATTTGGATCATATGTTTCTTCAACAGGCGGTAGATTAAGACCATGTATTTCTTCAATAGGAGGTAAATTCTTAACATCTTCGGCTTTAATACCTTTTTATTTCATAGATTTCTTTGCCTCTTGCATATCTTCAGGACTAAGAAATAGAATACCCCTCTTCTTCGGAGTTGGTTTAGGAATAGGCTCAGGAACTGGCTCCGGAGGTGTCCAATTATTTTCATTTGTCAACATATTATTCAATAGAATTTCAGCTTCATCCAGTGTTCTTTCCCTGAAAACAGAACTAGCACAACTATCCAGGTAATCTCTGGAGGCATCGGTTAGTCCATTATAAAAGATATCAAGTATTTCATTTTTCTTAAGAGGATGATCAGGCAAAGCATTAAGTAATTGGAGGAGCCTCCCCCAAGCTTGTGGGAGACTCTCTTCTTCAATTTGCACAAAATTATATATATCCCTTAAAGCAGCTTGTTTCTTATGAGCAGGGAAATATTTAGCAGAGAAGTAATAAATCATATCCTGGGGACTACGCACACAACCGGGATCAAGAGAATTAAACCATATCTTAGCATCACCCTTTAATGAGAACGGAAATATTTTAAGGATATAAAAGTAACGAGTTCTCTCATCTTTAGTGAATAGGGTGGCTATATCATTCAGTTTAGTAAGATGTGCCACAACAGTTTCAGATTCATAACCATGAAAAGGATCGGATTCAACCAAAGTAATTATATCAGGATCAACAGAGAATTCATAATCCTTATCAGTAACACAGATAGGTGAAGTAGCAAAAGCAGGGTCAGGTTTCATTCTAGCATTTAGAGATTGCTTATTCCATTTAGCTAATAACCTTTTGAGTTCATATCTATATTTGCAAGCTAAAATAGCTAAAGAAGCTTCTTGATCAAAAACATAACCCTTAGGAATAACAAGTGATTCTTCATCATCACTTTCATCAGTATCATCAGATTTAATATTTTCAATCTCTCTAGCCCTAGCAAGTTGTTCATCAAGAAATTCACCAAGTGGCATGGTAGTATCAAGCATAGAAGTAGTTTCATCATTGGTATCATGTATAGTAGAAGCATCATCATCAATAACATGCGACATATCAGAACGAATAGCAGAAGCAGTTTTAGGTGTCGCAAGCTTACTCAAAACAGAAGGTGAATCAAGTGCAGAGCTAGATGGCAGTTCCTTACCTCCCCTCGTAGTTGAGGGATAAATCTTGGTTCTTGGATCTTTCAAGTTCTTCATAATGATAAGCAGATATATATCCCAAGTGACTCAAAGAATAGAGCAATAGTTTAGGGGATCGCAACAGTTTTCGACAAGTATAGGGGATCGCAACAGTTTTTGAGGGTAGAGTATTCAACCCAAATTTATTGATTCGACACAAGGGGAGCCAAAGAATACTCTCAAGTATTAGCAACTGAGTTGCCAATTCAACCACACCTGGAAACTTAATATCTGCAGCAAAGTGTTTAGTAGCAAAGTAATATGATAGTAGTGGTAACGGTAGCAAAAGGTAACAGTAGTAAAAGTAGTGTTTTTGGTATTTTGTAGTGATGATAGCAATAGCAACGGGAAAGTAAGTAAGCGAAGAACAATATATGGAAAGCTCGTAGGCAATGGATCAGTGATGGAGAATTATGCCGGATGCGGTTCATCAAGTAACAGTCATAACCTAGGGTGACACAGAACTAGCTCCAGTTCATTGATATAATGTAGGCATGTATTCTGAACATAGTCATACGTGCTTATGGAAAAGAACTTGCATGACATCTTTTGTCCTACCCTCCCGTGGCAGCGGGGTCCTTACGGAAACTAAGTGATATCAAGGTCTCCTTTTAATAGAGAACCGGAACAAAGCATTAACACATAGTGAATACATGAACTCCTCAAACTACGGTCATCACCGGTAAGTATCCCGATTATTGTCACTTCGGGGTTAACGGATCATAACACATAATAGGTGATTATAGACTTGCAAGATAGGATCAAGAACACTCATATATTGATGAAAACATAATAGGTTCAGATCTGAAATCATGGCACTCGGGCCCTAGTGACAAGCATTAAGCATAGCAAAGTCATAGCAACATCAATCTCAGAACATAGTGGATACTAGGGATCAAACCCTAAAAAAACTAACTCGATTACATGATAGATCCCATCCAACCCATCACCGTCCAGCAAGCCTACGATGGAATTACTCACGCACGGCGGTGAGCATCATGAAATTGGTGATGGAGGATGGTTGATGATGACGATGGCGACAAATTCCCCTCTCCGGAGCCCCGAACGGACTCCAGATCAGCCCTCCCGAGAGATTTTAGGGCTTGGCGGCGGCTCCGTATCATAAAACGCGATGATTTCTTCTCTCTGATTTTTTTCTCCCCGAAACACAATATATAGAGTTGGAGTTGGAGTCGGAGAGGCACCAGGGGGCCCACGAGGTAGGGAGGCGCGCCCTAGGGGGGCAGGCATGCCCCCACCCTCGTGGACAGGTGGTGGGCCCCCTGGCCTTCATCTTTTGCAGGTATTTTTTATATTTTCCAAAAAGTTGCTCCATGAAGTGTTAGGTCATTCCGAGAACGTTTGTTTCTGCACATAAATAACACCATGGTAATTCTGCTGAAAACAGCGTCAGTCCGGGTTAGTTCCATTCAAATCATGCAAGTTAGAGTCCAAAACAAGGGCAAAAGTGTTTGGAAAAGTAGATACGACAGAGACGTATCAATGATCCATATCAACTAAACCATGTCCGATCATCACGTGAGATGGAGTAGTTTTCAATGGTGAACATCACTATGTTGATCATATTTACTATATGATTCACGCTCGACCTTTCGGTCTCAGTGTTCCGAGGCCATATCTGCATATGCTAGGCTCGTCAAGTTTAACCCGAGTATTCTATGTGTGCAAAACTGGCTTGCACCCGTTGTATGTGAATGTAGAGCTTATCACACCCGATCATCATGTGGTGTCTCGACACGACGAACTGTAGAAATGGTGCATACTCAGGGAGAACACTTGTACCTTGAAATTTAGTGAGAGATCATCTTATAATGCTACCGCCGAACTAAGCAAAATAAGATGCATAAAGGATAAACATCACATGCAATCAAATATAAGTGATATGATATGGCCATCATCATCTTGTGCCTTTGATCTCCATCTCCAAAGCACCGTCATGATCACCATCGTCACCAGCTTGACACCTTGATCTCCATCAAAGCATCATTGTCGTCTCGCCAACTATTGCCGCTACGACTATCGCTACCGCTTAGTGATAAAGTAAAGCAATTACATGGCGATTGCATTTCATACAATAAAGCGACAACCATATGGCTCCTGCCAGTTGCCGATAACTGTGTTACAAAACATGATCATCTCATATAATAGTTTATATAATCACGTCTTGACCATATCACATCACAACTTACCTTGCAAAAACAAGTTAGACGTCCTCTACTTTGTTGTTGCAAGTTTTATGTGGCTGCTATGGGCTTAGCAAGAACCATTCTTACCTACGCATCAAAAACCACAACGCGGTATAGTGATTGCTTTTTGATCTTCAAAAAGAACCATGTTCATTGAATCCGATTCAACTAAAGTTGGAGAAACAGACACCCACTAGCCACCTGTGTGCGAAGCACGTCGGTAGAACCAGTCTCGTGTAAGCGTACGCGTAATGTCAGTCTGAGCTGCTTCATCCAACAATACCGCTGAATCAAAAATCAACTAGTGGCGGCAAGCAATATGTATATACCCACGCCCACAACTCCTTTGTGTTCTACTCGTGCATATAACATATACGCATAAACCTGGCTCTAATACCACTGTTGGGGAACATAGTATTTCAAAAAAAAATTGCCTCCGCACACGCAAGATCCATCTGGGTGATGCATAGCAACGAGAGGGGAGAGTGTGTCCACATACCCTCATAGACCGAAACCGGAAGTGTTTAGTAATGCGGTTGATGTAGTCGAACATCTTCGCGATCCAACCGATCCAAGTACCGAACGCACGGCACCTCCGCGATCTACACACGTTCAGCTCGATAACGTCCCTCGTACTCTTGATCCAGCTGAGGCCGAGGGAGAGTTTGATCAGCACGACGGCATGACGACGGTGATCATGAAGTTACCGGCGCAGAGCTTCGCCTAAGCACTGCAATGATATGACCGAGGTGGAAATCTGTGGAGGGGGCCACCGCACACAGCTAAGACAATTGTCAACTTGTGTGTTCTAGGATGCCCCCTGCCCCCGTATATAAAGGAGCAAGGGGGAAGCCGGCCGGCCCTATAGGGGCACGCCCCAAGTAGGATTCCTACTAGGAATAGGAATCCTATTCCTAGTAGGTTTCCAACAAGGAAGAGAGGGGGAAGGAAGGAGAGGGAGAGAGGGAGAAGGAAAGGGGGGGTGCTATTGTGGTTCTAAGTCTGGCAGTAGAATGGGGGTAGGAATGTAGAGGCAAGATCCTAGCTATGGAGGAGTTATACACGCAAGTTTTACGAGTTCAGGCCCTTCTCGGAGGAAGTAACAGCCCTACGTCTCGGAGCCTGGAGGCGGTCGACTGGATTATATGCATGTGAGTTACAGGGGGTGCGAACCCTTGTGCCTGTGGAGGGGGGTGGCTTATATAGAGTGCGTCAGGACCCCAGCCAGCCCACGTCACAGAGGGTTTAAGGTACATTGAAGAGAGAACGTTACTGGTAATGCTCACATTAAAGTGTTATAAATGCTAATTAAGCCTATAAGTAAATGCTCGACCATTGTATATGCAGAGTGGCTTTAGCTCTTTTGCCCGTCGAGTGACTTCTCCGACAGTCGAGTGACATTGATTCTTCCGAGTGGAATGTTTCTGGTCGAGTAGATGATGGTACCCTTTGAATGATCCTGGCTTTAGGGTGTTGTCCTAGGGGAGGATGTCTAGGTCAGGTCTATGACCCTACCCTAGGTACATAGCTTCATCATTAGCCCCCGAATGGTTCAAGGTTCGAGTGGAGAAGGAGTTGATAATCCCTCCGATTCAGCTTTTGTGCTTTGAGAATGTCTCGCCCAGAGGTCGAATGAACCTTCATGATGGCTTCAACTGCTTGTTCAGTCGCCTTGATGCATTCTTGGTTTTGTCGAGTGAACTTTCATTGTTAAGTTTCGAGTGTTGATATGGAAAAAATCTTCCGTCTGACGGGTTGTTCTACCATCTGCGGATTTCACGGGATTCAAATTTTGGGAAGCGCGCCCAACGGGGGAGGCCACGGTAATCGGGACGGATTAGGCAGGTCGCCTCGATCTCCACACCACCTTTTTTTGCCACGTATCGTGCACGCGACTGTTGCGGGATTTGATAAGATCGTCCGGGCCTACAAGTCAGTCACTTGGAAGTGTCCTTATATAAGGCACCGGACCGGGGCTTTTGAACAGTGCGCCCTCATTTCCCTTCCTCCTGCTCAAATTTCTCCGCTGCGCCTGCTTCTGCTCTCGGCGTCGTAGCCCTGCTCGAACTCGATTCGCTGCCATGGGGAAGGAGAAGACGGTGGGGTTGGAGCGTGCGAAGAAGGCGAAGGCGAAGGCGAAAGGGAAGAGGACCAGCCGGGGTGGATCCTCGTCTAGGTCCGGCCTGCCGCCTAGCTGGATCCAGGGCGACTGGATCCACTCAACAATTAGTCAAGATGACATCGACGACCTGGTTGAGGGGGACTGATCCCCCACAAATCAGTGCGGCTCTCGGGGAACGAGACTGAGCCGTAGCCGCAGGAGGGTGAGTGCGTTCTCCTTGCCACCCATGTCGACCGCGGGTTTTCTTTGCCTCCCCACCCTTTCTTTCGCGGTTTCTTGAACTTCTTCGGGGCTCAACTCCACCACTTTTCTCCAAACACCATCGTGTACCTTGTGCTGTCGTGTCCATGTGCGAGAACTTCTTGGGTTGTCGACCACACTGGGGTCTCTTCAAGCACATATTCACATGTCGCTCCCAAACGGTCAAGAAGGCCAACCCGAGTGATGAGAGAGCGCACGTTACAGATGTGCGGAGGTCTTGGAATTCAAATGAGGAACAAAAGCACCTTCCCAGCTATGATCCTTCCCGACTCGGTCCAGGGCTGGCAGTCGACCTGGTTCTACTGCAAGGACCAGCCGACCCCGGGTCAGTCGACTGGAGTTCCCCCTTTTCCATGGCTCGTGTGGAGAAGCCCTCCTCCTTGAGAGTGATCCCGGAGGAGAAGGTGCAAGTGAAGGTGTTGGTCGAGAGGGTTGTCCAACTTGTCCGCGATGGAGTGACTGGTATGGACCTGCTGGAGGTCTTCCTCAGTCGACGCACCCAACCACTCCAAGCTCGTGACCATCCGATGTGGATGTACTCGGGACTCGAGGATTCCACTCGGATCCACCTGGAGGATGTTAGTGAGGACACGGTGGAGAAGTGGCTGAGAGGTATTACCAGCAACAAGGATAATCCCCGGGGGTCCAGGAGGGTGGTTCCATTCGACCATTTGCGCCAGCCGGAACAGGTACGATTCTGCATTGTCGAGTGTCTTCTTGATTTACTATGTAGCATCTTGTTGACGGTCGACTGTCTTTCTTTTGTTCATTGTCTTTTTAGGCTCTTGTTGATATGTACTCGATGCCCAATGGAGTGCAGGAGCAAAATGTCGAGGGAGAGGCGAGCGGGGGCGAGAGTGGCGAGTGGCACTCGGATGCAGAGGAGGACGAGGAGAGCGACGACCCGAGTGATGAAGAAGAGGTCGACTCGCCTCCTCGCAGAGAAAGGAGGTCCAAGCACGCTCACGACCCGGCAAGCACCCCTGACCTGGTGGCCGCACCGACTGGGCAGTCTTCAAAGCGCCCTCGGACGTCTTCTCCAGTGCCGACTGAGAAGGTATCAAAACAGCTCAAGACTGCACTGCCTCCTGCGCCAAAACCATTGGAGGCCACATCCTCCAAACCGCCGAAGGCTTTGCCCAGAATCAAAGTGACCATTCCCACCATCTCCGGGTAACCATCTGACCTGATCCTTTGGTCGACTCGAGCAACAGAACATAACCGACTGAATGTTGACATTTGCAGTGCTTCTACCTCTGGAACTTCTTCCCGCCAATACCGAGACGAGGAAATGGAAGACGCGGTTACCTCCAACCCAGGTACAATTCTCGTGATCTTGTTCTTGATTATTTGGTCGATTAAATTCTGGCGATTCACTTGGGGTCGACTGATTTATTTGCAGCCCCACCCAATGTTATCGAGCTTCCGGATGATGATGAAGATGTGGCCCCTAGTCCCAGAAGGAACAAAAAAGTAGCAGCTGGCAAGACATCTCAGCAGGGACTAATGATAGAACCAATCGTCCAGCAACCCGAAGATGCAGGTGGGGCCTCTATAACTTTTGCTGTCCCATTATCGAGTGAGCACCCTGCACCGTCGATTGTACCAGTGTTTCCTTCAGCCGTCTAACCTCATGCCTCGGAGCTCCAAGTTGCTGCATCTGGGCCATCTGCCCCCTTCTTCACCAATTATCATGTTCTGGAAAGCCAGCCGGACGCCGCTGCGGTGGCCATTCGTCAGGCTAGCGTGATGATGGAGCAGATGAAGATGGTGCATGACAACAACCAGGCTGCTTACGACGCCAGCGTGGCTCTTCGGGCCAATGTCCAGGTAAGTTGGCTTTCGACTGACCTTTTTCTATTAGGATATGCTACCTGAAATATTTTCTTTCATACAATCTCTTATTGTTTGCGTCGAATCCGTACGCCCACTGGGTGTTTTGTTGTCTTTAGTATTTGCACTCTTCCACTCAGTCTGGTCGAGTGGGATCTGAACCGGTAGGGGCATGCTAAGTGCACCCATTGGGTGTAGTCCCCGAGACCGCAGTCGACTGCGGGTAGTCGGCTGGGGTCTGAGTACTTCTTTTCACTTTCCTTTCTTCCACTCAACGGTCGACTGCTGGCAGTCGGCCGGGGTCTGAATAGTCTCCTCTTTTTTTCTACTCGACCCGGGCGGACCGGCCGAGTGGAATCTGAACCAGTGGGGGCACGTCAAGTGCACCCACTGGGTGTAGTCCCCGAGACCGCGGTCGACTGCGGGCACTCGGCTGGGGTCTGAGTCAACTTTGAAGTTTTATTCACTCAGAAGTAAATAATCTTTGATCTTGTTGATTGATGTGTCTTTTATCCTCTGCAGAAATCTTGTACACTTATTGCTAAGTTCGCCGAATTTGAGGAGAAGCAGAGGCAACTCAACCTTGACTTGGAGTTGGCCCAACAAAAATTGAAGAAAGCTCAAGATAAAGTTGCTGGTATGGAAGGTAACTGCCTATCGACTGCTCACGTCGATCGTCCTTTAAAGTATTTCTTTGATCTCTTGTTTGATCCGATTGCTTATTTTGCAGAGAAAATGAGGTTGGCTCTAGAGAAGAAGGTCTCGGACCTTGCGGCTGCGCAGAAGGAGGCTCAAGATAAGACTGCCCTTGCTGAACAGAAGCTGGCTTCAGTCGGAGCGCTGGAAGAAGAAGTAAGCAAGTTGAAGTCCTCTCTCACTGAATCCAACCGAGAGGTAACTTGTCTGAAGAAGGATAAGGTGGCTTTGAATGAGAAGCTGGAATCCATGGCTCGTGAGAGAAATGGCGTGGAAGCTTATTTGAGAACTCTCGCCAAGAAGCTCTCTCTTATGCTAGAAGGTACTCCTTTTAATCTGACTGCTTTACTGCTTGCAAGTTAGTCCTGTCCAGTCGACTCACTAACTCTTTGACTGCAGAATTCTGCCAAAACTTTGACGAGGAGACTGGACGGATCGAGACGGGTTTAGACCCTATTGTTTCTCCAGTCGGCGACGAGGCTGCCATGAATGTGCTTCGACTGGAATCCCGCGTCGCCAGTGTCACAAGTTACCTCGCTCGTTTGAAGGTGGCAGTTTCACGGATCGACTCATCACTCTGGCCAAGGGCGACGCTTCAAAATGACCTCGAACCTCTGATGACTCGACTCAAGGAGGTCCCTGGTCGAGTGCAAGAGTGGAAGAAGTCCTCTGCCCGATGTGGTGCTGACGTGGCGTTGTCCTTGGTAAGAGTCCACCGCAAGGAAGCCCGCGAAGATAAGCTGGCGGCGATCAAGGTTGCCAACACCAAAAGACACGATTTCCAGTCTTTTATGGAGACTTTCATCGCTGCTCTCCACTCGGTAGGATTTTTTAAACTTAGGCGAGTACTAGACTGCAGCTAAGCCTCCGAGTGGGAGGGTTGCTCACCACTCGGTAGGATTTTTTAAACTTAGGAGACTACTGGAATGCAGCTAAGCCCCAGAGTGGGAGGGTTGCTCTCCACTCGGCAGGATTTTTTAAACTTAGGCGAGTACTGGACTGCAGCTAAGCCTCCGAGTGGGAGGGTTGCTCACCACTCGGTAGGATTTTTTAAACTTAGGCGAGTACTGGACTGCAGCTAAGCCCCCGAGTGGGAGGCTTGCTCACCACTAGGTAGGATTTTTTAAACTTAAGCGAAACAGATTCGCAGCTAAGCCTCTGAGTGAGAGGCTTGCTCACCACTCGGTAGGATTTTATTTTAAACTTAGGCGAAACGGATTCGCAACTAAGTCACCCACTGGGGGGATTTCAGATGTAAAATAAAATCAACAACAATCGTTTACGAGGACTGTAAAGCTCTTGTCTTTGATAAGCAAATTACAAAGGTGTTTCTTATTACATTTTATTCGATTGAGTACTTAAGTGTAAAAGGGGCGGAGCAACTCCACATTCCAAGCCTGTGGCTCGTCCTTCTTATGCTCGACATTGTAAAGGTGGTATGCTCCATTGTGGAGCACTCTGGTGACAATGAAGGGGCCTTCCCAAGCAGGAGCGAGCTTGTGTGGTTTCTGCTGATCCACTCGAAGAACCAAGTCTCCCTCTTGAAAGGCTCGACCTTTCACATTTCTGGCGTGGAACCGACGCAAGTCTTGCTGATAAATAGTCGAGCGGATCAAGGCCATCTCTCTTTCCTCCTCTAGGAGGTTGACTGCGTCCTGCCGAGCTTGTTCTGCTTCATCTTCGGAGAAGAGCTCGACTCGTGGTGCATTATGAAGCAAGTCACTCGGTAGAACAGCTTCGGCTCCATAGACCAAGAAGAATGGAGTTCGGCCAGTCGATCGATTGGGAGTTGTCCTCAATCCCCAAAGAACCAATGGAAGTTCATCAACCCAGGCGCCCGCTGCATGCTTGAGGTCTCGCATCAGTCAGGGTTTTAAACCTTTGAGAATCAGGCCATTTGCTCTCTCTGCTTGTCCATTCGACTGGGGATGGGCGACTGAAGCATAGTCGACTCGTGTGCCTTGAGAGGCGCAGAAGGCTCTGAACTCATCTGAATCGAAGTTCGATCCATTGTTAGTGATGATGCTGTGTGGAACTCCGTATCTGAACGTCAATTCTCTAATGAAGCCGACGGCAGTATTAGCTTCTAGATTCTTGATAGGTTTGGCTTCAATCCACTTGGTAAACTTGTCGACTGCTACAAGCACGTGAGTGAAGCCGCTCCTACCAGTCCTCAGCAGTCCAACCATATCTAATCCCCAAACAGCAAAGGTCTAGACGAGTGGAATGGTCTTCAAGGCTGACGCAGGTTTGTGGGACATATTGGAGTAAAACTGGCAGCCTTCACATCTGTCGACTATATCTTTCGCCATTTCATTTGCTCATGGCCAATAAAATTGTCAAGACCCCAACTCAATGCCACATCGATCTAGCATGTAACACCTCATATCACTTTGCGGCCTCACGCACGGTATTCCCACGGGTGTCGCCTTACCTTTGCCCGGGACCGTTTGCGCCTTTTGGCACACGTATATGATAGTGTCGCTAGCATCCATATGATAAGGAGCCCGGGCTGACATGGCTAGTCGTAAACCCAAAGTGGCACAAACCTACAAGGACAGGCATTCATGACCCAGCATCGAACGTGTCGGTCATCAGCGAGTGAATCCAGGCTGTAGCACTGGGCTAGCAGGACTCCGGTGAACCGGGCTGTAGCGGGCTAACAGGACTCCGGTATTCATCGCGTGACATTTCCCCGAAGGGACAGACACAGGAACGAAGAAGGACACATGCCGGCCAGCCTAAGTGTTCCGGAGCAGCAGCAAGCTACCATGGCTCAGTGGAAACACTAGGAGACATTTCCCGGTAAGAGAGGCTACTAAGGATAAACAACTAGATAGTCAGATCCCACACATACCAAGCATTTCAATAACATACACACAATATGCTCGATATGTGCAAACACAACATGGCATCACAACATGACTCTACGACTCAAGTATTTATTCAATAGGCTCCGAGGAGCGAGATATTACAAACAGGGTCTCATGACCCAACATTCAGAGCATACAAATCCAAGCACAAGCGGAAACTATCATGTCTGAGTACAGACATCTATAAATGAAAAAGGCTTGAAAGCCTGACTATCTACCAGATCCTGCCGAGGGCACAAGATCGTAGCTGAGGTAACAAGCTAAACGTCGAAGTCCAAGCGGAACTACTAGTGAGACTGAAGTCTCTCTGCAAAAACATAAAATAGGCAAACGTGAGTACAAATGTATCCAGCAAGACTTACATCAGAACTAACTACATATGCATCATTCTCAACAAAGGGGATGGTGGGGTTTAACTGCAGCAAGCCAGCTTTGACTCGGTGGCTATCCTGATCTACTATTGTAGATAACTCTTTTGAGGTGGCGCACACGAGTCCACATATTCACCATATCAATACACCACTATGGATCCACTCCCGTCTCCCTACGAGAGCGCCATCCATAGCACTCACGCTTATCTTGCGTATTTTAGAGTATCCACTTTCACTTGTCTATGAACTGATATAAGCAACCCAGAAGTCCTTTTCCGCGGACACGGCTATTCGAATAGATGATGTTAACCCTGCAGGGGTGTACTTCTTCACACACGCTCTCACCACTTACCGCCGTTTACACGACATGTACTCGGCAACCTTCAAGCGGAAGCCCAACGTGGGTGTCGGCCACGGCCTACCTAAACACTCAAGTCTCTAGTCCAGGTTTATCGCCTATTCGGGTTCCACCCATGAGGAGATCCGGCCGGAGTTTCGCTCACAGCCCCAAACGATGTGAACAGGGTTCCCGAGACACCAAACGGGCGCCCAGTACACCGTGCCACGTGCCTACCGCATCACAGCCCACCCCTCCGGTCAGCGCTGCCCACGGCCTCCAGCAAACTACAAACACCAGAAACTACTTGCAACTCCTGGACAGAGGACAAGGGTGATCAAGAAGCCGAGAGGGTCCATTGGTTTCGGGCCCAATGCGTGGTAGTAGCTGAATCATGGATCACAAACACAGAACTCAGTTCCTGAGGACGGCTGCAATGAGACAACCCACCATGTACTCCTACATGGCCTCTCACCGCTACCTTTACCAAATCGTATTCACACACTTAGCTCACACACAGTAGGACATGTTCACACACCTCTGATTCATCCCCGATGAACCAGACCTGACTCAACTCTAAGCAGTAGCAGGCATGACAAACAAGCAAGAATGAGTAGGCACAACAGGGCTCAAACAACTCCTACTCATGCTAGTGGGTTTCATCTAATTACTGTGGAATGACAGGTCATGCAGAGGATAAAGGGGTTCAGCTACCGCAGCAAGTAACAGATGAATCGATGTTGTCCTAATGCAGTAAAAGAGAGCAGGAGCGAGAGAGTGGGATTGTATCGGAATGAACAAGGGGGTTTTGCTTGCCTGGCACTTCCGAAGATAATATAGCTCTTCATCAGTGTCATCGATCTCAACGTCGGAACATCGTCTACCGGGAGGGAACAGATACCGGCAACAAAGAAGAAATACAATCAATGCAATGCACAATATGATGCATGCTCATTACATGGCAATATGAATGTGTTTTGAGCTAATGCAACTAGCAACAGATTAAATGAAGTTGGTTTGAATACAAGATTCAAATTCAAACTCCATATGTGATTATTCAAATGCCATTTGATTGATTTGTGCTAAACAGCAGCTATAAGTTGTTCTAACATGCATGAAAATGGTACAGATGGATTCCTTGAATTTTTCTGATAATTTTTCATATATAAATTATTTAATTTGGAGTTACGGTTGAATTTCTATGATTTATTGAAGTTTTAATCATTTTCTGAAATTCCTGAATAAAAATAAATCCAGAAAACCTATTACTGCGTCAGCATGACTTCACAGTGACGTCAGCAAGTCAACGGCGTTGTCCAGGTCAAATCTGACCTGTGGGACCCACATGTCAGCTGCACAGTGATTTAACAGAGTTTAATTAACTTAACTAAATTGTTAGCCGGGTTAATTAAACAGTAGGGCCCACCTGTCAGTGGCCCTAGGCCTGGGTTAGCGGGGTGGTTAGGCCCTAATGACCGGCCACGTCGGATTCGCTGGCGGTTGGACGACGGCGACGACCCAGAGCGGCGGTGGCTCGCCGGAGTTACGCCAGAGGCGACAGATCGACGCACCAAGGGCACCAGGAGGTAGCCCGTGCCCGTGCGCATCTAGGGGGACCAACGGGAGGTGCGGGGGTGGCCGGGGTTCGCCGGAATGGAGCCCGAGGCGGCGGCCGGAGCTCGGGGGTTCGCGGGACCGGCGCTGCGGCTCACAAACGAGGGAGCTGAGGCGTTGGAGGAGCTCTACGGGTCACGGCTAGCACAACGGTGCACGCCCGTGACCAAATGGTCACCGGGATTTCGCCGGCGACGAGCCCGTGCGGCGGAGCATCTCGGCTCCGGTAGAGGGGACGGTTAGAGCTCGAAATCGGACTTGGGGTTAGGGGGAAACGAAGCAGGGACTCACGGGGATCGTGCAGGGAGGGTCAGCGAGCTCGGGGAAGCGACGATGGTGGCAAATCGACGGTGAAGATCCTCGGCGGCCGGCGATGGAAACGGCGATGCCGGCGACGTTGTGGCTTGTCCGTAGTTCCATGGCTTGGTGGATAGGATGAGGAAGACGTCCCGGAGCTCTTGGACAGGTCAGGGGAGCAAGGGGGTGGCTGTGGCCGCGGTAACAGCGTCGGCGGCGACGAGCTCCGCTCGGTGGGGAAGAGAGAGGGATCCAGGGGGAAAGTGAGGGTGAGGGAGCGAGCGAGGAGGGTCCAGGAGATGTCGTGGCGTTGCGAGAGACGTCCAGGGGGGAGGAGGCAGCCAGGCAGGGAGGAGGTGGCCGGGGCGCATGGCCGCGCGCGCCGGGCGCGTGCCCGTGTCCTTCTGGCGAGGGAGGAAGACGACAGGGGAGGGGTGGAGATGGGCTGGGCCGCACAGGAGCTGGGCCGGCTGGGCTGGATAGGTAAGCGCCAGGTAAGTTGCTGGGCTTCTCTCCTTTTTTTATATTCCTGTTCTGTTTTCTTTTATTTAATTCTTTTGCCACTGTTTTGAATTTAAAATAATTCAAACAATGCCAAAAGCTCCTCTGAATATTTTTATTTTGCTAGATGGACTTTTCCAAAAGCTCATAAAATATTTCAGGGAAATTTGAAATTATATTCTAATTATATGAATATAATTCAAATTCAAATAGCTAATGATTTAAATTCAAAGTCCCAAAAATAAATCCTTAAAAATGTTCAATTTTTTTGGTTGGGACCAGAACCCTTGCCAAAAATTATCAAACATTTAAGAAGAGCATTTTGGAACAATGAATGAGATTTTTAGGGTTTTTGCCCTTCTTTTATTTAGGGTTTTGAGGCTTCCAATTTCCCTCAGTTCAAGTTTCAAAAATTTAAACATGATGCACAGATGGAAGCAAGCATAGGTCAGGCCAGAACTAGGGATGTGACAACTCACCCCCACTAAACAAGAATCTCGTCTCGAGATTCAAGCGTAGGGTAAGATGAAGGGGAAACGCAAACTAGTATAATCTTCACGATCCAGGGTGCACTTCATAAGAGCGTTGATTCGATCACCATCTTTGTCTCGACGTCTTGCTCTGAGAACTCTAGCTAACTTGACAACGAGAAGGAAAGAAAGATTCTCGAAGGATCGATCTTCTCAAGGGTCGAACAACTCAGTATCAACTCATGGAATAAGACATTGAAACATCTCTCGAGCTGAGGCATGAAACATTCGTCCAAATGAATGGAGTGGAACAGATGTCGAAGGTTCACTAGATAGACAACAATTCCACGCTTAAAAGGGTGGTGAACGGTTGTCAACGTAGCGAGGAGTTGAGTTGCCATGATACCACAACGAGGCACCTTAGGGATGGTGACTCGTAGGAATATCCCCTTAAGTGGCAAAAAAAATTACCTTTGATATAGAGATCATTGAGACTTTCTATATCAGCCTAAGGCAAATCACAGCAATTGATTGGCGGGGGTCGGTAGAATGGCATACTCGGACTTGGATAATGTGGATTACCTTGTTGAAGACAACGTAATGGATGAATTTGCTTATCACCGGAAATGGAAGAGACCCATGGTAGAATGGCACATTGGCGGTGCAAGCTGGGAACAAAATGCAAATGCTGGGAATGATTCTGGTAACTGGGGAAGAACCCAACAATAGAGAGTGAATTCACTGTTTGAAAAGGTCATAGCATTGCCGAGGAAACTGAGAGCACTATACAGTTAATGCCGACGATCAAACCTAGCACTTGCGCGTGCTCTCAAGAACTTGAGCATTTCCATAATCATCAAGATTTTACCAACATCCGTGTCAAGGATCCTGGCAACACAACGTACTACCATGATGAATGATGATGGATGATGCAGATGCAAAGGAAGATAACACTTTCTCAGATTTCACCCTTGGCGGGGCCAAGGAAATAAAAGCTGGATGATCGACCGAGAGACATTTAGCACTCCACTTCTAATGTTCTCCTTGATGTGCTAGTGTAACCCATTCATAGAAATGGTCTGGTATCTAGACATCAAGTAAAAGGTCGGACTTCGGAAACACAAAAATCCTTAAGGAACAGCTAGGGAGTAAATCCTACGAAGTCCTTATGGGGAGGTGGCCAACTTTCTCAATCAAGATCCTACAATAATAGGTCTTCCGGCTGGGTGTGTTGGCCATGACATCCACTTTACCGGTTATCGAGGGATCACTATTATAGTTCTTGGGAAGAGTTCCAACCATCATATCTGCCTGAGATTCAGATCTGGTTGGTGTCAGGATATTCCAGACTCATCGAGTCTAGGAAGAAAAATGAAAGTTTGCAACACAAATCGACGAAATGACGTTGCGAGATTCTCGGGAAATGAACTATGATAGTAAGCTCCAAAACATGAGCTGGTCCTGCTACAAACATGTGAACACGTTGTCCTAGACAAAACATTATCACATGGTAGTCTTACAATAAAACACTACCGAGTTTCAGGTGGGGAACCATAATCGAGGATATTGAAGTCCTTGCATAAGGCATGCTCTTAAGAAGGAACTTCATTTCCTTGAACAAATCAATCAGTGGCTTGGTGTGCTAGGATACACATATGGAATGAAGATGATCAGTCTATCAAACCACAGAATACTTCGCACGTGCATAACTGACTTGGGATGGTTCCAGAGGAAGTAAAAACATGCTTTCTCGAATTCACGGCGGCAACTTACATCAAATGCACGTGAATCAAAGGAAGTCACTTCTCTCATCCAAACATATACCTTAGAGACGGAACTCGAAGGCATTGTTTACAAAGTTTCCAACAATAGCTTAATGTTCAACAAAATCATGGAGGAGATAAGGATGTTGTCGATGGGCTCAACAACAATTCATCCAGGTTCCCTTTTAAAAGGAATTCCATAGTTAAGTGAACACGGTGATAGCATTGGTCAGACCAAAAGATATAATGGTGTATGCTCGAGGAAAATCCACGAATAAGACAGCATTACGAACATCGTTGGTTCTGATTTGATTTGACGATAGCCCATACTCAATCAAAGGTTTAGGTAAGATAATAGGTCCAGCAACTGATCACAGGGACCAACCAATGAAGATATCATCTTTCTTGAAAACACACCAATACCAGGATATCCCTTTGAAAAGAACTAGGTTAGGTAAGCTTTTATCTTCCAACTCTCCAAGTTGTCGTTTAGCTTAACCAACTAGCTCAGAGGTATCCAACACGAGTTCTTGGAGAAAAGGTGGTTTACAGGAATAAACCAACTTGATCACGAGCTCAACATAACAGTCAGGTGACAATCTGGTGATACTTCCGAGAAGATATTCGGAAAATCACGAACCACCGGTATGTTACTAAGCTCGAGAGCAATCTTTCTTTTCAGGGCAAGATGATATGATCAAATGAGCGAGGACTTGACAAAATCCTAACTCATCAATCAAAGAGTGCACCAGGAAATAAGGACTAGGTAGCACAATCAACCTTAGGGCGATGATTCAAAAATCAACATGCTAAGAATGAGGTTATTGTCCATTAACTACCAAGCAACAAGGTTGCTAGGAGTATTGAATTCGCACATCACGATTCACTTGTCGGCATTCCGGTTGCGACAACACGGAACCGAGGGATGAATAATGATGGCGAGAAGTATCACTACATCAAGAATTCACAAGAGCCGGTGCAATCCTCATGAAAATCCTGACATAAAGACGGTAATACTTCAGGGTAGAACAGAATCAAAAGCTGGGCTGGCATTTTGATCTGCGGAGCACAATTGCTTTGACCCAATCCTAGATATGGATGAGGTACTGGAGTTTGTTTCTCCTAGTCATTCCGGAATAGAATGGCTTGACAGACCACAAGAGTAATAGGCATCGATGAACGAATGCACACATACTCTTGACTATCAATTGATAGACGAGGGTCAGAAGACAACTAAAGAGGGACAACTCAAAGGAACATACGATTTTCTGAGTTGTGGAGGCATGGATTAGCATGTCGAACGATTTCAACATAATTCTTCCGGATAACCCATGCAGAAAGGTTGAGCTGGCAGGGTCACAATATAGCATGGAGAACTCATCGAGAGCACTCTTGTTGTCATCTTTTGGTTCAGAAGAACTCCTGCCAAGAATGGTTCATGGTAATTGGAAGAAGGATGTACCACGAACCTCGAGGACTATCGCAAAGGTTACTAATAACCTAAAGGAACTAGCAAACACTATCAGCATGAAGTAAGTAGAGTGAATCTCGAGTTCAAGAACCCAGGAATAGAATACCTACTCCTAGGTAGCATCACGGAATGCTTTCGAGAATAAAGGCCAGAATCATCACGCTGGGAACACAAAACATGGCTAGATTACTAGATGATCCCCTAAGACACCTAGGGTCATAATACCAGCTCCAACATATATGTCAAGGCAATAAAGTACCTCAACTCACCGATTAGTGTGGTTAATCTGGCCCAAAGGAACATCGAAACGGGAGGAAGGAATTTGCAAATTGCTTCAAACTATTTAGAAACCTGGGATGACTCGGACAGCATAAGGCTGTAAATGCTCAGAAAAGATTTGAGACATTCACAAAAGGGTGGCATAACCACTCAGAAGCGCAATATCAAGGTTTGGAGATCAACAGTTAACATACAGAAATAGTAGGAACTGAACTCAAGCTTAAATCCAACAATCTTATAAGTCTACGGATTAGTAACACGTGATCCTGATAGAAAGAGGAGAAAGCCTAGTTCCTTAACCCCGTAGGAAAGATAAGATGACTCAGATCAGAAGGGCATAAGGTATAAGGAGTAAAAAGAGCCTTACGTTCCATCCCACAATCAATTCCCTTATATAACAAAAGAATTTCTAGACTCAACTTCGACCAGTTTGGCTTGGTAATCCTACAGGCAGTCAAGCTCTGATACCAATGCTGTCAGGACCCCGACTCAATGCCACATCGATCCAGCATGTAACACCTCATATCACTTTGCGGCCTCACGCACGGTATTCCCACGGGTGTCGCCTTACCTTTGCCCGGGACCATTTGCGCCTTTTGGCACACGTATATGATAGTGTCGCTAGCATCCATATGATAAGGAGCCCGGGCTGACATGGCTAGTCGTAAACCCAAAGTGGCACAAACCTACAGGGACAGGCATTCATGACCCAGCATCGAACATGTCGGTCATCAGCGAGTGAATCCAGGCTGTAGCACTGGGCTAGCAGGACTCCGGTGAACTGGGCTGTAGCGGGCTAACATGACTCCGGTATTCATCGCGTGACATTTCCCCGAAGGGACAGACACAGGAACGAAGAAGGACACATGCCGGCCAGCCTAAGTGTTCCGGAGCAGCAGCAAGCTACCATGGCTCAGTGGAAACACTAGGAGACATTTCCCGGTAAGAGAGGCTACTAAGGATAAACAACTAGATAGTCAGATCCCACACATACCAAGCATTTCAATAACATACACACAATATGCTCGATATGTGCAAACACAACATGGCATCACAACATGACTCTACGACTCAAGTATTTATTCAATAGGCTCCGAGGAGCGAGATATTACAAACAGGGGTCTCATGACCCAACATTCAGAGCATACAAATCCAAGCACAAGCGGAAACTATCATGTCTGAGTACAGACATCTATAAATGAAAAAGGCTTGAAAGCCTGACTATCTACCAGATCCTGCCGAGGGCAAAAGATCGTAGCTGAGGTAACAAGCTAAACGTCGAAGTCCAAGCGGAACTACTAGTGAGACTGAAGTCTCTCTGCAAAAACATAAAATAGGAAAACGTGAGTACAAATGTACCCAGCAAGACTTACATCAGAACTAACTACATATGCATCATTGTCAACAAAGGGGATGGTGGGGTTTAACTGCAGCAAGCCAGCTTTGACTCGGTGGCTATCCTGATCTACTATTGCAGATAACTCTTTTGAGGTGGCGCACATGAGTCCACATATTCACCATATCAATACACCACTATGGATCCACTCCCGTCTCCCTACGAGAGCGCCATCCGTAGCACTCACACTTATCTTGCGTATTTTAGAGTATCCACTTTCACTTGTCTATGAACTGATATAAGCAACCCAGAAGTCCTTTTCCGCGGACACGGCTATTCGAATAGATGATGTTAACCCTGCAGGGGTGTACTTCTTCACACACGCTCTCACCACTTACCGCCGTTTACACGACATGTACTCGGCAACCTTCAAGCGGAAGCCCAACGTGGGTGTCGGCCACGGCCTACCTAAACACTCAAGTCTCTAGTCCAGGTTTATCGCCTATTCGGGTTCCATCCATGAGGAGATCCGGCCGGAGTTTCGCTCACAGCCCCAAACGATGTGAACAGGGTTCCCGAGACACCAAACGGGCGCCCGGTACACCGTGCCACGTGCCTACCGCATCACAGCCCACCCCTCCGGTCAGCGCTGCCCACGGCCTCCAGCAAACTACAAACACCAGAAACTACTTGCAACTCCTGGACAGAGGACAAGGGTGATCAAGAAGCCGAGAGGGTCCATTGGTTTCGGGCCCAATGCGTGGTAGTAGCTGAATCATGGATCACAAACACAGAACTCAGTTCCTGAGGACGGCTGCAATGAGACAACCCACCATGTACTCCTACATGGCCTCTCACCGCTACCTTTACCAAATCCTATTCACACACTTAGCTCACACACAGTAGGACATGTTCACACACCTCTGATTCATCCCCGATGAACCAGACCTGACTCAACTCTAAGCAGTAGCAGGCATGACAAACAAGCAAGAATGAGTAGGCACAACAGGGCTCAAACAACTCCTACTCATGCTAGTGGGTTTCATCTAATTACTGTGGAATGACAGGTCATGCAGAGGATAAAGGGGTTCAGCTACCGCAGCAAGTAACAGATGAATCGATGTTGTCCTAATGCAGTAAAAGAGAGCAGGAGCGAGAGAGTGGGATTGTATCGGAATGAACAAGGGGGTTTTGCTTGCCTGACACTTCCGAAGATAATATAGCTCTTCATCAGTGTCATCGATCTCAACGTCGGAACATCGTCTACCGGGAGGGAACAGATACCGGCAACAAAGAAGAAATACAATCAATGCAATGCACAATATGATGCATGCTCATGACATGGCAATATGAATGTGTTTTGAGCTAATGCAACTAGCAACAGATTAAATGAAGTTGGTTTGAATACAAGATTCAAATTCAAACTCCATATGTGATTATTCAAATGCCATTTGATTGATTTGTGCTAAACAGCAGCTATAAGTTGTTCTAACATGCATGAAAATGGTACAGATGGATTCCTTGAATTTTTCTGATAATTTTTCATATATAAATTATTTAATTTGGAGTTACGGTTGAATTTCTATGATTTATTGAAGTTTTAATCATTTTCTGAAATTCCTGAATAAAAATAAATCCAGAAAACCTATTACTGCGTCAACATGACTTCACAGTGACGTCAGCAAGTCAACGGCGTTGTCCAGGTCAAATCTGACCTGTGGGACCCACATGTCAGCTGCACAGTGATTTAACAGAGTTTAATTAACTTAACTAAATTGTTAGCCGGGTTAATTAAACAGTAGGGCCCACCTGTCAGTGGCCCTAGGCCTGGGTTAGCGGGGTGGTTAGGCCCTAATGACCGGCCACGTCGGATTCGCCGGCGGTTGGACGACGGCGACGACCCAGAGCGGCGGTGGCTCGCCGGAGTTACGCCAGAGGCGACGGATCGACGCGCCAAGGGCACCAGGAGGTAGCCCGTGCCCGTGCGCATCTAGGGGGACCAACGGGAGGTGCGGGGGTGGCCGGGGTTCGCCGGAATGGAGCCCGAGGTGGCGGCCGGAGCTCGGGGGTTCGCGGGACCGGCGCCGCGGCTCACAAACGAGGGAGCTGAGGCGCTGGAGGAGCTCTACGGGTCGCGGCTAGCACAACGGTGCACGCCCGTGACCAAATGGTCACCGGGATTTCGCCGGCGACGAGCCCGTGCGGCGGAGCGTCTCGGCTCTGGTAGAGGGGGCGGCTAGAGCTCGAAATCGGACTTGGGGTTAGGGGGAAACGAAGCAGGGACTCACGGGGATCGTGCAGGGAGGGTCAGCGAGCTCGGGGAAGCGACGATGGTGGCGAATCGACGGTGAAGATCCTCGGCGGCCGGCGATGGAAACGGCGATGCCGGCGACGTTGTGGCTTGTCCGTAGTTCCATGGCTTGGTGGAGAGGATGAGGAAGACGTCCCGGAGCTCTTGGACAGGTCAGGGGAGCAAGGGGGTGGCTGTGGCCGCGGTAACAGCATCGGCGGCGACGAGCTCCGCTCGGTGGGGAAGAGAGAGGGATCCAGGGGGAAAGTGAGGGTGAGGGAGCGAGCGAGGAGGGTCCAGGAGATGTCGTGGCATTGCGGGAGACGTCCAGGGGGGGAGGAGGCAGCCAGGCAGGGAGGAGGTGGCCGGGGCGCGTGGCCGCGCGCGCCGGGCGCGTGCCCGTGTCCTTCTGGCGAGGGAGGAAGACGACAGGGGAGGGGTGGAGATGGGCTGGGCCGCACAGGAGCTGGGCCGGCTGGGCTGGACAGGTAAGCGCCAGGTAAGTTGCTGGGCTTCTCTCCTTTTTTTATATTCCTGTTCTGTTTTCTTTTATTTAATTCTTTTGCCACTGTTTTGAATTTAAAATAATTCAAACAATGCCAAAAGCTCCTCTGAATATTTTTATTTTGCTAGATGGACTTTTCCAAAAGCTCATAAAATATTTCAGGGAAATTTGAAATTATATTCTAATTATATGAATATAATTCAAATTCAAATAGCTAATGATTTAAATTCGAAGTCCCAAAAATAAATCCTTAAAAATGTTCAATTTTTTTGGTTGGGACCAGAACCCTTGCCAAAAATTATCAAACATTTAAGAAGAGCATTTTGGAACAATGAATGAGATTTTTAGGGTTTTTGCCCTTCTTTTATTTAGGGTTTTGAGGCTTCCAATTTCCCTTAGTTCAAGTTTCAAAAATTTAAACATGATGCACAGATGGAAGCAAGCATAGGTCAGGCCAGAACTAGGGATGTGACAAAAATCCAGCTCGGTATGCTTTAGCCACAATGGTCCTAGAGGATGCATGGTGGCCACAGGTCCCCGAGTGGATGTCGTTGAGGATTGCTAGACCTTCTTTTGGGGTTATGCATTTCTGGCTGACTCCGGTTACACTTTCTCTGAACAGTTGTCCTTTTTATCACAGTAAAGGCTTTGAATCGACGGACGATCTGTCGAGCCTCTTCTTCATCCTCTGGGAGTTCCTTTCTAAGGATATACGCAATGTACAACACTGTCCAGTCGGGATTGATAACCAAAATATCCATGATCAGGTCAACCACGGCTGGAATCTCGACTTCAGTCGGATCGGTGGCACTCTTTGGCTGTGGGGGATCTTCAGTGAAGGGATCTTCTTGAACTAAAGGTGCATGAATATGCTCCAGGAACACATTACTGGGAATGGCTTCTCTCTTGGAGCCTATCTTTGCTAAATCATCGACTACTTGATTTTTAGTCGGGGTATATGATGAAGCTCTAACCCCTCAAACTTCTTTTCCAACTTCCTCACTGCGCTGCAGTAGCCAGTCATGGCTAGGCTTCTGACGTCCCACTCCTTCATCACTTGATTGACTACCAAATCTGAGTCGCCATAAACCATGAGGCGACGGACACCGAGTGAGATGGCCATACATAACCCATACAAGAGTGCTTCATATTCTGCTTCGTTATTGGAAGAATCAAAGTGAATCTGGAGGACATATCTGAGCCTGTCTCCTCGGGGGGATACCAGTACCACCCTAGCACTGGAACCATTCAGCATCTTGGAACCATCAAAGAACATGGTCCAGTGCTCCGAGTGAACTTGAGTCGACAGTTGCTATTCAATCCACTCGGCGAGGAAATCCACTATTGCTTGGGACTTGATAGCTTTCTTTGCCTCGAACTTGATATCTAAGGGAAGGAGTTCAATCGCCCACTTTGCCACTCGACAGTTGCGTCTTTGTTGTTCAGAATCTCTGATAATGGAGCGTCGCTGACGACTGTAATGGAGTGGTCAGAGAAGTAATGTGCAACCTTCTTCGTGATCATATAAATCCCATAAACAAGCTTCCGATAATGTGGATATCTTTGCTTTGATGGAGTCAAAACTTCAGAGACATAGTATACTAGGCGCTGGAGTTTGTAAGCTTTTCCTTCTTCTTCCCGCTTGACCGTAAGTACTCTACTGACGACTTGTCTAGTGGCTGCAATGTAAAGCAGTAAAGGCTCTTTGCTGATTGGAGCAGCAAGCACCGGCTGGGTGGAAAGCAGGGCTTTAAGCTCTGCAAATGTTGCATCAGCTTCATGAGTCCACTCAAACTTATCTGACTTCTTCATCAGTCGGTAAAGAGGCAGTGCCTTTTCACCGAAGCGAGAAATGAATTGACTTAGGGCGGCCAAACAACCAGTAAGCTTCTGGACATCATGCACACGCATAGGGCGCTTCATCCGGAGTATGGCACCCACTTTCTCTGGGTTAGCGTCGATCCCTCGTTCAGAAACGAGAAAACCGAGTAATTTTCCGCCTGGAACTCCGAACATGCATTTTGATGGATTATGCTTGATATCATACCTTCTGAGGTTGGCAAAGGTTTCAAAAAGGTCAGCCAGTAGGTCGGAACCTTTATGTGACTTGACCACAATGTCATCCATGTATGCTTCCATATTCCGACTGATCTGAGTGAGCAAACACTTCTGAATGATCCGCATGAATGTGGCTCCAGCGTTCTTCAAGCCGAATGGCATAGTGACATAGTAGAAGCACCCAAATGGGGTGATGAAAGCTATTTTTATCTCATCGGGTCCATACAAATGGATCTGATGATACCTGGAATAAGCGTCCAAAAAGGACAAACGCTCACACCCCGCAGTCGAGTCGACTATTTGGTCGATGCGAGGAAGAGGAAAGTGATCTTTCGGGCAGGCCCGGTTGATATGTTTGAAGTCGATGCACATGCGAAGTGAGTCGTCCTTCTTTGGGACCATGACAACATTAGCTAACCACTCGGAGTGGTAAATCTCTCGGATAAACTTAGCTGCTAGAAGCCGAGCCACTTCTTCACGATTGCCTTTCTCTTCTGTACGGCAGACCGTCGAAGATGTTCTTTGACTGGTTTCACTTTTTGGTCGACTCGCAAACGATGCTCAGCCAGTCCCCTGGGAACACCTGGCATGTCAGAAGGTTTCCATGCAAAGATGTCCTAGTTCTCACGGAGGAACTGGATGAGCGCTTCTTCCTATTTGGAGTCGAGTGTTGTTGAAATGTGAGTTGGAGCAGCATTGGGATCCATTGGATGAATATGAATCGGCTTCGTTTCACCAGACGACTGGAATGCTGTATCTGCAGTAGGCTTCTTAGCTCGCAACAAATCACTCGGATCTGCATTTTTTTGATACTCCTGCAACTCCACTACCGCCATCTGTGCATCGGCGATCTTTGAGCCCTTCTGGAAGCACTCTTCTACCTTCTTTCGACTGCCAGTGATAGTGATCACCCCTTTAGGACATGCATCTTCAATTTGAGGTACATGTAACATGGTCGAGCCATAAAACGTGCATAAGCTGGCCTGCCCAAAATAGCATGATAAGCACTCTGGAAATCCACAACTTCAAATGTTAACTTTTCTTTGTGGTAATTCTTGGAATCAACGAAAACTACATCAAGGGCGATCTGGCCGAGTGACGCCGCCTTCTTGCTGGGAATAACTCCATGGAAACTCATATTGCTTTCACTGAGTCTGGACATCAGAATGCCCATTACTTTCAATGTCTCTGCATACAGTATATTCAGACCACTGCCACCATCCATCAGAACCTTAGTCAATCGAGTGCCTTCGACTACTGGGTCGACCACCAGCGCTTGCCTCCCAGGGGTGGCTATGTGCGCAGGGTGATCGGACTGGTCGAATGTAATGGCAGTCTGAGACCACTTCAAATAACTGGGTGTCACTGGAGCGACCATGTTCACTTCTCTGTTGATGACTTTCAGTCGACTCTTACTATCAACATCAGCGAAAATCATCAGAGTGGAATTGACGTGGGGGTAACCATCATCGTCCTCTTCCTCATCCTCAACTTTGTTCGCTTCCTTCTCCTTTTCCTTGGGCTGTTTCTCTCAGAATTGCTGGATTAGGAGTCGACACTGTCGAGTGGTATGCTTCGGGTAAATGAAATTACCCTCTTCATCTTTTTTGGTGTGAATGTGGCATGGTAAATCTAGTACATCATTTCCATCTTGATCTTTTACTTTCTTGGGGTTCCACGGTCCTTTGGGTTTCCTTTTGAACTTTCCTTGAGTCACAGCTAAGGCTTCACCATGAGCGGCTGGCTTGACTTTGCGCTTCTGCTTCCGACTGGAGTTCCCTCCTCCGGTTTCGTGGGCGACTGTTTTATGCTTGCCACTCCGGAGTCGGTCTTCTTCTTCACCATTGGCGTACTTGGTGGCAATCTCCATCATCCGAGTCAGAGTCATATCTCCTGTCCGACCGAATTTCAGATTCAACTCCTGATACTTAACGCCTTCTTTGAAGGCACAAATTGCTTGGTGATCCGGCACATTCTCCACTGTGTGGTGCAACGTGATCCATCTTTGGATATAATCTCTCAAAGTTTCATTCGGTTTCTGAATACAACACTGTAATTCTGTCAGCCCTGCTGGCCGTTTGCAAGTACCTTCAAATGTTCTGACAAATACTTAGGCAAGATCTTCCCAAGTATAAATACTACCAGGCGCAAACTGATTCAACCACGCTCTGGCCGAGCCCTCTAACATCAAAGGAAGGTGCTTCATGGCCACTTCATCGTTGCCACCACCAATCTGTACAGCCACTCAGTAATCCTCAAGCCAAGTGTCAGGCTTGGACTCACCAGTGAACTTACTGACTCTAGTCGCCAACCTGAAGTTGGGAGGAATCACCGCAGCCCTGATGGCTCTGCTGAAGCACTCCGGACCTGAGACATGTACTCTACTGCTGGTTGGGAAATCTCTGTCGTGACCTTCTCTGTGAGCTCTGTTTCTGTCGACCAGACCCTGAACGAGAATAGATCTCGCATCAAAGCCTGGTTCCCTGGGGTCGACTGGAATCCTTCGCCCACCACTGTGAGGACGTCTGTCATCATGCTGCCGAGGCACGTATGACCCACTCCTTGGGGGAGGCATGGGCACTCGACGATGATCATCGTGATCGAGTCGGTGCTCATACTGCTCGCGGTTTCTGTACTGATGTCGCCGCTCCCCACGTCCCTCACGCCTCGGGGGTGATCTCGGGCTGTGAGCCGACTGGACTGTGTCTGCAACCACGGGTCTGCTATGGATCCTATTCCGCGACTGAGATACTGTTGTATTCTGCTCTCCCGTTGCTCGGAGCAAAGCCCGGATCTGCACCAAACCTCGACCAGCTTCTGACTGGGAAGGTTGAATTGACTCCGCTATTCGGGCCGCAGCTGCGAGATTCTGGATCGGAGTTCGGTATACCTGAGTCGGAGGCGGAAAAAGTTGGAGTCGACTGGACTCGAGGATACACTGCCGAGCACGCTCGTCGAGTGCGTGCTGGAGGTTCTCCAGTCTAGTGCGCTCAGCCAAGTTGGCCAGGCGCGCCTCCTCCAAGGCCTGGGCTTCAGGGGTTTCTCCAATGATAGGAGTGTGAAGCGCATCCATGTTCCAGCGGCGAAGTTCTTCCCTTCGCTGCGAAGAGAGGGGTTCGGGGCAGTACTCTTTGTGAACACGCGACGGATCGCCGTCCCCGTCGCCTCGGTCTTCATGGGTGAAGCCAGGAGGACTGTGTGGTCCATTGACCATCAAAACTTCCGCCGCAGGGTCACTGCTGTCGCACTCGGATGCAGCCTCTATGGAGCCAGTCGATAGGTCGAACATGCCGTAGAGAGTTTCGTCGGGCTCGATTGCCGCGACTTGGGGGTGGCCGACTGGAGAGCCACCGCATGCCTCACCCACCGCTGAAGCCTCGATCGACCGGAACGTTTGCTCCAGCGGGCTGCAGGGAGGGAAGTCAGCACAGGAGCCGACCGATACTGAGTCGACAGCTGCCATAGGAGGACGCCATGGACGCACGCGCGAAAGTGCATTGCCCCGCGGACGGGGAGCGCCTCGACGTCAAGTGGCGCTTCTTGGAGCCAAGCAGAGTCGTCGGCGATGAACACGAGCGCGCCGAGACGGATCTCGCGGCCCTCGGCCAAACCTCCGCCTGAAACCATGTTGATGGGAATCGGAAAAATCGCAACTTCTCCAACAAGTCGCTAAGACACCTGCCCCAAGGTGGGCGCCAACTGTCGTGGTTCTAAGTCTGACAGTAGAATGGGGGGTAGGGATGTAGAGGCAAGATCCTAGCTATGGAGGAGTTGTACACACAAGTTTTATGAGTTCAGGCCCTTCTCGGAGGAAGTAACAGCCCTATGTCTCGAAGCCTGAAGGCGGTCGACTGGATTATATGCGTGTGAGTTACAGGGGGTGCGAACCCTTGTGCCTGTGGAGGGGGGTGGCTTATATAGAGTGCGCTAGGACCCCAGCCAGCCCACGTCATAGAGGGTTTAAGGTACATTGAAGAGAATGGTACTGGTAACGCCCACATTAAAGTGTTATAAATGTGAATTAAGCCTATAAGTAAATGCTCAACTGTTGTATATGCAGAGTGGCTTTAGCTCTTCTGCCCGTCGAGTGACTTCTGCGACGGTCGAGTGACATTGATTCTTCCGAGTGGAACGTTTCTGGTCGAGTGGATGATGGTACCCTTTGAATGATCCTGGCTTTAGGGTTCTGTCCTAGGGGAGGATGTCTAGGTCAGGTCTATGACCCTACCCTAGGTACATAGCTTCATCAGGTGCCGCCCCCTTCCCCAGTCCAATTCGGACCCAAGGGGGAGGGGGAGCGTGGCCTGCCCTAGCCGCCCCTCTCTCTCTCTCTCCACTAAGGCCCATGAGGCCCATTAGTTCCCCCGGGGGGTTCCGGTAACCCTCCGGCACTCTGGTTTTATCCGAAACTTCTCCGGAACATTTCTGGTGTCCGAATATAACCGTCCAATATATCAATCTTTATGTCTCGACCATTTCGAGACTCCTCGTCATGTCCATGATCACATCCGGGACTCAAAACTACCTTCGGTAGATCAAAACACATAACTCATAATACCGATCATCATCGAACGTTAAGCGTGCGGACCCTACGGGTTCGAGAACTATGTAGACATGACCGAGACACTTCTCTGGTCAATAGCCAATAGCGGAACCTGGATGCTCATATTGGCTCCTACATATTCTACGAAGATCTTTTTCGGCCAAACCGCATAACAACATACGTTGTTCCCTTTGTCATCGGTATGTTACTTTCCCGAGATTCGATTGTCGGTATCTCAATACCTAGTTCAATATCGTTACCGGCAAGTCTCTTTACTCGTTCGGTAATGCAACATCCTGCAACTAAATCATTAGTTACATTGCTTGCAAGTCTTATAGTGATGTGTATTACCTAGAGGCCCCAGAGATACCTCTCCGACAATCAGAGTGACAAATCCTAATCTCGATCTATGCCTACTCAACAAACACCATCGGAGACACCTATAGAGCATATTTATAATCACCCAGTTACGTTGTGAAGTTTGATAGCATACTAAGTGTTCCTCCGGTATTCGGGAGTTGCATAATCTCATAGTCATAGGAACATGTATAAGTTATGGAGAAAGCAATAGCAATAAACTAAACGATCATAGTGCTAAGCTAACGGATGGGTCAAGTCAATCACATCATTCTCTAATGATGTGATCTCGTTCATGAAATGAAAACTCTTGTCCATGGCTAGGAAACTTAACCATCTTTGATTAACGAGCTACTCAAGTAGAGGCATACTAATGACACTCAGTTTGTCTATATATTCACACATGTACTAAGTTTCCAGTTAATACAATTCTAGCATGAAGAATAAACATTTACCATGATATAAGGAAATATAAATAACAACTTTATTATTGCCTCTAGGGCATATGTCCCTCAAGATGATGATGGATGTCGTCACACCAAGAGAGCCCTAAGAATATATCTCCATCGTCGGAGGAGAAAATCCCATTCTCAAGGTATCTAGTCCCTTGTCAAACTTCCCGATGAACCTGTAAGTTGTCGTTATGATCACCGTGTTACCGATGACGTTTGAGCAACCCAAAAGTCCACCGTACGGTAGGAAGTGAATACAATACTCTCATGATCCGAGGAGCTAAAAACACATTCTAACACTTCGTGTTATAAAATTGATTTCAGAAAATATTATCTCAAAGTATAAAACACAAGATTGGGTTGATTCAATATGACCATTCTTCTAACATTACACTCTCAATGTTGTTTCAGGACTACCGTTACACTTAATGATATCTGATGACCCACAAGTGTAGGGGATCTATCATAGCCTTTTCGATAAGTAAGAGTGTCAAACCCAACAAGGAGAAGAAGGAAATGATAAGCGGTTTTCAGCAAGGTATTCTCTGCAAGCACTGAAATTATCGGTAATAGATAGTTTTGTGATAAGGTAATTTGTAAGAAGTAACAAATAGCAAAAGTAAATAAGGTGCAGCAAGGTGGCCCAATCCTTTTTGTAGCAAAGGACAAGCCTGGACAAACTCTTATATAAAGGAAGGCGCTCCCGAGGACACATGGGAATTATGTCAAGCTAGTTTTCATCACGCTCATATGATCCGTGTTCGGTACTTTGATAATTTGATATGTGGGTGGACCGGTGCTTGGGTACTCTCCTTACTTGGACAAGCATCCCACTTATGATTAACCCCTATTGCAAGTATCCACAACTACAACAGAAGTATTAAGGTAAACCTCACCATAGCATGAAACATATGGATCCAAATCAGCCCCTTACGAAGCAACGCATAAACTAGGGTTTAATGTTCTGTCACTCTAGCAACCCATCATCTACTTATTACTTCCCAATGCCTCGCTCTAGGCCCAAACAATGGTGAAGTGTCATGTAGTCGATGTTCACATGACACCACTAGAGGAAAGACAACATACATCTCATCAAAATATCTAACGAATACCAAATTCACATGACTACTTATAGCAAGACTTCTCCCATGTCCTCAGGAACAAACGTAACTACTCACAAAGCATATTTATGTTCATAATCAGAGGGGTATTAATATGCATAATGGATCTGAACATATGATCTTCCACCAAATAAACCAACTAGCATCAACTACAAGGAGTAATCAACACTACTAGCAACCCACAGGTACCAATCTGAGACTTAGAGACAAAGATTGGATACAAGAGATGAACTAGGGTTTGAGAGGAGATGGTGCTGGTGAAGATGTTGATGGAGATTGACCCCCTTCCGATGAGAGGATCGTTGGTGATGATTTCCCCCTCCCTGAGGGAAGTTTCCCCGGCAGAACAGCTCTGCCGGAGCCCTAGATTGGTTTCGCCAAGGTTCCGCCTCGTGGCGGCGGAGTTTCATCCCGTGAGCTTGCTTATGATTTTTTCCTCGATGAAAGACTCCATATAGTCGATGGGCATCAGAGGGCCACCAGGGGGCCCACGAGGCAGGGGGCGCGCCCCCACCCTCGTGGACGGTGGGTGGCCCCCTCTGGTAATTCCTTCGCCTAATATTTTTTATATATTCTGAAAATAATTCCCGTGGAGTTTCAGGACTTTTGGAGATGTGCAGAATAGGTCCCTAATATTTGCTCCTTTTCCAGCCCAGAATTCCAGCTGCCGGCATTCCCCCTCTTCATGTAAACCTTGTAAAATAAGAGAGAAAAGGCGTAAGTATTGTGACATAATGTGTAATAACAACCCATAATGCAATAAATATCGATATAAAAGCATGATGCAAAATGGACGTATCAATATCCCGAGATTCGGAAAACATGTAACTACTTGTGAGCTGTGTTGGGATTTTCCCCGAAGAGGAGGGGATATGTAGTCAGTAGAGATAAGTATTTCCCTAAGTGAGAACCAAGGTTCTTCATTAGATCATCAATACCGCATATGAGAGCCACTCAACAACTCTAGCATAGTCTTCTCCTTATGAGGACTCAAAGAAAAGAAAAGAAATTCAGTGAAACACACTGAAATGTTTTTGGAGTTTTTACTTTTTCTGAAGAAAGCGAACTAATGAAGGAAAATGAAAAGCAAGAAAAACTATTTACATTGAAGAACTCCTAACAAATGACAAAAGAAATGATAAATCTTTTTGGGTTTTGTTTTACTACTACGAACTAACTAAATAGGAAATAAAAAACTAAAAGAAGCGAGAAATATTTTTGGATTTTTAAAGTTTTTCAAAGACACAAAAGAAAGCAAAAAAAATTAACATGGATATATAATGAAAGAGGATGAACACCGACAACTAAAATGAATGTGTGGTACATGAATGTAATGTCGGTAAGAAATACATACTACCGCATGCTTAGGATTTTGGCCTAACTTGGTCTATGGCCACGGCTGGAAATAGTCAGATCTAGGGTAATACTGAGGCTCCCACTAGTAGGTAGGATCGAATGCTGGTGCCAGCTTAGGTGTTGGGGCAGTGCCAAGCACCAATAAGGATAAATGTCCTCAGGCATAATAGTGTGCCTACCCCTGGAAAGATCGAACAAAACAGGTGTAGGCAAAGTAATAACCTCATGAGTACCCTAACTAAATACCACTTATACCGAAATCGAATTCTGCTGGAGTGAATAAAGTTATGTTCAACCATGCTATCATAATCAAGATATTTTGTAGGTAAAAGCTCATCCTCCCTGTGTCTAATAGGAATAAAAAATGTCTAGCGAGGCGGGAGGCATAGATATCACCATAGATGATATCTCGGAGCGGTTGGTGTGCAACCGCTGCGCAACAATAGCTCGCAAACTGAAAGTCCTGTCATGAAAAAGTGCACAACGCAAGATAGCAAGATCAGGCGAGCTAAATGTTCCACTCTCCCACCTACCAGTTATACACCTCCTGACAAATAATGAAATGTAATGTAAAATGGGAAAAATGCAAACTAGCCACTCTGGCCCCGGAAACTCCTCTCATTTCCCCCACGGTAACTGCAGATATAAAATTCTCAACGTCCCTAGGACGTGGCTCTAGAGGGTTGCCCTGGTTAGGAATTTTGCAAACTTTGCAGAACCTAGCAAGTGTCATTTCTTTGGGGATATCATTGAGATGGAATGACACGGTAGATTCATCTCTCCTAGGATAAAAACGGAAATTTTGCACAAAAGTATTGGTGAGGAGAAGGTACTGATCACACTTATCTTCAAGGAATGGGATGATCCTGACATCCCTTGCCAAATGATAAAAATACTCGAGAATGCCCGCATCTCACAAGAATGTGTTGCACGGCCATTTGTACATCTGCACCTCGGCCGCACGAGGAATATTGTACTTGGGCTTCTCCTCCGGAGTTTCCTTGGAACCCCGGCTTGAAGAATCTCTCAACATCATCCTAAACATTTTCTTCTCTAAAAAAATTCTGATTTTTTTGTCCCTCAAAATAAAAGTGTACAGATCCTAACAACATTGATAGTAACTACTCTCACAAGTGTCTAGAGGCTATATCATGCATCGAAACTACTTTGAACCATGTAAATTCAACATGCAAGCTCATATACATGGTCACCAATAGTAACAAAATATGCAAAGCATAAAGCACTAGAACAAAAACTAACTGGACCATTGGAGGAGTCACATAAAAAAGGAGAAATTCCTCTGAACAGTTTTGGAAAGGAGCTCCGAGCAAGGAGATCAAAATCACACAAAAATGAACAAGGACACGAGCTAAGAGGTGGAAGAAGGCAATGTGAAGGTGCACTAAGTGAGGAGGCCCCTGAGGGACCCATGAGCTCTCATGGCGCGCCGAGGGGGTGGGCGCGCCCTATGAGCTCGTGGCTCACAGGTGCACCCCCTAGGGTGTGTTCAGTGCCAAAAAATCTTAAATATTGCAGAAAAACCATACCAAATTTTCAGGTGATTCCAAGAACTTTTATTATTGAGACATTTTTATGGGATAATTAGTTTTATGCCCCTAGTTGTGTCCCACACGACTGTTTTACCCCTAATTTCCAAAAGCCATCGGTTCTGTCCAAGTCACTTCACTCCTCTTATGCTTTTGCCATTTGACTATTTGACCATCACTTTCAAAACTTCAAAAAAATTCATACTAAATCAAAAAAAATGCAAATAAGATACCAAAATGTTCGAAAAAAATCACCTATATGTCAATGCCATTTGCATTCATGACAAAGGTGTTAGAAAGTGCCCATCCGAGTTTTAGCTCTTATGATACCACCATGAACAATAAAATCTAAAAATTCAGAAAGATTGGTGGCAAAGAATGACAAATGTTTAAGTGCTTGCCAAGTTTCATGAGGGAATGAAATTCATGGAAGTCATGGCAGAAAAAACAACCAGCACTCCAGAATAAATTGTTTTTTGCCGTGACTTCCATGAATTTCATTCCCCAATGAAACTTGGCAAGCACTTAAAACATTTGTCATTCTTTGCTATTCCAGCTAGTAGTGCTGATCATAACACTTCTATTAAAATGCTTAAGGAAGTTATTTTTCCGAGATTTGGAGTCCCTAGATATTTAATGACTGATGGTGGTTCACACTTTATTCATGGTGCCTTCCGTAAAATGCTTGCTAAATATGATGTTAATCATAGAATTGCATCTCCTTATCACCCATAGTCTAGTGGTCAAGTAGAGTTGAGCAATAGAGAACTCAAATTAATTTTGCAAAAGACTCTTAATAGGTCTAGAAAGAATTGGTCTAAGAAACTTGATGATGCATTATGGGCATATAGAACTGCATACAAAAATCCTATGGGTATGTCTCCGTATAAAATGGTATATGGAAAAGCATGTCATTTACCTCTTGAACTAGAACATAAGGCATACTGGGCTATTAAAGAACTCAACTATGATTTTAAGCTTGCCGGTGAGAAGAGGTTATTTGATATTAGCTCACTTGATGAATGGAGAACCCAAGCTTATGAAAATGCCAAGTTGTTTAAAGAAAAAGTTAAAAGATGGCATGACAAAAGGATACAAAAGCGTGAGTTTAATATAGGTGATTATGTATTGCTATACAACTCTCATTTAAGATTTTTTGCAGGAAAACTTCTCTCTAAATGGAAAGGCCCCTAAGTTATCGAGGAGGTCTATCGTTCCGGTGCCATAAAAATCAACAACTTCGAAGGCACAAACCCGAAGGTGGTAAACGGTCAAAGAATTAAGCATTATATCTCAGGTAATCCCATAAATGTTGAAACCAATATTATTGAAACCATAACCCCGGAGGAATACATAAGAGACACTTTCCGAAATGCTTCAGACTCCGAAAAGGAATAGGTATGTGGTACGGTAAGTAAACTGACTCCAAAATAATTTTTAAGGCAATACTTCTCTGTTTTGGAATATTTAGAAAAATAGAAAAATAAGTAGTAGTCCGGGAAGGACACGAGGGTCCCACGAGGGTGGTGGGCACGCCCTACCCCCCTAGGCGCCCCCTACCTCGTGAGCGCCTCGTGTGCCTTCCGGACTCCATTTTCTTGCACGTTACATATTTTGGTCGGTAAAAATTCATTATATATTCTCCCGAAGGTTTTGACTCCCGTATCACGCAAACCTCGTCTGTTCTTGTTTCGAGCTGTTTTCTGTCAGGGTTTTCCAGGCTAGGCATCATGTCGTCTACCTCCTCCAATAATGGTGACAACGATGCTTGGCTAATGAAGATAGATCTGAAGAGGGAAGAACCCACGAGGGTCAACAAGGATGAAAGGATCAAGAAGGCCACGAAGGATCAAGCTCCGGCACCAAAAGACATCCTTCAACTTGATCATAACCTTCTTACCCCAACTGAGATCGAAGCTTTCAAGATGATTGAGTTAGCTCGTATACAAAACAAATATCTCACACAAGAAAATATTTTGTTGAAGGAGCATATTGTCGCACTCAAGGCCATTATTCGCAAGCTGGAGGACCTCTTACGCTTGATGTGCGATTATCCGTCACCTCCACCGTCTCCTCCAACAAAGAAGAATTGAGTATCTGGGTATGGGCACTCCCCTTGGCAACTGCCAAGCTTGGGGGAGGTGCCCCGGTATCGTATCACAATCACAACTCCCATCTTTACCGTTTTTCTTACTTCGATCCTATTTGTTGGGAGTTGGCAGACATAGCTTTGGTCATTGTTGCAATGAATAAGAAGTAATAAGGAAAGAGAGGTCTTCACATATAAATATATTATCATTGACATCTTTTATGATTGGGAGCACTCATTAAAATATGACATGCTAAAGAGTTGATGTTGGACAAGGAAGACAATGTAATGAGTTATGTCTTTCTTATATCTGAGATAAAGTATGTTGTCATGGTTCCTATAACTTGTTGAGCTTGCCTTTCCTCCTCATGCTAGCCAAATTCTCAGCACCAAGTAGAAATACTACTTGTGCTTCCAAATATCCCTAAACCAGTTTTGCCATGAGAGCCCACCATATCTACCTATGGATTGAGTAAGATCCTTCAAGTAAGTTGTCATCGGTGCAAAGCAATAAAAAATGCTCTAAATATGTATGATTGATTGGTGTGGGAGAAATAAGCTTTATACGATCTTGTGATGTGGAAGTAATAAAAGCGACGGACTGCATGATAAAGGTTCATATCACAAGTGGCAATATAAAGTGACGTTCTTTCGCATTGAGATTTTGTGCATCCAACCATAAAAGCGCATGGCAACCTCTGCTTCCCTCTGCGAAGGCCTATCCTTTATTATTATCTTCTACCTTATGCAAGAGTCACGATGATCTTCACCTTTCCTTTTTCATTTTATCATTTGGCAAGCTCAGCATGTTGGAAAGAACATGATATATATATATATATATATATATATATATATATATATATATATATATATATATATATCTAATTGGATGTAGGGGAGCATGAACCATTATTGTTGACATTACCCTTAAGGTAAAAGGTTGTGGGGCAAAACTATAAGCCCCTATCTTTCTCTATGTCCGATTAAAACTCCATAACCACAAGTATTGCGTGAGTGTTAGCAATTATGGAGGACTAAATGATAGTTGAGTATGTGGACTTGCTTTTTAGCTCTGACATAGACTCTTTCGGATGTTATGATAAATTGCAATTGCTTCCATGACTGAGATTATAGTTTGTTGGAGCCCAATAAGGTTTATGATTTATATTTTTGCGTTGTGAATAGATCATCACTTGAACATAAGTAATCATATGACAAAATCTATATATGTTGCTGTTATAAGAATAATCATGATGCCTTCATGTCCGTATTTTATTTTTATCGACGCCTCTACCTCTAAACATGAGGACATATTTATTGTTATCGGCTTTTCGCTTGAGGACAAGCGAGGTCTAAGCTTGGGGGAGTTGATACGTCCATTTTGCATCATGCTTTTATATCGATATTTATTGCATTATGGACTGTTATTTCACTTTATGTCACAATACTTATGGCTATTCTCTCTTATTTTACAAGGTTTACATAAAGAGGGAGAATGCCGGCAGTTGGAATTCTGGTCTGGATAAGGAGCAAATATTAGAGACCTATTCTGCGCAACTCCAAAAGTCCTGAAACTCCACGGAACATCTTAGAAGAAATAAAGAAAAATCCATGCCAAAGATGAAGGCCAGGGGGCCCACACCCTCCTCACGAGGGTGCCCCCCCCTAGGGCACGCCCCCCTACCTCGTGGGCCCCCTGGAGGCTCTCCGATGCCCATCTTCTCCTATATGAGGTCTTTTGATGAGAAAAAAATAGGAAGGAACTTTTCGGGACGAGAATCTGCCGCCACGAGGCGGAACCTTGGCGGATCCAATCTAGAGCTCCGACAGAGCTGTTCTGCCGGGGATACTTCCCTCCCGAAGGGGGAAATCATCACCATCATCATCACCAACACTCCTCTCATAGGGAGAGGGCAATCTCCATCAACATCTTCACCAGCACCATCTCATCTCCAAACCCTAGTTCATCTCTTGTATCCAATTCTTGTCTCAAAGTCCGGGATTGGTGCTAGTAGGTTGCTAGTAGTGTTGATTACTCCTTGTAGTTGATGCTAGTTGGTTTAATTGGTGGAAGATTATATGTTCAGATCCTATATGCATATTATTACCCCTCTGATTATGAACATGAATATGCTTTGTGAGTAATTACGTTCGTTCCTGAGGACAAGGGAGAAGTCTTGCTATGAGTAGTCATGTGAATTTGGTATTCGTTTGATATTTTGATAAGATGTATGTTGTCTAGCCTCTAGTGGTGTTATGTGAACATCGACTACATAACACTTCGCCATTATTTGGGCGTAGAGGAAGGCATTGGGAAGTAATAAGTAGATTATGGGTTGCTAGAGTGACAGAAACTTAAACCCTAGTTTATGTGTTGCTTTGTAAGGGGCTGATTTGGATCCATATGTTTCATGCTATGGTTAGGTTTACCTTAATACTTTTGTTGTAGTTGCGGATGCTTGCAATAGAGGTTAATCATAAGTGGGATGCTTGTTCAAGTAAGAACATCACCCAAGCACCGGTCCACCCACATATCAAATTATCAAAGTGTCGAACGTGAGTCATATGAACGTGATGAAAACTAGCTTGACGATATTCCCATGTGTCCTCGGGAGCGCTTTTCCTATTATAAGAGTTTGTTCCGGCTTGTCCTTTGCTATAAAAGGATTAGGCCACCTTGCTTCACTTTATTTACTTTTGTTACTTGTTGCTCGTTACAATTTATCCTATCGCAAAACTATCTGTTACCACTTATTTCAGTACTTGCAGAGAATACCTTGCTGAAAACCGCTTATCATTTCCTTCTTCTCCTCGTTGGGTTCGACACTCTTACTTATTGAAAGGACTAGGATAGATCCCCTATACTTGTGGGTCATCAAGACTCTTTTCTGGCGCCGTTGCCGGGGAGTGTAGCGCCTTTGGTAAGTGGAATTTGGTAAGGAAAATTTATATAGTGTGCTGAAATTTACTGTCACTTTTTACTATGGAAAGTAATTCTTTGAGGGGCTTGTTCGGGGTATCTTCACCCCGTCCAGTAGAGAAAAGAGTTGGTCCTCAACCTACTGAACCTGTGGAAAATGAAACTCCTTTTGTATTTCCTTTGGGTATGATGGAAAGACTGCTAGCTGACCCTTTTACAGGAGATGGAACAAAGCATCATGATGATCACTTAATATATGTGGATGAAGTTTGTGGATTATTTTAGCTTGCAGGTATACCCGATGATGTTGCTAAGAAGAAGGCCTTCCCTTTATCTTTGAAGGGAGACGCATTGGTATGGTATAGGCAGTGTGATGATATGAGATCATGGGACTATAAAAGACTGAAGATGTAATTTCATCAAAAATATTACCCTATGCATCTTGTTCATCGTGATCGCAATTATATATATAATTTGTGGCCTCGCGAAGGATAAAGCATCGCTCAAGCTTGGGGGAGGCTTAAATCAATGTTATATTCATGCCCCAATCATGAGCTCCAGAGAGAAATAATTATGCAAAGTTTTTATGCTCGGCTTTCTGAAAACAATCGCAACATGCTCGATACTTCTTGTGCTGGCTATTTTATGATGAAGACTATTGAATTCAGATGGAATTTATTGGATAGAATTAAACGCAACTCTGAAGATTGGGACCTCGACGAAGGTAAGGAGTCAGGTATGACACCTAAGTTTGATTGTATTAAATCTTTTATGGATACCGATATTTTCCGTAAGTTTAGCACTAAATATGGACTTGACTCTGAGATAGTAGCTTCTTTCTGTGAATATTTTGCTACTTATGTTGATCTCCCTAAGGAGAAGTGGTTTAAATATCATCCTCCCATAGAAGTAAAAGTAGCTGCACCTATTAAAGTTGAAGAAAAGACTGTCACTTATAATGATCCTATTGTTCCTACTTCTTATATTGAGAAACCACCTTTCCCTGTTAGAGTAAAGGATCATGCTAAAGCTTCAACTGTTGTTCGTAAAAGCAATATTAGAACTTATATACCTCCTGAGCAAGTTAAAGTAGAACCTAATATTGCTATTGTTAAAGATCTCTTGTCTGATAATATTGATGGGCATGTTATTCAGTTCGAAGGTGAAACTGCTAGAATTGCTAAACTTTGTGCTAAAGATAAACATAGACCTGTGGTAGGCATGCCTGTTATTTTTGTTAAAATAGGAGATCATTGTTATCATGGCTTATGTGATATGGGTGCTAGTGCTAGTGTTATACCTCATGACTTATACAAAGAAATTATGCATGATATTGCACCTGTTGAGTTAGAAGATATTGATGTCACAATTAAACTTGCTAATAGAGATAGTATTGAACCAATTGGAATTGTTAGAGATGTTGAAGTCTTGTGTGGGAAAACTAAATATCCTGCTGATTTTCTTGTTCTTACTTCCCCACAAGATAACTTTTGCCCCATCATATTTGGTAGACCCTTCTTGAACACTGTTAATGCTAAGATGGATTGTGAAAAGAATGTTGTTACTGTTGGCTTGGATGATATGGTTCATGAGTTTAATTTCTCTAAATTTAGTAAACAACATCGTGAGGAAGAATTACCCAGTGAGGATGAAATTATTGGTCTTGCTTCTATTGCCGTACCTCCTAGTGATCCTTTAGAGCACTATTTGCTAGACCATGAAAATGATATGTTCATGAATGAAAGAAGGGAAATGGATGAAGTATTCTTTAAACAGGAACCTATTTTGCATCATAACTTGCCTGTTGAAATTTTGGGGGATCCTCCTCCACCCAAGGGTGATCCCGTCTTTGAGCTTAAACCTCTGCCTGATAATCCTAAATATGCTTATCTTGATGAAAAGAAGATATATCCTGTTATTATTAGTGCTAACCTTTCAGAGCATGAAGAAGAAAGATTATTGAAAACTCTGAAGAAGCATCGTGCTGCTATTGGATATACTCTTGATGATCTTAAGGGCATTAGTCCCACTCTATGCCAACATAAAATAAATTTGGAAGCCAATGCCAAACCAGTTCGTGATCCACAATGACGTTTGAATCCTAAAATGAAAGAAGTGGTAAGAAAAGAAATACTCAAGCTTTTGGAGGCGGGTATAATTTATCCCGTTGCTGATAGTGAGTGGGTAAGTCCTGTCCATTGTGTCCCTAAGAAGGGAGGTATTACTGTTGTTCCTAATGATAAAGATGAATTGATTCCACAAAGAATTATCACAGGTTATAGGATGGTAATTGATTTCCGCAAATTAAATAAAGCTACTAAGAAAGATCATTACCCCTTACCTTTTATTGATCAAATGCTAGAAATATTATGCAAACACACACACTATTGCTTTGTAGATGGTTATTCCGGTTTCTCTCAAATACCTGTGTCGGCTAAAGATCAATCAAAGACTACTTTTACATGCCCTTTTGGTACTTTTGCTTATAGATGTATGCCTTTTGGTTTATGTAATGCACCTGCTACCTTTGAAAGATGCATGATGGCTATATTCTCTGACTTTTGTGAAAAGATTTGTGAGGTTTTCATGGACGACTTTTCCGTATATGGTTCCTCTTTTAATGATTGCTTGAGCAATCTTGATCGAGTTTTGCAGAGATGTGAAGAAACTAATCTTGTCTTGAATTGGGAAAAGTGCCACTTTATGGTTAATGAAGGTATTGTCTTGGGGTACAAAGTTTCTGAAAGAGGTATTGAAGTTGATAAAGCCAAGGTTGATGCTATTGAAAAAATGCCATGTCCCAAGGACATCAAAGGTATAAGAAGTTTCCTTGGTCATGCCGGTTTTTATAGGAGGTTCATTAAGGACTTCTCAAAAATTTCTCGGCCTCTGACTAATTTATTGCAAAAAGATATACCATTTGTCTTTTATGATGATTGTGTAGAAGCATTTGAAATACTTAAGAAAGCATTAGTCTCTGCACCTATTGTTCAGCCACCTGATTGGAATTTACCATTTGAAATTATGTGCGATGCTAGTGATTATGCTGTAGGTGCTATTCTAGGGCAAAGAGTTGATAAGAAATTAAATGTTATTCATTATGCTAGTAAGACTCTAGACAATGCTCAAAGAAACTATGCCACTACTGAAAAAGAACTTTTAGCAGTTGTATTTGCTTGTGATAAGTTCAGACCTTATATTGTTGATTCTAAAGTAACTATTCACACTGATCATGCTGCTATTAAATACCTTATGGAAAAGAAAGATGCTAAACCTAGACTTATTAGATGGGTTCTCTTGCTACAAGAATTTGATTTGCATATTGTTGATAGAAAGGGAGCTGAGAACCCCGTTGCAGACAACTTGTCTAGGTTAGAAAATATTCTTGATGACCCACTACCTATCAATGATGACTTTCCTGATGAACAATTAAATGTTATAAGTACTTCTCGTAGTACTCCATGGTATGCTGATTATGCTAATTATATTTTTTCTAAGTTTATACCACCTAGCTTCACATACCAGCAAAAGAAAAAGTTCTTCTATGACTTGAGACATTACTTTTGGGATGACCCACATCTTTATAAAGAAGGAGTAGATGGTGTTATTTGACGTTGTGTACCTGAGCATGAACAGGAACAAATCCTACGCAAGTGTCATTCCGAGTCTTATGGAGGACACCACGCTGGAGATAGAACTGCATATAAGGTATTGCAATCTGGTTTTTATTGGCCTACTCTCTTCAAGGATGCCCGTAAGTTTGTCTTGTCTTGTGATGAATGTCAAAGAATTTGTAAAATTAGTAGACGTCAAGAAATGCCTATGAATTATTCACTTGTTATTGAACCGTTTGCTGTTTGGGGCTTTGATTATATGGGACCTTTTCCTGCCTCTAATGGATACACACATATTCTAGTTATTGTTGATTACGTTACTAAGTGGGTAGAAGCTATTCCAACTAGTAGTGCTGATCATAACACTTCTATTAAAATGCTTAAGGAAGTTATTTTTCCGAGGTTTGGAGTCCCTAGATATTTAATGACTGATGGTGGTTCACACTTTATTCATGGTGCCTTCCGTAAAATGCTTGCTAAATATGATGTTAATCATATAATTTCATCTCCTTATCACCCACAGTCTAGTGGTCAAGTAGAGTTGAGCAATAGAGAACTCAAATTAATTTTGCAAAAGACTCTTAATAGGTATAGAAAGAATTGGTCTAAGAAACTTGATGATGCATTATGGGCATATAGAACTGCATACAAAAATCCTATGGGTATGTCTCCGTATAAAATGGTTTATAGAAAAGCATGTCATTTACCTCTCGAACTAGAACATAAGGCATACTGGGCTATTAAAGAACTCAACTATGATTTTAAGCTTGCCGGTGAGAAGAGGTTATTTGATATTAGCTCACTTGATGAATGGAGAACCCAAGCTTATGAAAATGCCAAGTTGTTTAAAGAAAAAGTTAAAAGATGGCATGACAAAAGGATACAAAAGCGTGAGTTTAATATAGGTGATTATGTATTGCTATACAACTCTCGTTTAAGATTTTTTGCAGGAAAACTTCTCTCTAAATGGGAAGGCCCCTACGTTATCGAGGAGGTCTATCGTTCCAGTGCCATAAAAATCAACAACTTCGAAGGCACAAACCCGAAGGTGGTAAACGGTCAAAGAATTAAGCATTATATCAAAGGTAATCCCATAAATGTTGAAACCAATATTATTGAAACCATAACCCCGGAGGAATACATAAGAGACACTTTCCGGAATGCTTCAGACTCTGAAAAGGAATAGTTATGTGGTACAGTAAGTAAACCGACCCCAAAACAATTTTTAAGGCAATACTTCTCCGCTTTGGAATATTTAGAAAAATAGAAAAATAAGTAGTAGTCTGGGAAGGACACGAGGGCCCCACGAGGGTGGTGGGCGCGCCCTACCCCCCTGGGCGTGCCCCCTACCTCGTGAGCGCCTCATGTGCCTTCCGGACTCCGTTTTCTTGCATGTTACGTATTTTGGTCGGTAAAAATTCAATATATATTCTCCCAAAGGTTTTGACTCCCATATCACGCAAACCTCCTCTGTTCTTGTTTCGAGCTGTTTTCTATCAGGGTTTTCCAGGCTAGGCATCATGTCGTCTCCCTCCTCCAATAATGGTGACAACGATGCTTGGCTAATGAAGATAGATATGAAGAGGGAAGAACCCACGAGGGTCAACAAGGATGAAAGGATCAGGAAGGACACGGAGGATCAAGCTCCGGCACCAAAAGACATCCTTCAACTTGATCATAACCTTCTTACCCCAACTGAGATCGAAGCTTTCAAGATGATTGAGTTAGCTCATATACAAAACAAATATCTCACACAAGAAAATATTTTGTTGAAGGAGCATATTGTCGCACTCAAGGCCATTATTCGCAAGCTGGAGGACCTCTTACGCTCGATGTGCGATTATCCGTCACCTCCACCGTCTCCTCCAACAAAGAAGAATTGAGTATCTGGGTATGGGCACTCCCCTTGGCAACTGCCAAGCTTGGGGGAGGTGCCCCGGTATCGTATCACAATCACAACTCCTATCTTTACCATTTTTCTTACTTCGATCCTATTTGTAGTATCTTGATCTAGTAGAATAAAGTTTATGGCATGATCTAGTTTTGTGTTTTGCTTTATGATCTCTCTATGTAATCCAGTCCGTGAGTTATATATAATAAAGATTATTGTTGAGTCAAGGGCTTGATTATTTTGCCATGATCTTGGGTGAATAAAAGAAAGAAGAAAAGAATAAAAAGAAATAAAAAGTTCATATTGATCTTATTGAGAGTAATGACTTCACATAGAAATAGTATGATGATTAAAAGTTGTTGGGAGTTGGCAGACATAGCTTTGGTCATTGTTGCAATGAATAAGAAGTAATAAGGAAAGGGAGGTCTTCACATATAAATATATTATCATTGACATCTTTTATGATTGGGAGTACTCATTAAAATATGACATGCTAAAGAGTTGATGTTGGACAAGGAAGACAACGTAATGAGTTATGTCTTTCTTATATCTGAGATAAAGTATGTTGTCATGGTTCCTCTAACTTGTTGAGCTTGCCTTTCCCCCTCATGCTAGCCAAATTCTCAGCACCAAGTAGAAATACTACTTGTGCTTCCAAATATCCCTAAACCAGTTTTGCCATGAGAGTCCACCATATCAACCTATGGATTGAGTAAGATCCTTCAAGTAAGTTTTCATCAGTGCAAAGCAATAAAAATTGCTCTAAATATGTATGATTGATTGGTGTGGGAGAAATAAGCTTTATACAATCTTTTGATGTGGAAGTAATAAAAGCGACGGACTGCATAACAAAGGTTCATATCACAAGTGGCAATATAATGTGACGTTCTTTCGCATTGAGATTTTGTGCATCCAACCATAAAAGCGCATGGCAACTGTCGGGGAAACTGATCCTCGAACACCTATGGGGCCGGCGGACCGGGCCCCTTTCGGTTCGGCGGGGGGCGAAGATCGCACGAAGAGCAGATCGAGGCGAGGCACACGAGCAGTTTACCCAGCTTCGGAGCTCTCCGGAGAGATAACACTCCTACTGCTGCTTGTCTGGTTGTATTATCTGGTGTTCTTGCTCTCCAAAGCGAGAGTGTGATGTTCTCTGGGCTACGGATGGATCCAAGCAAACTGTCTGAGGCTTCTAACCTATGAGCCGAACCCCCTCTACGTTGCGCATGGGCCTCCTTTTATACGCTAAAGGGGTCACCGACAGGTGGCAACGCAGAGGAGGGTAAAAACGTAAAAAGCGAGGTAGTTGATACAGTTGCTTGTACAGTGCACCCTACCTAACCCTGACGGCAGGGGACAAGGGCATTAAATGCCCGTCTGAGTCGCCTGAACAGTGCAGAAAAGGACCGTTAGGGGCGCCACCGTTCGCCACGATGGCGATCTTGTCAGCTTCGCATGCCACTGCGCACCGCTGGCTGCACAGCCTCCCGCCACGCACGCCCGGAGAGGCCCCCAGAGCGACACGTTGGTGGATGCGCTGGAGCATGGACGCAGAGTGGCCGCCTGCCGCGGCAAGCGCCTTGCCGCTGTTGTTATCTTGTCGGGTCCGGAAGCTTGTCGCTCACCGGGCTTCGAGGTACCTTGGTTTGTCTTCCCGGCAAGCTCCTCTTGCCGAGGCCTTGTCGCCTTGCTGGAGCACGTGGCGCGTCGCGACAAGTTCATTGGAGCGTCTTGGTTGGCCTTCCCGGCAAGCTCCTCTTGCCGGGGTCTTGTCTCCTTAGCTTAAATACTTTGTTCTTGGATGGCTCCAAGGGAACCTTGGGGGATCTTGGCGATCACCCGGCAAGCCTTTGCCGCGGGGTGCTGCAACTGCCCGTGCACAAGTTCGGGGTACTAGGGTACCCCTAATCTAGTACACCGACAGGAGCCCCCGGGCCTGGGCCAGACACGGTGCCGAGCGCTGTTGGGCCAGGCCCAATACAGGGCACGGGCACACGCGGGCTAGGCCACGCCAAATCTTGTTCCGTATCCACCGCACTCTCCCATAACGGCACGCGTTGAATGCGGCGTCGTGGGAGAGATCGTGGGTGGTTGTTTAAGCGGAAGGCCAAAACGTCCGCCCCGTCCCTCTTTATAAGCAGAGGAAACAGGGGCAGTTCGTTCCCCATCACTGCTTGCTGCTACTCCTTCTTCACAAACTCCGCCGCTCCCCTCTTCTTCTCGAAGCTGAG
>NC_041384.1:156698243-156727687 GCF_002162155.2 Triticum dicoccoides | reverse complement strand
GACCTTCTCCACCACCTCCGCCATGGCCCCGAAAGCCGACAAGGGAAAGGGCGTGAAGTCGGCTGAGGCGCAGCGGCTCGCGGCGCCGCGGAAGGAGCGGGCGATCTTCATCCCCCAGCTCGGAGTGCAGGAGCTGAGGGAGTACTTCTACCTCTTTTGGGCGACGGAGACGCGTGCGCATCCGTGCACGAGGGTACTCCCGGCCGCTGCCTCGGAGTCGGCTCCAAATGGGTACCCGTTCTTCCCGCTATTCTTCTACTGCGGGCTTTGCCCGCCCTTCTCGGAGTTCTTTTGTGATATTATGAACACGTATGGCTTCCGCCTCCTTGACTTCACCCCCAATGCTGTCTTGACCATGGCAGTTTTTGCACACTTGTGCGAAAACTTTGTCGGAGTCCACCCTAGTGTAGCCCTTTTCCGCCACTTCTTCATACCTCGGGTAGAGAGAGGAGAGCCTCTTGCCGGAGGGATTGCCTGGGTCTCGAGAGTCGGCAAGAAAGAGGCGTACTTGGAGGGTGAGCTTCGCAGCAAGTGGGAGGAGTGGAGAGCGGAGTGGTGTTGGATCGTCGAGGAGGATCCGCAGCCCTTCACCGCCGTGCGCCAAACTCCAATAGTGCGCGGCAATGACTGGAGCAACATGGCCCCGGAAGACGAGAGGCTGAAGATCGCCATCACTAGGATTCTTCGCCTCAGGCTTGCCGGGCTCACCGTAGGTGCTGTCGGGGCAGATTTCCTCCGCCGCCGCATTGCCCCCCTGTAGGAGAGGAGGAGGCCCACCTGGGAATTCAAGAATTCAACGGACATCATGAGGTTGCGGCCGGGCCTCAACTACAACTTCACTGTCTTGGAGTTGGACGCAATGCTCTTGGAATTATTCAAACGCGACCCCCAGCATCCATTCACACTGCCGAGGGGCGTAGTTCCTTTGTGCAATAACTCTTCGCTTGACCGGATCCGCGCCATGATGCCGTTGTGCGATTCACATGGCATCGTCCCAACTTGGCAAGAGCCTGCGGACGACGTTGTGCGAGCGTTCTTCGACACCTTGGAGGAATTTCCGGTCCGCGCCGATGAGCAGAAGAGCCTCACCCGTGACACCACCGACGAGGAGCTGCAGCTACTAGGGCGGAAGAGGCTGCGGCCGCAGCTGCTGCGGGTGTGTTTGGGTTTACTGTGGAAGAGGCAGAGGCTGCAGAGGCGGCAAACCTTGCCGAACGCGCGGAGTTCATGGCCGAGGAAGAGCATGCTGGTTCCGAAGCCGAGTCGAGCGAGGCCGGCGAGGAGGAGGCTGAGCCTTCAGAGAGCTTGCCGCAGGCGGAGCCCCCGGCCCCGCCAAGGAGGCGCCTTCACAGGGCCGGGGACACAGCAGGGCGGCAGCCGGCTCCACAGCCACCAAGCCGCGCGACGCGCTCTACCGCGGCAAGCAATGTTGCCGCGGGAGCGCCTCACGCAACAGCGACAACTGGAGCGGGATCTTCCCGGGCCACCGCCGCCGCCCCCGCCAAGCGGGCAAGGGATCCTACTCCTCCACCTCGCCGCACCGGAGGAGGGCCAGACTTCGATCTTTCCGCGCTCAGCTCCGATGAGGAGGAAGAAGAGTGAATTTCTTTGGTGCCCTTATAATCCTTCAATCTTGCTATTTATATCTTGTATCTGACTTGCTCCAATCTGGACTCTTTTCTTTTCAGAACACTGGCCCAGAGAGCGGCGAAGAGGGCCAAGGCCGCGGTGATTGTCATCGAGGATGACCCCATTGCGTCGGCAGGAGGTGGGTCCGAGACCACCATGACGGACCCGGCAATCACCCCTCGGAGCAGCCCCCAGTGTAAGTTATAGTTTAGCCTTCTGCTGTCGGGCGCGCTTGAGTGCTTTTTCCTTTGTTGATATCTTGCTTGTTGACTTGTGCAGGAGCAGAGCAGCCTCATCAGGAGCGCCCGGAGGCCGGTCCCGAAGTGCCACCTGCTTCGACTGCGCCGTCAAGGGAGGAGTCCCCAGCAAGGGAGCGCTCTCTGGCAAGGGGGGACTCTCCGGCAAGGGACGGCACTGCTGATCCTGCGGCGACCGAGGCCGCAACTGAAGATCTTGGCGCAGGTAATCCACTTGCCCAAAAACTTTCCCTTGGGTTCTGCTTCTTCTGTTTTTCTTTCCTTGAATTTTTGATTGATTTTTCTCCCTTCTTTGTTCTTTAGACCCATCTTCGACTGAGCCAATGGAGACAGAGGGCGCCGGCAAGGAAGGTGCCGGTGCTGATGAGACCGCCGGCGAGGAGGCCGCCGGGGCTGCTGCTGCGGAAGCCGGTGAGGGATCGGGCGATCGCACTGACGACCCTGAGGCCGCAGGAGCGTCGGGCGCTGCACCGACCGCCGAACCCTCTGCTGCTTCCGCGGAGCCGGGCTCCGAGGAGCCCCAGCCCGGTGCCTACTTGCAGGCCGGTGACAACATCTTCATCAAGCTACCCTGGGCGTCGAGCTCCAGGGTGCCAGTCGAGGGGGATACTTTTGACGGGGAGGTGCTCGCCTCTGCTGGGCTGTCATTGGTTGACGCGCCCAGCAGCAGCAGCGGCGAGCCTGAGGAGGAGCAGTTGCTGCGGAAGCTGCTGTCACTCTACCGCACCCGGCAAGCCAAGCTGGCTTCCCGGGAAGCGCTTGTCACGAAGGCGGGAGTTGACATGGAGAAGTGCGCGGAGGAGCTCCGGGGACAAAATCAAGAAGCTCTTCGATCCCTGGCGCAGGAGCGGGAGCGAGTAGACAAGGAGCGCACGGCCTTTCTTCTCGAGAAGGCCGAGGCTGAGGAGGAACAAAGGCTTGCTGCCGAGAAGCAGTCCGCGCGGGAAGGCGAGCTAGTGCAGCGGAAGGCCCACCTCGACAGCTACGAGGAAGAGCTCGCCGAGCGCGAGCGAGCACTTGGCGGGGCGCTCAAGGAGGCAAAGGATGCCGCGGCAACTGCAGAGGCCGCCAATAAGGAGCTAGAGGAGAAAGTGGCGCGGCTGGAGGCCGATATTGGGAAGAGCGGCGAGGAGATTGCCTCGCTCAAGCGTGAGCGCGAGAAGGATGCTGCCGCCCATGGTGAGCTGCAAGGCCTTCTCGCTAAGAGGGGCAAGGAGCTCAGCGCCGCCAAGGATTCCAAAACAGACCTGGAGCTGAAGCTGGCCACGCTGACGCAGACACTGGAGGCCGCCAAGGAGCGGGAGAAGACCTTGGCGGAGAAGGTCAAGGCTGACGCTGCGCTGCTGGAGAGCATTGCAGTTACCCAGAACTCGTTCAGAGACATGGTGGAGCATTGGACCGAGGGCCTGGTGAACACTGCCGCCGTCATCAACGAGGAGCTGGCGCAGCTGGGGATGGATGACTTTGGGTATCCTTCCGACGAGAGCCTTCAACCCAGCGCCAAGCTCAGCCTATTCTTCAAGGGCGTGGCGACGGCACTCCAGCGGCTCCGGGAGAGGATCCCGAAGCAGCTGGCCGACGAGTCACGCAAAATCTGCGCCGGGGTTCTCCAGAAGGTGCTGATGAAGGTAGCCTTCCGCAATCCAGGCCTCAGCTTCACCAACGTCCTCCGATCCTTGCCGCCTGACGCCGATCTGGACGCACTCAAGGCCCTTGTCGCACCCATTGTGGACAAGGTGAGCGAGATCAAGCGAGTCGAGGGCGGGCGCATAGATTAGGCCGCCCATTTCTTCTTCTCCCTTGTCGCTGCTAGTCATGTCATGAAAACAGTCTATTAGAGCTATGACAAGTTATCTTTGTAATATAACTTTATTTCTGTCTATCAATTGCAATGTTATTTCCTCTACTAGATTCCTCCCTTTGTATGTTTTCACCCTACGCTTCTAGGGAACTTGTCGGCGCAGGCGCCCGAGCCGCGAGCGCTGAGTGTGGAACTTCAGCAGCCTGCTGGCGGCGCTGCTTCCGACAAGAAACCATGTCGTGACTAGATGCAGCATGCTTAAGCTGTTGAGCGGACTCGAAACAAAGTAAGGGCGCAACTAGCCACGAGTTGGTTCCTCCGTGCACAGGTTTTCCATACAAAGCAGGGTCGTTCGAGGAAGATAACTCAAAAATTTAAAAAAGTGATTGCTCAAACTTTGGCAACTTAGCTTTTCTGTTATTTGCTTCCCGGTAATGCAAGTCTTTGCTTGAACGACGCCTGGCCTTCCCACTTCGGCGTCAACTTGTTGGAATTCTTGGCAGACTGAACGCGCCGAAGAACAAGGTCGCCTTCCTCGAAGCTTCTGGCTTTAACTTTGCGGCTATGATAGCGGCACAAAGCTTGCTGGTATCGAGCAGCTCGTACAGCAGCCTGAAGACGATCTTCCTCAAGGAGCAGCGCGTTGTCTTGCTGCAGCTGTTCTTGCTCAAGCTCATCATAAGCGAGCACTCGAGGTGATCCGTATATGAGTTCCATGGGGAGAACTGCCTCTGCTCCATAGACTAGAGCGAAAGGTGTCTGACCAGTGGCTCGATTTGGCGTCGTTCTGATCGACCAAAGAACCACCGGCAGCTCCTCGATCCAGTTCCTTCCGCACCTGTGCAGCCTGTCGAAAGTTCTAGTCTTGAGCCTGCGCAGCACTTCAGGATTTGCCCTCTCTGCTTGACCGTTGCTTCTCGGATGAGCAACAGAAGCGAAGCAGACCTTGGCGCCAAGGTCTTGGACGTACTGCATGAAGGTGCGGCTCGTGAATTGCGTGCCGTTGTCGGTGATGATCCTGTTAGGGATCCTGAAACGGCAAACAATTGACCTGAAGAACTTGACTGCTGACTGTGCTGTCACCTTCCTCACTGGCTGCACTTCCGGCCACTTTGTGAACTTGTCGATTGCGATGTACAAGTACTCAAAGCCCCCGACAGCTCGAGGGAAGGGGCCGAGAATATCGAGCCCCCAGACCGAAAATGGCCAGGATAAAGGGATTGTCTGGAGAGCTTGAGCTGGCTGGTGTATCTGTTTGGAGTGGAACTGGCACGCTTCACACTTGGTTACTTGTGCAGTTGCATCCTGGAGGGCTGTCGGCCAAAAGAAACCTTGCCGGAAAGCTTTGCTGGCAAGTGCTCTTGTGCCTATGTGGTGGCCACATATGCCCCCATGTATCTCCGCCAACAACTTTTGTCCATCTTCCTGGCGAATACACTTCAATTTCACACCGTTGAGTCTTCTTCTCTACAGTATGCTATCGACAAACTGGTACATACTTGACTGCCGGGCTACTCTTTCCGCTTCTTCTTGCTCTTCGGGAAGCTCTCCTGTCTGAAGGAAACGGACAATCTGCTGTGCCCATGTTGGAGCCTGTGGCTCGACAACAAGGACTAAAGGCACATCTTCTGCTGCGGGAACATCTGCTTCTACGGCAGGGACTTGCGGCCCTACCGGAGCTTGATGTTCCCCGGCAAGCTTGCCGGAGCAAAACTTGTCGGGAGCGTCTGCTTCAATGGAACAAACCATTAGGCTTGCCAGAGCAGACTGCTCCTCAGCATCCTTGGTGTTGATCTTGGGGACTTTCTTGGCGGCGGCTTCGGGGAGCTCTGCCGGAAAGTAGTCACCAGAAACCAACTTCCTCTTTTTGCTTTGTCCAGTTGATGGTGTTACGGATGGTTGAGTCAACTTAAGCACAAAGATCCCTGGTTCCACAGGTAACTTTAGTGCGACGCACTTTGACAGGCCATCAGCAATATCATTCTGAGCTCTTGGGATATGCTCCATTTGTAGGCCGTCAAAGTGCTCCTCTAGCTTCCTCACTTCATCGACATACGCTTCCATCAACGGACTCTGGTAGTTCTTGTTCACTTGTCGGACGACAAGCTGTGAGTCACCCCTGACAATGAGCTTCTTAATCCCAAGGTCTGCTGCGATTCTGAGACCGGCAAGCAATCCTTCATACTCTGCAGTATTGTTGGTTGCTTGCTCTTTGGGAAAGTGCATCTGGACTACGTACTTGAGGTGCTCTCCGGTGGGTGCAACAAGCAGCACACCTGCACCGGCGCCTTGCAGCGAAAAGGCTCCATCAAAGTACATCAGCCACTCTTTGCTTGCCTCTTTGACGGGGATGCTCGTTTCTGGAATCTCTTCATCTGGGGTTGGCGTCCACTCTGCTATGAACTCTGCCAATGCTCTGCTTTGGATAGTTGAGGTGCTCTCAAACTTGAGGCCAAAGCTTGACAGTTCCAGCGCACACTCGACAATCCTGCCTGTTGCTTCTGGATTTTGCAGTATCCTCTTCAGCAGAAAGGGAGTGACGACTGTGATCTCATGTGCTTGGAAGTAATGGCGCAGCTTTCTCGAGGCCATGAGGAGGCCGAAAAGCAACTTCTGCACACCAGAGTACCTTGATCTAGCCCCCTGCAGAAGGGAACTGACAAAGTAAACTGGGCGCTGCACCATTCTCCTTGGCATCTTATCATGCTCCTGCGCAAACTCATGTTTGTCGGGGCCAGAGCTTGTCGACGAAGCCCCCTGCTTGTCGCTGGATGGATTTGCCGTGGTTGCTGGCTCATCATCTGCCTCCCTATCCGCCACTAACGCAGCACTGACCACTTGATTGGTTGCTGCTATATACAGCAGCAACTTCTCTTGCGGCTTAGGTGCGACAAGCGTTGGAGTGGAGGACAGGTATCTCTTCAAGTCCTGCAGCGCAGCCTCCGCTTCCGGAGTCCATTTCATTGGACCTGCCTTTTTCAAAATTTTGAAAAATGGCAGGGCGTGCTCAGCAGATCTAGAGATAAACCTGCTGAGAGCAGCCACGCAGCCGGCAAGCCTTCGTACATCCTTGACGCGCTTTGGTGCTTCGATCTGCTCGATGGCTTTGATCTTGTCGGGATTGGCTTCAATTCCCGTTGAGACACGAAGAACCCGAGAAGCTTGCCGGAAGGGACTCCGAACACGCACTTCTCGGGGTTAAGCTTGAGGTTGATCTTGCGCAGGTTTGCAAATGTCTCATCTAAATCTTGAATCAAGGTCGCTTTGTCCTTGCTCTTGACCACTATGTCATCCATGTAAGCTTCCACATTTCTGTGTATTTGTGGCTCAAAAGCATGGTGAACTACCCTTGCGAATGTTGAACCAGCATTCTTCAAACCGAAAGGCATCCGTACGAAGCAGTATGTGCCACACGGGGTGATAAATGCGGTTTTCTCTTCATCTTCTTCTGCCATGAAGATCTGATGATATCCTGAGTATGCATCAAGAAATGAAAGCAAATCACATCCGGCTGTGGAGTCAACAATCTGGTCAATACGCGGCAAGGGAAATGGGTCTTTGGGACAAGCTTTATTAACATCAGTGAAGTCAATACAAAGTCTCCATTTCCCGTTAGCTTTGCGCACAACAACAGGATTGGCCAACCACGTGGGATGGAGTACTCCTCTGACAAGGCCTGCTGCTTCCAACTTCTTGATTTCTTCTGCGATGAATTCTTGGCGCTCAACTGCCTGCTTCCTGACTCTCTGCTTGACGGCCGCGCATGAGGACAGACGGCAAGGTGGTGCTCAATCACTTTCCTGGGAACACCGGGGATATCAGACGGTTGCCACGCAAACACGTTGATATTCGCCCGCGGGAAAGCAACGAGCGCGCTTTCCTATTTGGGGTCAAGAGTGGCGCTGATGGTGAAGGTACCACCAGTGCCATCCTCTTTGGCGGACACCTTCTTAGTCTCAGGTGGAGCTACCATCGTCTTCTTGCACTTGCCGGTGGAGCTCGATGGTGCGTCCTCGACGGTAGCGCAGCACTCCGAAGAGGTGCGCTTGCCGAAGTGGGCATCAGAGCTCTTGCCGGACTTGGTCTTCTTCTTCCCCCCGGGAGCTTCAGCGGCAAGTGTTCTTCGTTCTGCTGCGGCTGCTGCTTCCCGGTAGATCTTGTCGGCACAGATAAGAGCATCCTTCTTGTCGCCAGGGACATATATGACACTTATTGGGCCTGGCATTTTCAGTACGTTGTACGCATAGTGAGAGGCTGCCATGAACTTGGCGAGTGCTGGACGGCCAAGGATTCCATTGTAAGGTAATGGAAAATCGGCAACGTCAAACGTGACCCTCTCAGTCCTGAAGTTCAGCTCACTGCCAAATGTTACCGGCAATGTGATCTTTCCCTTTGGCTTGCTCCTTCTCGGGTTAATTCCTTGAAATGTGCCGGTCTCTTCGAGCTCGCTGCCAGGGATCTGGAGCTTCTGGAGCACCGCGGAGGAGATCAGGTTCAAGCCGGCCCCGCCGTCAACTAGCATCTTAGTGACCTTGAGGTTGCGGATTGTTGGTGAAACCAACATCGGCAAGCACCCGACCGCAGTTATGCGATCCGGGTGGTCCTCAATATCAAAGATGATAGGCGTGCTGGACCATTTCAGAGGCCTGCGTGACTCGACGGGTGGTTCTGCTGCATTAACCTCCCGCATCCACTACTTGAGCTGGTGGTGCGAGGCATGCAGAGAAGCACCACCGTCAACGCACAGGACCTCTGTAGCTTTCTGGAACTCCTGCTCATCGGTCTCCTCATCATCCATATCTTCATCGTCGCCGTCATCTTCATCCTTGTCGCGGCCGCGAGGAGGTCTGTCTCCTTGCCGCTGCTTGGCCTTGCCGCGGCGTCCTCCTCGGCCGGGACGTTTCTTGCCGGATCCACCAGCTCCCTCCTGGGCTTTCTCCTTGTCGCGCCGCTTGTATTCAGCTTTCTGTTGCTCAACAAGCTGCTCGATCCTCTTGCAGTTCTGAAGATCGTGGCCCTTGGTGCGGTGAATCTTGCAATACTGCTTGTTGGTGCCATCCTGCTTGTCGGCGACCGCCACCTCCGCGGCAACCTCCTTGGCGGAGTCACCAGCTTTGGCTTCCTTGGCGCCGCCACCGTTGCCGGACTGCTCAACAACTAGCACTTCTTTGCCTTTCCTCCTTCTGTTGTTCCGCCGCCGGGTTTTCCTTGTCGGGGCGGCATCTTCGCTGTCAAATCCTCCCGCTCCTATATTTTCTCTGGGGAGTCTCCTCCCTTCCTCAGCACGCGCGCACTTGTCGGCCAGTGCATATAACTCACTGACGTCCCTGATCTTGCACATCGCCATTTCCTCCCGCATCCTGCGGTTCCGCACGTTCTGATGGAACGTGCTGATCATCGCGGCAGGGTGGACGTCTGGGATGTTGTGCTGCACGCTACTGAATCTCTGAATGTACTTGCGCAGGGGCTCTCCTTCCTTCTGGGCGAGCAAATGAAGATCACTCTCCTGGCCATGAGGCTTGTGTCCGCCGGTAAAGGCACCGACAAACTGATGGCACAGATCGGCCCAAGAGGATATGGAGTTGTCCGGCAAGTGCATGAGCCAGGATCTGACATTGGGCTTGAGCACCAGCGGGAAGTAGTTGGCAAGGATCTTGTCATCTCGTCCCCCGGCAGCTTGCATAGCAATAGTGTAAATGCTGAGGAACTCTGACGGATGCGTCTTGCCGTCGTACTTCTCCGGTACGTCTGGCTTGAAGTTCTTTATACTGGGCCACTGGACTTGCCGCAGCTCTGAGTGAACGCAGGACAACCTACCGCATACGGCAGATCGCCTGGTTCCCCTGGCGCATGCATGTCAACAGAGGGCCCAGCGCGCTTGTCGGATTGACGTCGCGCTTCTCTTCGGCGCTCGATGCGGGTTTGAGCGTCTTCTTGTTGTCGATCATGAAGAACTTGGCGCTGATCACAACGAGCTCGTGGATCTGACGATGCAGTGGAGTCACTGTCGAGGTGGATCCGACGAGTCGGCGATCTTGGCCTTCGGGGCGGTGATTGCATAGTAGTTGCACCTCCGCCCGTTTCGTCGCCACCGGCTCGCGTCCGGCGGTCCTGCCGCGGCGGCGATGCGCTCGGCCGCCATGGAGTGTCGCCGTTGGCGTAGCCAATGAGACTCTGAATGGTGGCTCTCCATTCGTCGATCTTGTCTAACGTCGGAGGGTAATCTAGGAGAAGTTGAGCTCGCGCCAAAGCTTCTGCTGGAGTGGTGGGTGGCAGTGGCGGACGGCGCGAGGAGCGGGACATGCTCAAACTTCTAACTATGTTAGAAGGAGCAGTATCCCGTCCAGGCGACCGTGCCCCGCTCGTGCCAGCGCGCTGGCGTGCATGCTGGTCTTGAGCGGCCTGAGATCCACCAGCTTGGTCTTGGGCTATCATGTGTATGGCACTGCTAGTGCCATGACGCTGTTGATCTTGCGCCTCCTAAGAGTGGCGTGGAACATGTACAGTCGCCGAGGTTTGTGCAGCCTTGTTTTTGGACCTGACGACATCATGGGCTTCCTCGTCGACGTCCTTTCTTCCGCCGGCGTCCATCCCACCACTCGTTTGCTCCAACGGTGGCGGAAGTGACGTGGATAGAGCGGCTGCCGCTGAAGTCTTCTTCTTCGGTGGCATGTTGATGAAGGGAATAAGGATCTAGCTCGTGTGAACGCCGGATCAGATTCACGTAATCTCGTCGCCCCCCTACCTGGCGCGCCAAAGATGTCGGGGAAATTGATCCTCGAACACCTATGGGGCCAGCGGACCGGGCCCCTTTCGGTTCGGCGGGGGGCGGAGATCGCACGAAGAGCAGATCGAGGCGAGGCACACAAGCAGTTTACCCAGCTTCGGAGCTCTCCGGAGAGATAACACTCCTACTGTTGCTTGTCTGGTTGTATTATCTGGTGTTCTTGCTCTCCAAAGCGAGAGTGTGATGTTCTCTGGGCTACGGATGGATCCAAGCAAACTGTCTGAGGCTTCGAACCTATGAGCCGAACCCCCTCTACGTTGCGCATGGGCCTCCTTTTATACGCTAAAGGGGTCACCGACAGGTGGCAACGCAGAGGAAGGTAAAAACGTAAAAAGCAAGGTAGTTGATACAGTTGCTTGTACAGTGCACCCTACCTAACCCTGACGGCAGGGGACAAGGGCATTAAATGCCCGTCTGAGTCGCCCGAACAGTGTAGAAAAGGACCGTTAGGGGCGCCACCGTTCGCCATGATGGCGATCTTGTCAGCTTCGCATGCCACTGCGCACCGCTGGCTGCACAACCTCCCGCCACGCACGTCCGGAGAGGCCCCCAGAGCGACACGTTGGTGGATGCACTGGAGCGTGGACGCAGAGTGGACGCCTGCCGCGGCAAGCGCCTTGCCGCTGTTGTTATCTTGTCGGGTCCGGAAGCTTGTCGCTCACCAGGCTTCGAGGTACCTTGGTTTGTCTTCCCGGCAAGCTCCTCTTGCCGGGGCCTTGTCGCCTTGCCGGAGCGCGTGGCGCGTCGCGGCAAGTTCATTGGAGCGTCTTGGTTGGCCTTCCCGGCAAGCTCCTCTTGCCGGGGTCTTGTCTCCTTAGCTTAAATACTTTGTTCTTCGATGGCTCCAAGGGAACCTTGGGGGATCTTGGCGATCACCCGGCAAGCCTTTGCCGCGGGGTGCTGCAACTGCCCGTGCACAAGTTCGGGGTACTAGGGTACCCCTAATCTAGTACACCGACAGCAACCTCTGCTTCCCTCTGCGAAGGGCCTATCCTTTATTATTATCTTCTACCTTATGCAAGAGTCACGGTGATCTTCACCTTTCCTTTTTCATTTTATCCTTTGGCAAGCTCAGCACGTTCGAAAGAACATGATATATATATATATATATATATATATATATATATATATATATATATATATATATCTAATTGGATGTAGGGGAGCATGAACCATTATTGTTGACATTACCCTTGAGGTAAAAGGTTGTGGGGCAAAACTATAAGCCCCTATCTTTCTCTGTGTACGATTAAAACTCCATAACCACAAGTATTGCGTGAGTGTTAGCAATTATGGAGGACTAAATGATAGTTGAGTATGTGGACTTGCTTTTTAGCTCTAACATAGACTCTTTCCGATGTTATGATAAATTGCAATTGCTTCCATGACTGAGATTATAGTTTGTTGGAGCCCAATAAGGTTTATGATTTATATTTTTGCGTTGTGAATAGGTCATCACTTGAACATAAGTAATCATATGACAAAATCTATATATGTTGCTGTTATAAGAATAATCATGATGCCTTCATGTCCGTATTTTATTTTTATCGAGGCCTCTACCTCTAAACATGAGGACATATTTATTGTTATCGGCTTTTCGCTTGAGGACAAGCGAGGTCTAAGCTTGGGGGAGTTGATACGTCCATTTTGCATCTTGCTTTTATATCGATATTTATTGCATTATGGACTGTTATTTCACTTTATGTCACAATACTTATGGCTATTCTCTCTTATTTTACAAGGTTTACATAAAGAGGGAGAATGCCGGCAGCTGGAATTCTGGTCTGGATAAGGAGCAAATATTAGAGACCTATTCCGCGCAACTCCAAAAGTACTGAAACTCCACGGAACATCTTAGAAGAAATAAAGAAAAATCCACGCCAAAGATGAAGGCCAGGGGGCCCACACCCTGCTCACGAGGGTGGGGGCGCCCCCCTAGGGCGCGCCCCCCTACCTCGTGGGCCCCCTGGTGGCTCTCCAATGCCCATCTTCTCCTATATGAGGTCTTTCGATGAGAAAAAAATAGGAAGGAACTTTTCGGGACGAGACTCCGCCGCCACGAGGCGGAACCTTGGCGGATCCAATCTAGAGCTCCGGCAGAGCTGTTCTGCCGGGGATACTTCCCTCCTGAAGGGGGAAATCATCACCAACGCTCCTCTCATAGGGAGAGGGCAATCTCCATCAACATCTTCACCAGCACCATCTCATCTCCAAACCCTAGTTCATCTCTTGTATCCAATTCTTCTCTCAAAGTCCGGGATTGGTGCTAGTATGTTGCTAGTAGTGTTGATTACTCCTTGTAGTTGATGCTAGTTGGTTTAATTGGTGGAAGATTATATGTTCAGATCCTATATGAATATTATTACCCCTCTGATTATGAACATGAATATGCTTTGTGAGTAATTACGTTCGTTCCTGAGGACAAGGGAGAAGTCTTGCTATGAGTAGTCATGTGAATTTGGTATTCCTTTGATATTTTGATAAGATGTATGTTGTCTAGCCTCTAGTGGTGTTATGTGAACGTCGACTACATAACACTTCACCATTATTTGGGCCTAGAGGAAGGCATTGGGAAGTAATAAGTAGATTATGGGTTGCTAGAGTGACAGAAGCTTAAACCCTAGTTTATGTGTTGCTTCGTAAGGGGCTGATTTGGATCCATATGTTTCATGCTATGGTTAGGTTTACCTTAATACTTTTGTTGTAGTTGCAGATGCTTGCAATAGAGGTTAATCATAAGTGGGATGCTTGTTCAAGTAAGAACAGCACCCAAGCACCGGTCCACCCACATATCAAATTATCAAAGTATCGAACGCGAATCATATGAACATGATGAAAACTAGCTTGACGATATTCCCATGTGTCCTCGGGAGCGCTTTTCCTATTATAAGAGTTTGTTCCGGCTTGTCCTTTGCTATAAAAGGATTAGGCCACCTTGTTGCACTTTATTTACTTTTGTTACTTGTTGCTCGTTACAATTTATCCTATCGCAAAACTATCTGTTACCACTTATTTCAGTACTTGCAGAGAATACCTTGCTGAAAACCGCTTATCATTTCCTTCTGCTCCTTGTTGGGTTCGACACTCTTACTTATCGAAAGGACTACGATAGATCCCCTATACTTTTGGGTCATCAGTATCTTATTTGCATTTTTCTGATTTAGTATGAATTTTTTATGAAGTTTTCAAAGTGATGATCAAATGGTCAAAGGGAAAAAGCATAAAAGGAGTGAAGTGACTTGGACATAACTGATGGGTTTTGGAAATTAGGGGTAAAACAGCCGAGTGGGACACAAGTAGGGGCATAAAACTAATTATCCCTTTTTTATTGCACGAAAAATTCAAAAAATAGGATAATGGCATTCTATTAAACTTTAAATAAAAAAGAGTAAACTATGGGTACAATAGGCTGTGCTTACTAAATTCATCGACCACATGCCCAAAAAGAGTCCATTAATAAGGTTGATCAAGTCTTATTAACAAACTATTTCTGAGTAGCATGAAACCGAAGAATTCTCATATAACACTAAGTTACCTCAACGAGGATATGCATTTACCCAACAATAAGAGTTTCATATTTATTTTTGATGGACGAAAGAGGAAGTTTGAAACCTCCAATAGTAATTGTGATAATTCTTTTAATGGAATTGATACTATTCACTAAACTTTGTTTCCTCAGAAAGTATATTGTTTGTTCTTTACCATTGACATGAAAAGTGACCTTACTTTTGTCGCAATCAATAACAGCCCTTGCAGTATTCAAAAAGGGTCTACCAAGGATAATCGACATGTTGTCGTCCTTGGGCATATCAAGAATAACAAAGTCTGTTAAGATAGTGACATTAGCAACAACAAAGGGAACGTCCTCACAAATTCCAATAGGTATAGCAGTTGATTTATCAGCCATTTTCAAAGATTTTTCAGTATGTGTCAGCTTACTCAAATCAAGTCTTCTATATAAAGGGAAAGGCATAACACTAACAGCAGCTCCTAAATCACGTAAAGCAGTTTTGACATAACTTCTTTTAATGGGGCCTGGTACAGTGGGTATTCCTGGATCTCTTAACTTCTTAGGTACTTTTCCATCAAATGAATAATTTGCAAGCATGGTGGAAATTCCAGCTTCATATATCTTTCTTTTATTAGTGACAATATCTTTCATGTATTTACCATATGGAGGCCTTTTCAAAATATCAGTCAAACATGTTCACAAAAAGACAGGCCTAAGAGCATCTCTAATAGACGGTCCATATGTAAAAATACCTAACTTTTGGATCTCCGAGAATAGAAAACGCTGCTCCAACAGACGGTCCATATGTAAAAAATTGCACCACCGCCTTCAGGAGATGTAAAACTGAAAACTTCATGATGAAAATTTACATCATAAGATACAAGTGATGTAAAACCGCGACCGCCCACCAAACGACCAACCGCCACTTCATTCCCCTTCCGCCTCGCGATCAGCCGCCCGCGGCCGAGCACCAGCCGCCGAAAGTCATCGCCGGCACCGCCAAAGTCACCATCACCGTTGCCGCCACCACCCCGAATCGCCGCTGCCGCCCTAGCCCGCATCGCCTCCCCCGTCGGAGGGCTTCTCGCAGCCACCTCGGTGCCGCTATTTCAAGAAGCAGCCACAGCTGGATTCGCCGACTCCGGCGGTCCGGCATCCCATATAGCTCTGCTCCGCCGGCCGCCGTCCTCCCTTCTCCTCTGCGCCACCATCCGCAGCAGCAACCAATCCAACCGCCGACCATCTTCTTCCACCCCGCGCACAAGGTGTTCGACGGAACTCCCCAAGGTAAAAAAACGTCGAAACTTGTATTTGTGTTGCATCTGATCTCGTGGATTTGAAGAAATATGTAATAATTTGATATTGTGGACATGTATAATTTTTATGTTGTTTTTATAGATGTTTTTTGCAATATGTGCGGCTGTATAGTGGCTGAACAGCATCCGCGTGGCTGGCACTGGTTTTGCATCTTCTTTTTGGACCATTTGTTGGAGATGCTCCTTTTACATCTCTATTTTGGACCATCTGTTGGAGTTGAGCCTTTTTCGGAGATGTAAAAAGCACTTCTTGGTGCTCCAAATTTGGACCATCACCTGTTTGGACCACCAAAAAATATACATCATCTATTGGAGATGCTCTAAGCATTTTAACAAAGCATTCAAAGTCCTCTTCATCCTTATTTTTCAGAACCTTACTAGGAAATAGCATGGGTTTTTGAACACATGGTTCTCTTTCTCTACCATGTTTTCTAGCAATGAAATCACTTTTATTATATCTTTTATTCTTATGAGGTGGGTTATCAAGATCAAGTGCGGGTTTTATTTCTACCTCATTACCAGGTTCTTTATCATTGTTTGGTTGAGCATCAATATGAACATCATCATTATCATTATCACTAGGTAGATGTTCATTACCAGATTGTGTCTCGGCATCAGAAATAGGAACATCATTATGATTCTTAGGAGGTTTTTCTACCACAGGTTCACTAGAAGCATGCAAAGTTCTGTCATGTTTCCTTTTCTTTTTCTTCTTAGATGAACTTGGTGCATCAATATTAATTATTTGAGAATCTTTCTCAAATCTCTTAGGGTGACCTTCAGGATATAGAGGATCCTGAGTCCTTTTTCCTCCTCTAGTCACTACTCTAACAACACGATCCACTACTGCAGGATGCTGCTAACGCGACACTACGATCAGAGACCCTTTGACAAAACTATATGCGATGCATTAATCGCAAACAGTCATGTAAAATAATCATAAAAAAGATGCAAAATGTGTGCAATGAAGGATACATCAAACATGGTTCATATTTTAGTTGCGTGTGTGATGAGGGGCATACCGTTCAGTTCAATGAACTATTTGCGATGAGGCAGAACAAAAGAAACGGGCAACTAGATGAAGGCGTGTGCAATATATGGCATACAGTTCACTCGTATAAACTATTTGTGATGAGGCGGAACAATAGAAATGGGCAGCCAGATGAAGGTGTGTGCGATATACGGCATACAGTTCACTCGGATGAACTGTTTGCGTTGAGCCAAGAGAACATAAATGGTTGAACTTAACAAGATGTGTGTGATACACGACAAATAGGTCTGTAATCGGAAATGTGTGGTAAGACCGATAACAACACAGACGATTCCTGTTAACAAGCCGTGTGTGTTGTGAGCAAACGATTGTCGTTATACAATTGTCAGTGATTGATGAAATCATCACCGACAGGTTCCATTGTTTAGTCCATGTGCGAAGTGATTTGCTCTGTCTATAGAGCATCAACACATATACTTAAAAAGACAACATTGCAAAACCAAATTAAGCATACAATTACACAGGTGACTACACACATAACATTTCCACACACCAAAGTAATCAATTACATGCATACTAAACTAGGAGAAACGAGGATCTAATCATCTACTTATTGTTGCGACCTTGGCCATTTTAGGGAAGGAGGCATTTCCTCATGTCAACGACCGGCCTATACATGTCGTAGCTCGTGTATGCTTCCTTGGCCGCGTACACGACATGAGCTTTGTCGAGTTTCTCCATCCAGGCCGAGTGCTCATGATCTTCACTTATATTTGTTTGAGCTTATCAAAAGCAACGCATGAAAATTAGTTCCAAAGTGATAGATATCCAAGAAGGATATAATTAAAACTTTCATGAAGATCATTGGACAAAATAAACTTGATTCTTAGTAATAGTTTTGAGATATGATGATGTGATATGTGAGTCATGTTGATGAGTAATTATGCTTTAGTAAGAATATCGGTGTTAAGGCTTGTGATTCCCTATGCAAGCATGAAAGTCAATAGTTATGCAATGAAATTACATCCTACTTGTGGTGCATTACTCGGTGTTAATTATGCTTAATGTTCGCTTATGAGATTATTTGTTTCTTGGTTGGTCGTTTCTCAATCTTTTGCTAGCCTTCATTTGCACTAAGTATGATCACTACTTGTGCATCCAAAATCCTTTAAACCAGTTTTGCCACATGAGTCCACTATATCTATATATATGCAGTATTATTTTGCCATTCTAAGCAAATTTGTATGTGCCATCTCTAATTTTCAAAATAAATTTCTCTTTCGTGTGCTTGCACCGCTCGCGAGGCGGTGAGGGTGGCCAATATTTTCCATGCTAGATGTGTTATTCTCACGATGAGTGTTTATTCACTTGTCATTGCACGAGAGTAAGGCAAAGGTATTAGGGATGCCCAATCCCGAAATGAAAAACGAATTTACTTTATGTTGTCAAATAATAAATTCCTTAGAAAGTGTTGGTATGGAAGGCACCCGTGGATATGGTTAGCCATGGAAAGTGAAAGTATGGTTGAAAAAGGAATAAACTTTATTTTCTGTGTGGGAACCGCCTATATATATATATATACATATATATATATATATATATATATATATATATATATATATAGCATGGAAAGTGTTGGGAGCTCTAAGTCATTTTCGTTGGTGGGAAAAGTATTCCTCTCACTACTGCAAGATGCTGCTAACGCGACACTACGATCAGAGACCCTTCGACGAAACTGTGTGCGATGCAATAATCACAGACGGTGGTGTAAAAAACATCAAAAAAGGTGCAAAATGTTTGCGATGATGGATGCATCAAACACGGTTTGGATTTTAGTTGCGTGTGCGATGCAGGGCATACAATTAAGCTCAAGTAACTGTTTGCGATGAGGAGGAACAAAAGAAACAGGCAGCTAGATGAAGGTGTGTGCGATATACATCATACGGTTCACTCGGATGAACTGTTTGTGATTAGGCAACACAAAAGAAACAGGCAGCCAGATGAAGGTGTGTGTGATGTACAACATACGGTTCACTCGGATTAACTGTTTGTGATTAGGAAACACAAAAGAAACGGTCAGCCATATCAAGGTGTGTGCGATATACGACATGCGGTTCACTCGGCCTTGTCATTAGTGTGTGAGCTCTATGGCAACCGTTCGCTCCCCACTAGCCTCTTCTTGTACCATGACAACCGTCCACTACCTCTTCGCCTTTCCCTCTTGATTTGGAACTGCTATCGCACGCTCTTCCTCCCTCCATTTGCCTTCACCCTTCCTTCTGCCATTGTTCGATCATCTTCTCCATGGAGGGAACAGGCTGGAAATGACCCCGTTATTCTTGCCCCGATCTGAAAGATGACGTGGTGGAGGAACTCATTGATCGGTGCGACGTCAACACCTTGGCTAGCATGGCAGGTTCGTTCATGACCATTCTCGACTCAACTAATAACATCATTACAAGGAACCCAAGGGTCCAAGAGCGGTTTGATCTCCCCTATATTCTTCGCCGTGACCCTGCTGACTAGCGCGGGGATGACAGAAGCCTCACCTTGTGCAAGTTGATGCCGCTTTGATAATGATACGTGTGATGTTAAGATGCCATCGCTTGAGGGCAAGGCTTGGGCAGGCGTAAATGAAGATTGGGTTGTTTATATTGGGTACAACTGCGAGTGGGAACTTGTGAATGTGTATAGTGATGTCTACTACACAACCTTCTTCTTGTAGACGTTGTTGGGCCTCCAAGTGCAGAGGTTTGTAGGACAGTAGCAAATTTCCCTCAAGTGGATGACCTAAGGTTTATCAATCCGTAGGAGGCGTAGGATGAAGATGGTCTCTCTCAAGCAACCCTGCTACCAAATAACAAAGAGTCTCTTGTGTCCCCAACACACCCAATACAATGGTAAATTGTATAGGTGCACTAGTTCGGCGAAGAGATGGTGATACAAGTGGTATATGGATAGTAGATAATGGTTTTTGTAATATGAAAATATAAAAACAGCAAGGTAACAAGTGGTAAAATGAGCACAAACAGTATTGCAATGCGTTGAAACAATGCCTAGGGTTCATACTTTCACTAGTGCAAGTTCTCTCAACAATAATAACATAATTGGATCACATAACTATCCCTCAACATGCAACAAAGAGTCACTCCAAAGTCACTAATAGCGGAGAACAAACGAAGAGATTATGGTAGGGTACGAAACCACCTCAAGGTTATTCTTTCCAATCAATCCGTTGGGCTATTCCTATAAGTGTCACAAACAGCCCTAGAGTTCGTACTAGAATAACACCTTAAGACACAAATCAACCAAAACCCTAATGTCACCTAGATACTCCAATGTCACCTCAAGTATCCGTGGGCATGATTATACGATATGCATCACACAATCTCAGATTCATCTATTCAACCAACACATAGAACCTCAAAGAGTGCCCCAAAGTTTCTATCGGAGAATCAAGACGAAAACGTGTGCCAACCCCTATGCATAAGTTCATGGGCGGAACCCGCAAGTTGGTCACCAAAACATACATCAAGTGAATCACGTGATATCCGATTGTCACCACAGATACGCACGACAAGACATACATCAAGTGTTCTCAAATCATTAAAGACTCAATCCAATAAGATAACTTCAAAGGGAAAATTCAATCCATTACAAGAGAGTAGAGGGGGAGAAGAAACATAAGATCCAACTATAATAGCAAAGCTCGCGATACATCAAGATCGTATCACCTCAAGAACACGAGAGAGAGAGAGATCAAACACATAGCTAATGGTACATACCCTCAACCCCGAGGGAGAACTACTCCCTCCTCGTCATGGAGAGCACTGGGATGATGAAGATGGCCACTGGAGAGGGGTTCCCCCTTTGGCAGGGTGCCGGAACGGGTCTAGATTGGCTTTCGGTGGCTACGGAGGCTTCTGGCGGCGGAACTCCCGATCTATTGTGCTCTCGGATGTTTTTAGGGTATATGGAGATATATAGGCGGAAGAAGTACGTCAGGGGGGCCACGAGGGGCCCACGAGGGTGGAGGGCGCGCCCAGGGGGGTGGGCGCCCCCTGCCTCGTGGCCTCCCCGTAGACCCCCTGACGTGCACTCCAAGTCTTCTGGGCTTCTTCCGATCCAAAAATAAGTTCCGTGAAGTTTCAGGTCAATTGGACTCCATTTGGTTTTTCTTTTCTGCGATATTCTAAAACAAGGTAAAAACAGAAACTGGCACTGGGCTCTGGGTTAATAGGTTAGTCCCAAAAATGATATAAAAGTGTATAATAAAGCCCATAAACATCCAAAACAGTAGATAATATAGCATGGAGCAATCAAAAATTATAGATACGTTGGAGACGTATCAGCATCCCCAAGCTTAATTCCTGCTCGTCCTCGAGTAGGTAAATGATAAAAACAGAATTTTTGATGCGGAGTGCTTCTTGGCATAATTTCAATGTAATTCTTCTTAATTGTGGTATGAATATTCAGATCTGAAAGATTCAAGATAAAAGTTCATATTGACATAGAAATAATAATACTTCAAGCATATTAACTAAGCAATCATGTCTTCTCAAAATAACATGGCCAAAGAAAGTTCATCCCTACAAAATCATATAGTTTGGTCATGCTCCATTTTCGTCACACAAGAATGCTCTCATCATGCACAACCCCGATGACAAACAAAGCAATTGTTTCATACTTTAGTAATCTCAAACCTATAAACTTTCACGCAATACATGAGCGCGAGCCATGGATATAGCACTATGGGTGGAATAGAATTTGATGATGGGGGTTACGTGGAGAAGACAAAAAGGAGAAAGTCTCACATCAACGAGGCTAATCAATGGGCTATGGAGATGCCCATCAATTGATGTCGATGCAAGGAGTAGGGATTGCCATGCAACGGATGCACTAGAGCTATAAATGTATGAAAGCTCAGCAAAAGAAACTAAGTGGGTGTGCATCCAACTTGCTTGCTCACGAAGACCTAGGGCACTTGAGGAGGCCCATTGTTGGAATATACAAGCCAAGTTCTATAATGAAAAATTCCCACTAGTATATGAAAGTGACAAAACAAGAGACTCTCTATCATGAAGATTACGGTTCTACTTTGAAGCACAAGTGTGGCAGAGGATGGTATCATTGTCCCTTCTCTCTTTTTCTCTCATTTTTTGGGCCTTCTCTTTTTTATGGCCTTTCTTCTTTTTTTTTCTCCTTTTTTTGGGCCTTCTCTTTTCTATGGCCTTTCTCTTTTTTTTATTCCTCACTTGGGACAATGCTCTAGAAAATGATGATCATCACACTTTTGTTTATTTACAACTCAATGATTACAACTCGATACTAGAACAAAGATGACTCTATATGAATGCCTCCAGCGGGGTACCGGGATTGCGATGATGCATGAGTGACATTTATGAAAGAATTATGAGAGGTGGTTTTGCCACAAATACTATGTCAACTACATGATCATGCGAAGCAATATGACAATGATGATGCGTGTCATAATAAATGGAATGGTGGAAAGTTGCATGGCAATATATCTCGGAATGGCTATGGAAATGCCATAATAGGTAGGTATGGTGGCTGTTTTGAGGAAGATATAAGGAGTTTTATGTGTGACAAAGCGTATCATATCATGGGGTTTGGATGCACTGGCGAAGTTTGCACCAACTCTCAATGTGAGAAAGGGCAATGCACGGTACCGAAGAGGCTAGCAAGGATGGAAGGGTGAGAGTGTGTATAATCCATGGACTCAACAGTAGTCATAAAGAACTCACATTATTGCAAAAATCTACAAGTCATCAAAAACCTCAGCACTACGCGCATGCTCCTAGGGGGATAGATTGGTAGGAAAAGACCATCGCTCGTCCCTGACCGCCACTCATAAGGAGGACAATCAAATAACACCTCATGTTTCAAATTTGTTACATAACGTTTACCATACGCGCATGCTACGGGACTTGCAAACTTCAACACAAGCATTTCTCAAATTCACAACTACTCAACTAGCACGACTTTGATATTATTACCTCCATATCTCAAAACAATCATCAAGCATCAAACTTCTCTTAGTATTCAAAACACTCATAAGAGAATTTTATTATTATTGTATACCTAGCATATTAGGATTATTTAAGCAAATTACCATGCTATTTAAGACTTCAAAATAATCTAAGTGAAGCATGAGAGATCAATAGTTTCTATAAAACAAATCCACCATCGTGCTCTAAAAGATATAAGTGAAGCACTAGAGCAACAACAAACTACTCGGAAAGATATAAGTGAAGGTCAATGAGTAGTTGAATAATTATGCAACTATGTGAAGACTCTCTAACATTTAAGAATTTCAGATCTTGGTATTTTATTCAAACAGCAAGCAAAGCAAAATAAAATGACATTCTAAGAATGACAAACATCATGTGAAGAAGCAAAAACTTAGGATCAACCAAAACTAACCGATAGTTGTTGAAGAAGAAAGGTAGGATGCCATCCGGGGCATCCCCAAGATTAGACGCTTGAGACTTCTTGAAATATTATCTTGGGGTGCCTTGGGCATCCCCAAGCTTGAGCTTTTTTTTCTCATTAATTCCTCTCATATCACGGTCTCCCTAAATCTCAAAAGCTTCATCCACACAAAACTCAACAAGGACTCGTGAGATAAGTTAGTATAAACCATTGCAAAAACCTTAGCATACTCCACTGTAGCAAATCACTAAAATTGTTATTCAACATTGAATACTAAATGCCTCTGCATATTTAGTAGTCCTATCCTCAAATAGAATCATTAAAGAAGCAAACATATACAAACAATGCAAACATAACAGCAATCTGCCTAAACAGGACAGTCTGTAAAGAGTGCAGCAAGATCCATACTTCCCTAGCTCCAAAAATTATGAAAGAAAATTCGTACTGTATTAAATTTATCATATCTTAATATGCAAAAGGTTTCAACATTTTATCACATTCTGAATTTTCTAGGGAATTATTGCAACAGCGGTAAACTTTCTGTTTTCAAACAGCAACATGTGGACTTCTAAAATAGGCATAGTAAAGGCTATCAATGCCACTTTTATTGAAATAAAAGATGCAAAACATTGTTCTAAATAACAGAAAGAAAATCTTAACAAAATAAATTGACGCTCCAAGCAAAACACATATCATGTGGTGAATAAAAATATAGCTCCAAGTAAAGTTACCGATGAACGAAGACGAAAGAGGGGATGCCTTCCGGGGCATCCCCAAGCTTAGGCTCTTTCCACTCCTTATTCCATAGTCCATCGAATCCTTACCCAAAACTTGAAAACTTCACAACACAAAACTTAACAGAAAACTCGTAAGCTCCGTTAGTATAAGAAAATAAATCACCACTTCAAGGTACTGTAATGAACTCATTCTTTATTTATATTGGTGTTAAACCTACTGTATTCCAACTTCTCTATGGTTCATACCCTCCGATACTACTCAAAGATTCATCAAAATAAGCAAACAACACATCGAAAACAGAACCTGTCAAAAACAGAACAGTCTGTAGTAATCTGGATCAAACTTATACTTCTGGAACTCATAAAATTCTAATATAAATTGATGGACCTGAGGAATTTATCTATTAGTCATCTTCAAAACTAATTAACTAAATAGAACTTTCCAAATAAAAATGGCAGCAATTCTTGTGAGCTCTAAAGTTTCTGTTTTTTTACAGCATGATCAACAAGACTTTCCCCAAGTCTTCCCAAAGGTTCTACTTGCCACAAACACTAATTAAAAGCATAAAACCACATCTAAGCAGAGGTAGATGAATTATTTATTACTAAACAGGAACAAAAAGCAAGGAACAAAAATAAAGTTGGGTTGCCTCCCAACAAGCGCTATCGTTTAACGCCCCTAGCTAGGCATGATGATTTCAATGATGCTCGCATAAAAGATAAGAATTGAAATATAAAGAGAGCATCATGAAGAATATGACTAGCACATTTAAGTCTAACCCACTTCCTATGCATAGGGATTTTGTTAGCAAACAACTTGTGAGAACAAGAATCAACTTGCATAGGAAGGTAAAACAAGCATAACTTCAAAACTTTAAGCACATAGAGAGGAAACTTGATATTATTGCAATTCCTACAAGCATATATTCCTCCCTCATAATAATTTTCAGTAGCATCATGAATGAATTCAACAATATAACCAGCACCTAAAGCATTCTTTTCATGATCTACAAGCATAGAATTTTGATTACTCTCCACATAAGCAAAATTCTTCTCATTCGGAATAGTGGGAGCATCATAAGAGACTCGAATACTATAAATTGTTTCCACCTTAAAAGATTAATGTTCAAATAAGGGGTAATCATGACAAGTTTTATAAATATAATCACTACTTTTTATAGCATAAATATCATCACAATAATCATCATAGGTAGGAGGCATGCTATCATCATTATAAATTTGCATATCAAAACTTGGGAGACTAAAAATATCATCTTCATTAAACGTAGCATCCCCAAGCTTGGGACAAACTTTAATTGCAGCAAATATATTCTCAAAAACATCATCTTCATCAAACATAGCATCCCCAATCTTGGGCCTTTTCATATCATAAGCATAATCACTCTCATCATTAATAGTATGGATAGCACCAACAGTATAGCAATTATCATATTCTTCCAAGCAAGTGCCAAAAAGATTTTCAAGATCATAAGAAGTATCATTATCTTCCACAATTATATTTTCATGAGGCACAATAGTAATAGGAGCAGCATTATTTGGGAGAGATATCTTTTTACCTCTCTTCCTTTTTCTTTTCTTCTTCTTCACCACATCATGTGTGGGTTCAATCCTCTTTTTGGAGCTCCTTATTATTGAGATTGGTTGAATAGGAGGCTCTTCCTCGTTACCTGATTCATCATAAGAAATAATAGGAGGGTATTGGGAAGTCTCTTCCCTTTCATTAGTATTCTCTTCATCTTCTATTTGTTTTCTTTTCTTTATGTAGTTGGCAATATAAGGATTTTCAATACAATTCACCGCACAATACATATAATTTTTCTCTAGATCAAAATCAAGAAATCTATCAAGATTAAACTTTGGAATACCCTCAGTTATACGTTTCATTTCCTCATACCCCAAAAGAAGACTAAGCTCTTTATGATGCTCAAGGGTAATCAAGTTATCACAATTTTTGGATACGATTCGGTCATGAAACAATTTGCATTGGAGATTTAAATGACCATGTTCATTGCAAAGTTCACAAGGGGCGCGAAAAATATTGAATTTTTCAGCACAATCATCAAGACTTTCTTGCAACAATTTAGTTTCTAAGTACTTATGACTCTTGCAATATCTATCTTCCCTATTTGGTGTGTACTTACAAACCCAATGCACTCCACAAAAATTGACATGTTTATAGGAGACATTTTCATCATAAGTAGTGCAATCATCATTAGTATTATGGATATTCAAAGAATTCGTACTAACAACATTGCAATCATGCTCATCATTCACATATTTTATGCCAAGCATTCTATGTAATTCTTCTTCTAGCACTTGAGCACAATTATCGGAATCCTTATTTTCATGATAGATATTAAAAAGATGAAGCATATGAGGCAATCTTAATTCCATTTTTTGTAGTTTTCTTTTATAAACTAAACTAGTGCTAAAACAAGAAACAAAAAGATTCGATTGCAAGATCTAGAGATATACCTTCAAGCACTCACCTCCCCGGCAACGGCGCCAGAAAAGAGCTTGATGTCTACTACACAACCTTCTTCTTGTAGACGTTGTTGGGCCTCCAAGTGTAGAGGTATGTAGGACAGTAGCAAATTTCCCTCAAGTGGATGACCTAAGGTTTATCAATCCGTAGGAGGCGTAGGATGAAGATGGTCTCTCTCAAGCTACCCTGCAACCAAATAACAAAGAGTCTCTTGTGTCCCCAACACACCCAATACAATGGTAAATTGTATAGGTGCACTAGTTCAGCGAAGAGATGATGATACAAGTGGTATATGGATAGTAGATAATATTTTTTGTAATCTGAAAATATAAAAACAGCAAGGTAACTAATGATAAAAGTGAGTGTAAACAGTATTGCAATGCGTTGAAACAAGGCCTAGGGTTCATACTTTCACTGTTGCAAGTTCCCTAAACAATAATAGCATAATTGGATCATATGACTATCCCTCAACATGCAACAAAGAGTCACTCCAAAGTCACTAGTAGCGGAGAACAAACGAAGAGATTATGGTAGGGTACGAAACCACCTCAAAATTATTCTTTCCAATCAATCCATTGGGCTATTCCTATAAGTGTCACAAACAGCCCTAGAGTTCGTACTAGAATAACACCTTAAGACACAAATCAACCAAAACCCTAATGTCACCTAGATACTCCAATGTCACCTAGATACTCCAATGTCACCTCAAGTATCCATGGGTATGATTATACGATATGCGTCACACAATCTCAGATTCATCTATTCAACCAACACATAGAACCTCAAAGAGTGCCCCAAAGTTTCTACCGGAGAATCACGATGAAAACATGTGCCAACCCCTATGCATAGGTTCATGGGCGGAACCCGCAAGTTGATCACCAAAACATACATCAAGTGAATCACGTGATATCCCATTGTCACCACAGATACGCACGGCAAGACATACATCAAGTGTTCTCAAATCATTAAAGACTCAATCCAATAAGATAACTTCGAAGGGGAAACTCAATCCATTACAAGAGAGTAGAGGGGGAGAAAACATCATAGGATCCAACTATAATAGCAAAGCTTGCGATACATCAATATCGTGCCAAATAAAGAACACGAGAGTGAGAGATCAAACACATAGCTACTGGTACATACCCTGAGCCCCGAGGGAGAACTACTCCCTCCTCATCATGGAGAGCACCAGGATGATGAATATGGCCAACAGAGAGGGATTCCCCCTCCGTCAGAGTGCCGGAACGGGTCTAGATTGGATTTTGGTGACTACGGAGGCTTCTGGCGGCGGAACTCCCGATCTATTGTGCTCTCGGATGTTTTTAGGGTATATGGAGATATATAGGCGGAAGGAGTACGTCAGGGGGGCCACGAGCGGCCCACGAGGGGGGTGGGCGCCCCCTGCCTCGTGGCCTCCTCGTAGATCCCCTGACGTGCACTCCAAGTCTTCTGGGCTTCTTCTGATCCAAAAATAAGTTCCGTGAAGTTTCAAGTCAATTGGACTCTGTTTGGTTTTCCTTTTCTGCGATATTCTAAAACAAGGTAAAAACAGAAACTGGCACTGAGCTCTGGGTTAATAGGTTAGTTCCAAAATGATATAAAAGTGTATAATAAATCCCATAAACATCCAAAATAGTAGATAATATAGCATGGAGCAATCAAAAATTATAGATACGTTGGAGACGTATCATACAGTTGTCACCGGGTTCCACTTCCAAAAATCTCAGACTGCCCAGAGGTTGAGCACACTGATGATCTACTTGAGTTCAAATACGATCATGGTGACTATCGTCTACGGAAGATAGCAATTTGTCGAGTTCCCAACCGCTCTTGGGATTACACGAACTATGAAGTTGTTGCTATCTTCGATAAGCTTGTTGCCTTCCTTACTTCCACGCCTCGATGGATATTGCTCAAAAATCAATTTCTATTCACGGATGAGTACTGTGATCCAATTCAATACGAGGGTCTTGTGTTTGTTGCCACCACTCATGGCACTGTTTTTGCATGGAATCATCATGCTTTCGGTATGTTTGTCTTCCACCGTAATTACAATTGTTTCATCCACATGCATGCAGGTTAGCTAGTTTCCCTTTACTAATTATCCTTCTTGTGTTTCCAAGGTCCTGTGAACATTCCACCACCTATACTTGAAAAAAATTATAACCAAGGGGGAGATGACGATGCTGATGATCATGAGCATGAGGACGAGTAGGACCCATATACTCAGTGGCGCCAACACCTTCTCCATGGTTCAGTATTGGAAGTCTTGGAGGAAACTCGCTCTTCCTTGGACAAAACTATCCAATGATGGTGAAAGGCGATCCAGCTGCTGTTGACACAACGTTACTACCATTTATGAGAAGCAACTATATCTATACCTCGGTCATTGCTATGCTTCCCTACCATCACAATATGGGTCCTGACATAGCCCACTTCAGCCTGGATGATCAGTCCTGCGTTGGTCTCGAGATTGACAATCGCTGGCCCTTCCTAGAGAATCACTTCTGGTTCAAAGAAAGCATTTCCAACGCTGACGAGTGGTTGAGCTGAAGTTCATTTCATCGCTTTGTTATTTGTTGTGTGAGAAAACTTTACTTTACTAGAATGTTTTGTTGGAAATGATCTATAATCCAACGTGTATCCCCGTTGTCGTTGTGGGTTGATGACTTGTTGTATGTAATCAATGGTACATTTGCATATGCGTCCGTCAACTCATGCCCGCTAGTGGTGTCCATATGAACAGTGCTAGTGATTTTAGTTGCAAAAATTAGATAGTGCTAGTGATTTTTAGCTGCATATTTTGACAAATCGCAGTGTTACAAGGTTGACAAATGGCAATGTTACTAGATAAACAAATGTCAATCTTTCCAATTTGACAGTGACAACATACCCAAAATGACAGATGCAAATCTTACCCAATTGTTTCTACGTGGTTGCATAAGGGTCATGCAAAACAACCGTTTGCGTTGAAGGGATGCAGAAATCCTGCTCGACACATTTTCCCTTGGCTTCCTAGGGAAGTTGTCAGTTTGCATACGGGTGTTCTAACTAAAACGTTTGCGATGAGTGTTTTATATTTAAATACCATTAACGTTTTTTTTCAAAAGAAAATCATTTGATAAGTCTGTACATTAAGAGAGAAAAACGCAAGTTTGTTCAAACCATATCTTTCATTCAGTCACACTACGATTTTATATTCATATGATCGAGAACTCGAGATACAGTATTAAACCCCAAAAAAACTATTTCCGGTGGCGGCAGAGGCGGCGTGCCGCGCCATCGTTGTCGTTGTCGTCCTCCGGGACGCCATTGTTGAAGTCTTCAATGCAGCACAAAATGTTCTTCACTTGTAAATCAAACATCATGTCGTCGCGCGATCGATGGGCGGGGCGCGAGAGGATGGTAACTGGCGACGCTGAGAGGTAGCGGTCGACGACAGCGTCCCATGCCGCT
>NC_041384.1:156688405-156697862 GCF_002162155.2 Triticum dicoccoides | reverse complement strand
GGGTGCATCCAAACACACGAGGGCCGGTGCCGCAGTGGGTTGAGGGGCGCGCACGGGCAGGGGCACGGGCGCGGTGGGTGCAGCCAAATGCACGGGGGCCGGCACCACTGTGGGTGGAGGGGCGCTCACGGGCACGGGCACGGGCGCTGGCGCTGGCATGTACATGAGCTCGCGCGGGCCCGAGGAGACCTCGTTGACGCCCGCGGCTTCCAGCCCTGCGATAGTGCTCGGCGACCAGCCCGTCAATGCTACGGGGATGGTCGCTGGCGCGGGCGCAGGGATGGGAGCTGGGACAGGAGCGGGGGCAGCAACCGTCGCGACCAGCTCATTCTGGGCCATGTCCATGAGGCCCCATTCCTCCTTATTTTCCATCTCCTCTGGCCCAAAAATTGACACAACACTCCTGTTGTTCTATGTTGACACGAGAAATTTTTTGAAAGCAATAAGAGGCAATGGATATTGTTTCGTCCCCAAAGGTGGGACATTCCCAACCGAAACCAGCAGGCTTGTTGTAAGAACCTCTGGTTTGTGAAGAGTATACCCCCAAACCTACCCCAAATGGGACAAAAAATTTACCACGGCATGTTGATGCCGCTCCATGATAGCATGCCAAGTTTCATGAATTTTGGACGAGCTTTGGATTTACTAGAATATAAAAACCAGGTATCTCAATGTTTGTGGCCGAGTGACCATGGCAGGGTGTTTGACATTCATTCCCATTTCTTGCATGGGACCTAAGCATGCACCCAAGGACACACATTTGAATTTTAAACCAATTTAAATGCATTAGAGCATGTGCATGTAGTTCAAATTTAAATTATGCACATAAATGCATTGAAAACTCAGTTAATGCATAAAAATGTCCAAACGAACCCTGAAAAATCCCAAAAATTAAGACAACACTCCTGTTGTTCTATGTTGACACGAGAAATTTTTTGAAAGCAATAAGAGGCAATGGATATCGTTTCGTCCCCAAAGGTGGAGCGTCCTCTACCGAGACCATCAGGCTTGTTGTGAGAAGCTCTGGTTTGTGAGAAGCATATCCCCAAACCTGACCCAAATGGGACAAAACAATTACCACAACGTGTTGATGCCGCTCCATGATAGCATGCCAAGTTTCATGCATTTTAGGGCGAGCTTTGGATTTACTATAATTTAAAAACCAGATATCTCAATGTTTGCGGCCGAGTAACCATGGCAGGGTGTTTGACATTCATTCCCATTTCTTGCATGGGACCTAAGCATGCAACCAAGGACACATATTTGAATTTTCAACTAATTTATATGCATTAGAGCATGTGCATGTAGTTCAAATTTGAATTATGCACATAAATGCATTGAAAACTCAGTTAATGCATAAAAATGTTCAAACGAACCCCGAAAAATCCCAAAAATTGACACAACACTCCTGTTGTTCTATGTTGACACAAGAAATTTTTTGAAAGCAATAAGAGACAATGGATATTGTTTCATCCCCAAAGATGGGACATTCCCTACCGAAACCATTAGGCTTGTTGTGAGAAGCATATGCCCAAACCTGCCCCAAATGGGGAAAAAAATTTACCACGCCATGTTGATAGCGCTCCATGATAGCATGCCAACTTTCATGAATTTCAGACGAGCTTTGGATTTACTATAATTTAAAAACCAGGTATCTCAATGTTTCGTCCGAGTAACCGTGGTAGGGTGTTTGACATTCATTCCCATTTTTGCATGGGACCTGAGCATGCAACCAAGGACACGGATTTGAATTTTCAACCAATTTATATTCATTAGAGCATGTGCGTGTGTCGGTGTACTAGAGTAGGGGTACCCTAGTATCCCGAACTCGTGCACGGGCAGTTGCAGCGCCCCGCGGCAAGGCTTGCCGGGTGACCGCCAAGACCCTCCGTGGCTCCCTTGAAGACCATTCAAGAACAAAGTACTCAAACCAAGGCCCCGACAAGAGGAGCTTGCCGGGAAGGCCAACCCAGGCCCCAACAGGAGGATCTTGCCGGGAAGAGACAAGACCCCGGCAAGAGAAGCTTGCCGAGAAGGCCACTCAAGGCATACCAAGAAAGCTTGCCGCGACGCGCCCTGCGTCCCGGCAAGGCCCGGTGAGCGACAAGCTCCCAAACACGACAAGACGACGACCGCGGCAAGGAGCTTGCCGCGGGAAACCCCCACTACGTGCCCGCGCTCCAGCACACCTGCTAACGTGTCGCTCTAGGACTCTCCCAAGCACACGTGGCAGGAGGCTGTGCAGCTAGGGGTGCGCGGTGGCAAGCGGAGGTGAAGAGAAGGCCATCGTGGCAAACGGTGGCGCTCCTAACAGTCACTTTTTGCACTGTTTAGGCAACTCAGATAGGCATTTAATGCCCTTGTCCCCTGCCGTCAGAGTTAGGTAGGGTGCACTGTATCCACAGTAGCGGTAGCTGCACCTACCGCGTCCTTTTCCATTTTTACCCTTCTTGTCTACGTTGCCACCTGTCGGTGACCCCTTGAAAGTATAAAAGGAGGCCCAAGCGCAACGTAGAGGGGGGTTCGGCCGGCTCGGCTCATTCGGAAGCACCAGGAACACTCTCACGCTCAGTCTGGCAGCGTCCATCGCTCCTGAGCAAGAATCCAATATACACAAACAAGCAGCAGTAGGGTTTTACGCATCCGTGTGGCCCGAAGCTGGGTAAAAACCGCTCGCGTGTACCGCCTCGATCCGCTCTTTGTGCGGCCTCCGCCCTCACTGAACCGAAAGGGGCCCTGTCCCCATAGGTGTTGGTGGAATCAGCCTCCCCGACATCTCTGGCGCGCCAGGTCCCTTGAACTCCGATCCGGCGTGCACGCGAGCTAAATCTTCATCGTCTTCACCGACATGCCACCGAAGAAGAAGGCTTCGAGGGCAACAGCCCCGTCTGCGTCGCTTCCACCACCTCCGGAGCAGGCGGACGGTGGAGTGGACGCCGGCGGAAGAATGGACATCGACGAGGGTGCCCACAGCGCTGCCAAGTCCAAGGACAAGGCCGCGCAGACCTTGGCGTCCATACGCCCACTGCACCCATCTCAGGAAGGGCGGGACCAGCAGCGTCATAGCGTTCGCAGCACCATATGTCCGCTGGCCCAAGATCAAGCTGGTGGTTCGCGTGGCGTTCAAGACCAGCATGCACGCCAGCATGCTGGCCCCAGTGAGGTGTGGTCGCCTGGACGGGACACTGCTCCTTCTAACTTGGTTAGGAGTCCGAGCATGTCCCGCTCCTCGCACCGTTCACCTCTGCCGCCCACCACGCCGGCGGAAGCCTTTGCGCGGGCCCAGCTACTCCTGGATTACCCTCCGACGGCGGACAAGACCGACGAATGGAGGGCCACTATCCAGAGCCTCATCGGCTTCGCCAACGGCGACACTGCGCGGCAACCAAGCACCTCGCTGCCAAGGCAGGACAGCCGGACGCGAGCCGATGGCAACAAGACTGGGGGAGGTGCGACTTCCATGCACTCTCCACTACGAAGGCCAAAGTCGCCGACTCGTCGGGTCCACCCCGATAGCGGCTCCACCGCGTCGTCGAACCCACGAGCTCGTCACGACCAGTGCCAAGTTCTTCATGAACGACAACAAGAAGACGCTCGAACCCGCATCGAGCACCGAAGAGAAGCGCGACGTCAATCCGACAAGCGCGCTAGGCCCTCTGTTGACATGCATGCGCCAGGGGAACCAGGCGATCTGCCGTACGCGGTAGGTTGTCCTGCGTTCACCCGTGAGCTGCGGCAAGTCCAGTGGCCCAGCACAAAGAATTTCAAACCAGACGTACCAGAGAAGTACGACGGCAAGACGCATCCGTCGGAGTTTCTCAGCATCTACACCATCGCGGTGCAGGCTGCCGGGGGACGGGACGACAAGATCCTTGCCAACTACTTCCCGCTGGTACTCAAGCCCAATGTCAGATCCTGGCTCATGCACTTGCCGGACAACTCCATATCCTCCTGGGCTGATCTATGCCATCAGTTTGTCGTTGCCTTTACAGGCGGCCACAAGCCACATGGCCAAGAAAGTGATCTTCATCTGCTCGCCCAGAAGGAAGGAGAGCCACTGCGCAAGTACATTCAGAGATTCAGCCATGTACAGCACAACATCCCAGACGTCCACCCCGCCGCGATCATCAGCGCGTTCCATCAGAACGTGCGAAAACGAAGGATGAGGGAGGAGATGGCGATGTGTAAGATCAGAGACGTCAGCGAGCTTTACGCCCTGACCGACAAGTGTGCACGCACTGAAGAGGGGAGGAGGCTCCCCGGAGAGGATACAGGAGCAGGAGGATCTGACAGTGAGGATGCCGCCCCGACAAGGAAAGGCCGGCGGCGGAACAACAGAAGGAAAAAGGGCATGGAAGTGCTAGCTGTCGAGCAGACCGGCAACGGAGGTGGCGCCAAGGAAGCTAAAGCTGGTGGCTCCGACAAGGAGGCCCAGCCTGTGGCGGCCGCCGACAAGCAGGACGGCTCCGGCAAGCAGTATTGTAAGATCCACCGCACCAGGGGTCACGACCTCCAGAATTGCAAGAAGGTTGAGCAGCTCGTTGAGCTACAGAAAGCTGAGTACGAGCGGCGCGACAAGGAGAAGGCCCAGGAAGGAACTGGTGGATCCGGCAAGAAACGCCCTGGCCGGGGAGGACGCCGCGGTAAGGCCAAGCAGCGGCAAGGAGACAGACCTCCCCGCGGCCGCGACAAGGATGAAGATGACGACGATGACGAGGACATGGATGATGACGAGGCCGACGAGCAGGAATTTCAGAAAGCCACAGAGGTCCTGTGCATTGACGGTGGTGCTTCTCTGCATACTTTGCACCGCCAACTCAAGCAGTGGATGCGGGAAGTGAATGCAGCAGAGCCATCCTTAGAGTCACGCAAGCCTCTGAAATGGTCCAGCACGCCTATCATCTTCGACATTGAGGATCACCCTGATCGCGTAACTGCGGTCGGGTGCTTGCCGATGTTGGTTTCACCAACTATCCGCAACCTCAAGGTCATGAAGATGCTAGTTGGAGGCGGGGCCGGCTTGAATCTGATCTCCTCCGCGGTCCTTCAGAAACTCCAGATCCCTGACAGCGAGCTCGAGGAGACCGGCACATTCCAAGGAATCAGCCCGGGAAGAAGCAAGCCGAAGGGAAAGATCAAGCTGCCGGTCACATTTGGCAGCGAGCTGAACTTCAGAACTGAGAGGGTCACATTTGACGTTGCCGATTTTCCATTACCCTACAATGGGATCCTTGGCCGTCCAGCGCTCGCCAAGTTTATGGCAGCCTCTCACTATGCATACAACATGCTCAAGATGCCAGGTCCGATAAGTGTCATCTCTGTCCCCGGCGACAAGAAGGATGCCCTTATCTGCGCCGACAAAATCTACCGGGAAGCAGCAGCCGCAGCTGATGACAACATACTTGCCGCTGAAGCTCCCGGGGGGAAGAAGAAGACAATGTCCGGCAAGAGCTCTGATGCCCACTCCGGCAAGCGCACCTCTTCGGAGTGCTGCGCTACCGTCGAGGACGCACCATCGAGCTCCACCGGCAAGTGCAGGAAGACGATGGCAGCTCCACCCGAGACCAAGAAGGTGCCCGCCAAGAAGGACGGCACTGGTGGTACCTTCACCATCAGTGCCACGCTTGACCCCAAATAGGAAAGCGTGCTCGTTGCTTTCCTGCGGGCGAATGTCGACGTGTTTGCATGGCAACCGTCTGATATCCCCGGTGTTCCCAGGAAAGTAATCGAGCACCACCTTGCCGTCTGTCCTCATGCGCGGCCCGTCAAGCAGAGAGTCAGGAAGCAAGCGGTGGAGCGCCAAGAGTTCATTGCAGAAGAGATCAGGAAATTGGAAGCAGTAGGCCTTGTCAGAGGAGTGCTCCATCCCACGTGGTTGGCCAATCCTGTAGTTGTGCGCAAGGCGAACGAGAAACGGAGGCTTTGTATAGACTTCACTGATGTCAATAAAGCTTGTCCCAAAGATCCATTTCCCTTGCCGCGCATTGACCAGATTGTTGACTCCACAGCTGGATGTGATTTGCTTTCATTTCTTGATGCATACTCAGGATACCATCAGATCTTCATGGCAGAAGAAGATGAGGAAAAAACCGCATTTATCACCCCTTGCGGCACATACTGTTTTATACGGATGCCCTTTGGGTTGAAGAATGCTGGTTCAACATTTGCAAGGGTAGTCCATGTCGCTTTTGAGACACAGATACACAGAAATGTGGAAGCCTACATGGATGATATAGTGGTCAAGAGCAAGGACAAGGCTACCCTGATCCAAGATTTAGAAGAAACTTTTGCAAATCTGCGCAAGATCAACCTCAAGCTCAACCCCGAGAAGTGCGTGTTTGGAGTCCCTTCCGGCAAGCTTCTCGGGTTCTTTGTGTCTCAGCGGGGAATTGAAGCCAACCCCGACAAGATCAAGGCCATCGAGCAGATTGAAGCACCGAAGCGCGTCAAGGATGTGCGAAGGCTTGCCGGTTGCGTGGCTGCTCTCAGCAGGTTTATCTCCAAGTCTGCCGAGCGCGCCCTGCCGTTTTTCAAAATATTGAAAAAGGCAGGTCCAATGAAATGGACTCCGGAAGCGGAGGCCGCGCTGCAGGACTTGAAGAGGTACCTGTCCTCCACTCCAATACTTGTCGCACCTAAGCCACAAGAGAAGTTGCTGCTATATCTGGCAGCAACCAATCAAGTGGTTAGTGCTGCGTTAGTAGCGGAGAGGGAGGCGGACGATGAGCCAGCAACCGCGGCAAGTGAATCCAGCGACAAGCAGGGGGCTTCTCCGACAAGCTCTGGTCCCGACAAAGTTGAATCTGCGCAGACATGCAAGCAGGTGCAGAAGAAGATGGTGCAGCGCCCAGTCTACTTTGTCAGCTCCCTTCTCCAGGGGGCTAGGTCGAGGTACTCTGGTGTGCAAAAATTTCTTTTCGGCCTCCTCATGGCCTCGAGAAAGCTGCGCCATTACTTCCAGGCACATGAGATAACAGTTGTCACTCGCTTTTCGCTGAAGAGGATACTGCAGAATCCAGAAGCACCAGGCAGGATTGTCGAGTGGGCATTGGAACTGTCAAGTTTTGGCCTCAAGTTTGAGAGCACTGCAACGATCCAAAGCAGGGCATTGGAAGAGTTCATAGCAGAGTGGACGCCAACTCCAGATGAAGAAATTCCAGAGACGAGCATCCCCATCAAGGAGACAAGCAAAGAGTGGCTGATGTACTTTGATGGTGCCTTCTCGCTGCAAGGCGCCGGTGCTGGCGTGCTGCTTATCGCACCCACCGGAGAGCACCTCAAGTACGTAGTCCAGATGCACTTTCCCAAGGAGCAAGCAACGAACAATACTGCAGAGTATGAGGGTTTGCTTGCCGACCTCAGAATCGCAGACGACCTTGGGATCAAGAAACTCATTGTAAGGGGTGACTCGCAGCTTGTCGTCTGCCAAGTGAACAAGAACTACCAGAGTCCATTGATGGAAGCTTATGTTGATGAAGTGAGAAAGCTAGAAGAACACTTTGATGGCCTGCAAATGGAACATGTTCCACGAGCTTAGAATGACATTGCTGACGACCTGTCAAAGTGCGCAGCACTAAAGTTACCTGTGGAACCAGGGATCTTTGTGCTCAAGCTGACTCAACCATCCGTGACACCATCAACTGGACAGAATAAGAAGAGGAAGTTGGTTTCTGGTGACTACTTTCCGGCAGAGCTTCCCGAAGCCGTCGCCAAGAAGGTCCCCAAGATCGACGCCAAGAGTGCTGAGGAGCAGTCTGCTCCGGCGAACCTCTTGGTTTGTTCCGTTGAAGCAAACGCTCCCGACAAGTTTTTCTCCGGCAAGCTTGCCGGGGAATATCACGCTCCGGCCGAACCGCAGGTTCTTGCCGTAGAAGCGGATGTTCCCGCAGCAACAGATACGCCTTTAGTCCTTGTTGTCGAGCCACAAGCTCCAGCATGAGCGCAGCAGATTGTCCATTTCCTTCAGACAGGGGAGCTTCCCGAAGAGCAAGAAGAAGCTGAAAGAGTAGCCCGGCAGTCAAGTATGTACAAGTTTGTCGACAACACACTGTACAGAATAAGACTCAACGGTGTGAAATTGAAGTGCATTCGCTGGGAAGATGGACAACAGCTATTGGCAGATATACATGGAGGCATATGTGGTCACCACATTGGCGCAAGAGCGCTTGTCGGCAAAGCATTCCGACAAGGCTTCTTCTGGCCGACAGCCCTCCAGGATGCAACTGCACAAGTAACCAAGTGTGAAGCGTGCCAGTTCCATTCCAAGCAGATACACCAGCCAGCTCAAGCTCTCCAGACGATCCCTTTATCCTGGCCATTTTCGGTCTGGGGGCTCGACATCCTCGGCCCCTTCCCCCGAGTTGTCGGGGGCTTTGAGTTCTTGTATGTTGCAATCACAAGTTCACAAAGTGGCCGGAAGTGGAACCAGTGAGGAAGGTGACAGCACAGTCAGCAGTCAAGTTCTTCAGGTCGATTGTTTGCTGTTTCGGGGTTCCTAACAGGATCATCACCGACAACGGCACGCAATTTACGAGCCGCACCTTCATGCAGTATGTCCAAGATCTTGGCGCCAAGGTCTGCTTCGCTTCTGTTGCTCACCCGAGAAGCAACGGTCAAGCGGAGAGGGCAAATGCTGAAGTGCTGCGAGGCCTCAAGACCAGAACTTTCGACAGGCTGCATAAGTGCGGAAGAAACTGGATCGAGGAGCTGCCGGTGGTTCTTTGGTCGATCAGGACGACGCCAAATCGAGCCACTGGCCAGACACGCTTTGCTCTAGTCTATGGAGCAGAGGCAGTTCTCCCCACGGAACTCGTTTACGGGTCACCTCGAGTGCTGCTTATGATGAGCTTGAGCAAGAGCAGCTGCGACAAGATGACGCGCTGCTCCTTGAGGAAGACCGTCTCCAGGCTGCTGTGCGAGCCGCTCGCTACCAGCAAGCTTTGCGTCGCTACCATAGCCGCAAAGTTAAAGCCAGGAGCTTCGAGGAAGGCGACCTTGTTCTTCGGCGCGTTCAGTCCGCCAAGAATTCCAACAAGTTGACGCCGAAGTGGGAAGGCCCTTATCGGGTGAAACGAGTCACTAGGCCCGGCGCTGTCCGCCTTGAGACCGAAGATGGCACTCCGGTGAGCAACTCCTGGAACATTGAACATCTTCGTAAGTTTTACCCGTAAGGCGCGGTTGCCGGAAGCTTTTCCGGCAACCACCTTTTGTACAAGTCTTGCCGCTGTTGCATGTAATCCTTTGTACAAAGCCGGGCGCAGACCCCGTGCACCAGTAAAGCTCATGTGCCCCGCACATCTTGTCAATTTTTTATGCTATAATCCTTTTTCGCATATGTTATCTGACACTTTGTGCAGCACTAGACCCCGGTAAGCAATAACGAGCCCAAGGCTCCATATCATTACTTTATTTCTCTGTTTCTTTCTCAAAAGAAGGAAGGTTCCCTTGCCCACAAGGT
>NC_041384.1:156648852-156687993 GCF_002162155.2 Triticum dicoccoides | reverse complement strand
GAGGAGAAGATAATGGTGTGGACCAGGCCGTTCAAGAAAGTTTCTCCTTGCCGGGAAGCAGACGACAAAAAAGCTAAGTTGCTAAAGCCTGAGCAATCAGTTTTTTAAGTTTTTGAGTTATTTCCCTTGAACGACCGTGCTTTGTATGGAAAACCTGTGCACGGAGGAACCAACTCGTAGCTAGTTGCACCCTTACTTTGTTCCGAGTCCGCTCAACAACTTAAGTGAGCTGCTAGCGCCCTTACTTTGCTTCGAGTCCGCTCAGCAACTTAAGTGAGCCGCTAGCGCCCTTACTTTGTTTCGAGTCTGCTCAACAACTTAAGTGAGCTGCAACTAGTTGCGACAAGGTTGCTTGTCGGTAGCGACCCCGCCAGCAGGCTGCTGAAGTTCCGCACTCGACGCTCGCGGCAAGGGTACCTACGCCGGCAAGTTTCCCTAGAAAGCGTAGGGCAGAACCATACAAAGCCAAGAGTCGAGTAAAGGAAGTAACACAGCATTTTTTTGCCTAAGATAGAGTTATATTACAAAAATAACTTGTCGTGCCTCTAATAAAGTGTTCCCATGACATGACTGGCAGCGACAAGAAAAGAAGAAAACGGACGGCACCTGGGCCCCGGCAAGCCAGTATAGCTGGGGGCTGCGAGTGCCAAGAATCGTCCACGGCAAACCAGAGTTGCCCGGGGCTGCAATATCAGATAAGTCTTTCATCCCTCCTCATGCATCCTCTTATGGACTGGGGAATGCGAAACCGCGTTTCTTCCCGAAAACTGCCGTGCTCCCTCAACTCTAGGCCCTGGGGCTCGTTCCCGGGGCCAAGTTTGGTCGTAGTCGCGGCAGCAAAGGGATGAAACGAGGAGACCGCACCCACCTCGTTCCCGCCTCCGTCAAAGGCGTGAGAAAGGTCGAGCGACGTGGGAAGGCAGCAGGGCTTGTTGCCGGGAGATGAAATGTCTGTCCGAGGGACACCAAGGATTTGCTCCTTGGCGTGGGTTCAACTCATGAGACAAATAACCCGGCAAGCATCCCCTTTTCATTAAAAAACATCCCACTCAGGTACAGTCCATAGAGGATGAAAAACATGAAAGAGAGGATTACAAGTTCTAGATACAGCTAAGGCCCGAAGGCTTACAAATTAAAAAGATAAGATGCCCGTAATCCTTTTCCTGTCCCTCTCTTCAGGAGGCAGGTCAAGGAGGCGAAAAGGGCAAAAGGAGCGCCTAGGCGAGCTACGGGTGCCAGAAGACACCAAGAGAACATCCCGGGGGCCGTCCGAAGGCTGGACGGCGATGGCGGCGCTGGAAGCGGGGCTCGAAGACGGGGCGGCAGGACATCAGCACGCTGTCGAGGGCACCACGCCCTCGTACTTCGACCTGACGGCCTTGTCGCCAGCCCTCTTCCCCTTCCGCAGCCTCCCTACACCAGCCGCCCAAGGAGACGACCCCGGGGAGTTCAAGGAGCCGGCGACACGGATGATGGGGCCGCCGGTGCCGCGCGAAGCGGCGCCCGACGCCTAGTCGGACCCGCCACCCCGCCGCCCGCTACCCTCGTTGTCGCTGTCGCTCTCCTCCTCGTCACTCTTGCTCGAGGAGGAGCCTTCGCTGTCGGAGGAGCTGTCCACGCAGCACTTCGCCCGAGTGCCAAAGCACCCGAAGATCTTGACGGAGAGGAGATCGCCCTCCATCAACTTAAAATGGAGGGTAAACCCCTCCATCAAGCTGTGGATGCGGGCGAATGTCTTCCACCCTCGCTCAAGATACATCACATTAGGGGCTAGGAATACAACGCGGACTCGTGTGCCGCTGATCCCACAGCCCCTCATGTGCAGTCTCAGTGTCTCGGGCGGGTCCAACTCCATCGCGCGCGCAAACGGAGCTGGAAGACGGAGGCGACGACGAGGCGCCCAGCGCACTCTGACGAAGAACTCGCAAGGGTCGTCCCCTATATGGACCGCCGTGGGGGGAGGAGCCGCCGGCGGAGGTGAAGCTGACGCGCCGCCCCGTCCGCCTCTTCCCCGAGCGCCTCGACCTCGTCCTCGACCTCGTTCGCGACCTCGCCCCCTCCCTCTTCCCCTCATGGCTGGCTTTGCCACCACGGGTGCGGAAGATGGAGAGATACGCTGTCTGGCAGCGACCCTCGCCGCCACCGATGAAGGGCCTGGTTTCCCTTTCTCCATGGCGAATGAGAGAAAGGGGAGCATAAGCTGAAGAAAGGAGGAGATGAGAGAGTGCGGGTTTCTGTGCTCCCCTCCCGCTCTTTATAAAGGAGCGAGGTGGGGGCTCGGCCGCCCCGCTCAGCGAATCAAGGCACGGGAAGAGCAGGGAGTCGAGGCCAACCCGCTGCCTCTGCTCGCGACGGCCCAGTTTCCCACTTCCACCGTCCGCGACCCCAAGCGCATGGGAGCCGCGTGGCGGAGATGCAGAACCAAGGCGACGGGTGAGGCGGCCTCGCTCCGCCCCGTGATCGCGGGGAGTGGACGTCCCGAAAACCGCGCACCGGCCCCGTCCAGTAAATGCACCACGCCCCCACGCCTACCTCCGTTTAGGGAGGAGGGCGTGAACCGTCCCCATCATTGTGGCCTGACGCATGCTCGAGGGGCTTAGCCCCGTGCACGCCGCCCGCGTCACCCACGACGCTGCCTTTGACGCATGCCGTTCTGGGCGTGCGCGGTGGGAGCGGAGAGATATGCGGCGTGACCTAGGCCGCGCGTGCCCGTACACTGTTTTGGGCCTGGCCCAACAGCGCTCGGCATCGTGTATGGCCCAGGCCCAGGGGCTCCTGTCGGTGTACTAGAGTAGGGGTACCCTAGTATCCCGAACTCGTGCACGGGCAGTTGCAGCGCCCCGCGGCAAGGCTTGCCGGGTGACCGCCAAGACCCTCCGTGGCTCCCTTGAAGACCATTCAAGAACAAAGTACTCAAACCAAGGCCCCGACAAGAGGAGCTTGCCGGGAAGGCCAACCCAGGCCCCGGCAAGAGGATCTTGCCGGGAAGAGACAAGACCCCGGCAAGAGAAGCTTGCCGGGAAGGCCACTCAAGGCATACCAAGAAAGCTTGCCGTGACGCGCCCTGCGTCCCGGCAAGGCCCGGTGAGCGACAAGCTCCCAAACACGACAAGATGACGACCGCGGCAAGGAGCTTGCCGCGGGAAACCCCCACTACGTGCCCGCGCTCCAGCACACCTGCTAACGTGTCGCTCTAGGACTCTCCCAAGCACACATGGTAGGAGGCTGTGCAGCTAGGGGTGCGCGGTGGCAAGCGGAGGTGAAGAGAAGGCCATCGTGGCAAACGGTGGCGCTCCTAACAGTCACTTTTTGCACTATTTAGGCAACTCAGACAGGCATTTAATGCCCTTGTCCCCTGCCGTCAGAGTTAGGTAGGGTGCACTGTATCCACAGTAGCGGTAGCTGCACCTACCACGTCCTTTTCCATTTTTACCCTTCTTGTCTACGTTGCCACCTGTCGGTGACCCCTTGAAAGTATAAAAGGAGGCCCAAGCGCAACCTAGAGGGGGGTTCGGCCGGCTCGGCTCATTCGGAAGCACCAGGAACACTCTCACGCTCAGTCTGGCAGCGTCCATCGCTCCTGAGCAAGAATCCAATATACACAAACAAGCAGCAGTAGGGTTTTACGCATCCGTGCGGCCCGAAGCTGGGTAAAAACCGCTCGCGTGTACCGCCTTGATCCGCTCTTTGTGCGGCCTCCGCCCTCACCGAACCGAAAGGGGCACTGTCCCCATAGGTGTTGGTGGAATCAGCCTCCCCGACAGCGTGTAGTTCAAATTTGAATTATGCACATAAATGCATTGAAAACTCGGTTAATGCATAAAAATGTCCAAACGAACCCGAAAAATACCAAAAATTGACACAATACTCCTGTTGTTCTATGTTGAATTTTTTGAAAGCAATAAGAGGCAATGGATATCGTTTCGTCCCCAAAGGTGGAGCGTCCTCTACCGAGACCATCAGGCTTGTTGTGAGAAGCTCTGGTTTGTGAGAAGCATATCCCCAAACCTGCCCCAAATGGGACAAAAAATTTACCATGGCATGTTGATGCAGCTCAATGATAGCATGCCAAGTTTCATGAATTTCAGACGAGCTTTGGATTTACTAGAATTTAAAAACCAGGTATCTCAATGTTTGCGACCGAGTAACCGTGGCAGGGTGTATGACATTCATTCCCATTTCTTGCATGGGACCTAAGCATGCAACCAAGGACACAGATTTGAATTTTCAACCAATTTATATGCGTTAGAGCATGTGCATGTAGTTCAAATTTGAATTATGCACATAAATGCATTGAAAACTCAGTTAATGCATAAAAATGTCCAAACGAACCCCGAAAAATCCCATAAATTGACACAACACTCATGTTGTTCTATGTTGACACAAGAAAATTTTTGAAAGCAATGAGAGACAATGGATTTCGTTTTGTTCCCAAAGGTGCACTACAAAAAAAGACACATCCGTGACATTTTGGGCCGAACAAAATTTTTTCTGTCATACATATGACACTTCTATGACGATAATTGTGACAAAACCCGGTATCATCATAGATGTGGTGGGCTCGTACTTCTATGACAAAAAATCATGACAGAAAATGGGCTTTTCGTCTGGGCGGGCCGGAGACGCAGCTGCATGACATTCTTTGGGCCGTCCATGACGGAAAAAACCGTGGTAGAAGCGAGGGGGAGGAAAATTTTGGGGAGTTCCCGGTTACGGTGGGAGGCCGGGGGCCGAGCGATGCGCGCTTCTCTCGTACACGTACATACACGCGTGTGTGTGAGGCGTTGTCTCTAACTAAACCCGAGCGAGGCGTTGGGCTCTAACTGAACCCGAGCGATTGCACTGCAGGCTACGCGTTACTGAACCCGAGCGATCGATCGATGGCTATTAACTGAACCCGATCGAGCGATTCCTTCGCTACTGCTGCTAACTGAAGCCGATCGATGCTGCCTCTGGATGAACAGTGAGCATTGCAGGGGGAGGGGTTGGATGAATAGTCCCTGATGGGGGTGGATGAACAGGACCTCGTGGTGTTGCCTCTGGATGAATAGGACCCCGATCGATCGAGCCGGTTGGGGCTGGATGAACAGGACCCCGTGGAGGGCTGGATGAACAGGGCCACCCCGTGGAGGGCAGGATGAATAATAGACGGTGGAAGGCAGGATGAACAGTAGCCCGTGGAGAGGGATGGTTGAACAGTAGCCAGTGGAGTAGCGCGCGGTGGAGGCTGGATGAACAGGAGCCCGTGGATGAACAGTCGTAGGTGGAGGCTGGAGGAGGTCGACGATGGATGAACAGTAGCTCGTGGAGGCTGGAGGGGGTCAACGGTGGAGATGAACAATATCCCGTGGAGTCCTGTTTTGCGGTACGCCACACCCCTCCCGATGAACAGGACCCCCGTTTCGACCGTAGCACTCCAACACAAGTCCGTTTCCTCCGTTTTGCGGTACGCCACACCCCTCCCGATGAACAGGACGCCCGTTTCGACCGTAGGAGGTCCGTTTCCTCCGTTTTGCGGTACGCCAGACCCCTCCTGATGAACAGGATCCCATTTCGAACGTGGCCGGTCGAACACAAGGCCGTTTCTTCTGTTCTGCGGTACGCCAGGCCTCGTTTCCATCGCCTGTTCCGTTTAAGCCCTCCCGATGAACACGGCGCATTCCGTTGCCTCCCCATGCACACGACGACGACGCTGTTTCTCCGTTCTAACCCAGCCATGTACACGAGCCCTGGCCATACGTATGCGCGAGTAGGCGTTCGAGACCCCGCCCATGTGTACACATACGTGGCCGTATTTTCTTTCTTGCACCCTGGCCTCTTTACGTACGTTTACATGCTATGTGCGCGCCTCTACTACGACACGTGCGCGCCTCTACATCCACCAGTATATATGTACGTACACGTTCGCGACTAGAATGACAACACTACGTATGCTTCGACCTGGTGGGTCCCGACTGTGAGGCACTTCCTTGCGTGTGAAGATGTAGCTGGTGGGTCCCAGCAGTCAGGGGCAATTGTTTTTTTCACGAAATACGGTGGCCCATCCGATGGGTCCCCGCTATCAGGTGGAGGAATAATTATTTTGCACGTAATAAGGAGGCACTTCCTTGCTGCGGCCTTGGACCCAGATGTCAGCCTCTCCACGTACAGTCCATGTCCGATGGAAGCCGTTCCTTGACCACGTTGGCCACGCCGCGCCGAGAGCACCAGGGCGGTGGACGACGGCGAGGCCTAGGAGGGGGACGACACGGAGCCGGGGAAGACACGACAGTGGATGCCCACGCGTAGAGGAGTACTAGGGTTCACTGGTTCGCTGTGGTGTGAGGCTGCCGTCGCTGCAGAATAACAGGGGGTGTGGGTGAGTAGAGGGATGGCCTGGCCAGTGGTGGGAGTAGTAGGGGGAGGTGAGGCCTCCGCCGCATCGCAGCCAGCCACGGGAGGCAGGAGCACGAGGCACGATCGGCGCTGGTTTGGGCGGCTGGAGCAAGAAGACCAGAGGTTGAAGAAGCACTATGACGTTGGATGGACATCATACGGTCACTGGAGCTAGAATCGTGCATATTGACTAAGTTGACAAAGCCCTCCATTCCCGTCAACTTAGTAGGCCCACAAGTCAGCCTCCCACCAAGGTGGGTCCCAGCTAGCAGGGGGGTATTCATTTTTTTGTGCATAATAAGGAGGCACTTCCGGTGGGTCCGAGATGACAGCAGGGGGAATGTTTTTTCGCGAAATATGGTGGCCCGTCGGGTGGGTCCCAGCAGCCAGGGGCAAATGTTTTTTTGCGATATACTGGTCGGCGTCTGGTGGGTCCCTGTTGTTAGGTGGAGGAATAATTATTTTCCGTGTAATAAGGAGGCACTTCCTTGCGGCTGCCGTGGACCTAGCTGTCATCCTCTCCACGTACATTATTCTTCCGATGGATTTCGGTCATTGACCACATTGACCACGCCGCGCCGACAACACCACAACGGTGGACGACGGCGAGGCCTAGGAAGGGGACGACGCGGAGCCGGGGAAGACGCGGCAGCGGATGCCCACGCGGAGAGGAGTACGAGGGTTCACTGGTTCGGCTGCGCTGCCGTCGCCACAAAATAACAGGGGGTGTGGGTGAGTGGAGTGGAGGGATGGCATGGCCAGCGGTGGGAGTAGTATGGGGGCGGTGAGGCCTCCGCGGCAGCACAACCAGCCACGGGAGGCAGGAGCAGGCGGTACGACCGGCACTGCTTTGGGCGGCTGGAGCATGAAGACCAGAGGTTGAAGAAGCACTACGGCCGTTGGATGGACATCGTACGGTCAGTCGAGCTAGAATCGTGCATATTGACTAAGTTGACAAAGCCCTTTGTCCCCTCAACTTAGTAGGCCCACTATACTGGGTCCCAGCTAGCAAGGGGAGTATTCATTTTTTTGTGCGTAATAAGGAGGCACTTCCTTGCGTGCAAAGATATAGCTGGTGGGTCCGAGCTGTCAGCGGCGGTAACGTTTTTTCGTGAAATACAGAGGCTGTTTCGGTGGGTCCCAGATGTTAGGTGGAGGAAATCATTATTTTGCGCGTAATAAGGAGGCATTTCCTTGCGCGTGGCCGTGGACCCAGCTGTCAGCCTCTCCACGTACAGTCCACTTCAGATGCATGTCGGTCGTTGACCACGCTGACCACGCCACGTCGAGAGCACCAGGGCGGTGGACGACGGCGAGGCCTAGGAAGGGAACGACACGGAGGCAGGGAAGACTCGGCCGTTGTTTTTGTTTCCCACGCGGAGGGGAGTACAACTGTACGAGGGTTTACTGGTTCGTCTGCCGTCGCCGGTGAATAACAACAGGTGTGGGTGAGTAGAGGGATGGCTAGGCCAGCGATGGGAGTACGGTGGGGCGGTGAGGCCTGCGCGGCAGCATAGCCGGCTGCGGGGAGGAGGGAGCTGGCAGTCCCGTCGGCACTTCTTTGAGCGGCTGTAGCAGGAAGAGCAGAGATTGAAGAAGCACGACGGCCGTTGGATGGACATCCAACAGTATATAGGCCATCTGTGGAAAGCCTCAAATATGTGGAAAACAACATACATCCCATCTGCCATTACTTCAAATAATTTACAGCCCATTTGCTAATTCTTACGGGTTTTTTGGAGCCCATATTCTTTATGTTAGCATTACAGCCCATATTGTGGCCACGGTTAAAAAATTATACGAAATTTTGCATATGTCGGTGCGGTCTGAACTGTTTTTAATCCCGAAATTTCGAGTCACATTCAGACTGATTTTAAAAATAAATGTATATCAATATAAAATCCATTAAATTGTCCACGCATAAAAATCAATGCAATTTAAAATCTCGAAATGAAAAAAAGATATTTGAAAATAATTGCCGGTTTGATGTGTTTTAAAAATGTACAGCCCATTTCTCATTACTGATAGGCCATTTTCTCGGCCAGCCGAATGAAGCTCTCCTCGTCTTGAAAGATTTGCAGCCCAACAGGCCTGATAAAGCGGCTTACTTGACAAATCACAAAAGAACTAGGCTAGCCATTTTCAGAAAGAAGAAAAACTACTGGGCTGGTCTGTGGTAAACATAAAAGAAAAGGCTGTCTAGACAGGCCAGAGTGTCCCGCACAGCCCAGTTGACACCTTGCTTCCGTCTCAAAAACAAATTAGATAAATGCCACTCCAATTATGGCGATTCATAAAAATGCCACTGCAATTTCCAAACTTTGAAAAATTCCACTGCAATTTTTGCAAACTTTGAAAAACGCCACTCCAGACTTCGAAAAATGCCACTAGAAATGGCATGAAATGGCATTTTTCAAAGTGTGGAAATTGCAGTGGCATTTCTCGCATACACCAGATTTGGAGTGGCATTTATCAAATTAACCCAAAACAAAAATAGCTGGGTGAGCTGCTGGGTCCCTGGTGTCAGCCGCTCGTTGTGCAATTCTCTCATTTATTGACTACGTTGACAATGGCATGGGACGCAGATGTCAGAAATCCACTAGGTGGAGCCATTTTTTTATTGGCTTAAAATAAGGAGGCACTTGCTTGCGTACTGCCATGACCTTGGCGGGTCCCTGCTATCATCCTCTCCATTTACAATCATCTCCTGATTGTGTACGCGTCAACTTGCTAGGACCACAAGTCAGCCTCTAAACCATGGAGGACAAATACAACCCATTTAAAAAAATAACAACCCATTCCATAAGTTCAAACGGAAAGTTCAACATTCAGAGCAAAGTAACAGGTCTGATCCACATACAGAGTACTGAACTTCCATGTTGACAACCATCATAGCCAAGATAACTATCTACTCCCACTAACACTCTAGTAGCGTACAAGTACTAACTTACTCTTAGCTAACTAGACGATGTCGGCCGCCATCTGATGTCCATGCTAAACGCTGGCATCGGTGTCCTCCGCCTCGCCTCAGACTTGCCAGAGGTGCGATAGGGCGCGTTGCTCGCACGCGTTGGCCCTTTCCACGCCGGCATGGTCCACCGAAGCTTCGGCTTCCAAGTGGGAAACCCACTTGACGAGCTGGTAGTAAAAATCGGCGTCGCGAACGCGTGCGTGCCCGACAGCCTCCAGGGCTATTTGCCGGGCGCCGTCCTCCATCTAGTCGGCCCAGTTGCGGGCGCTCTGCTCGTGACTCAGAGCGTCGGTGCGCTGCTGCTCCATGTCCTGCTGGCGGTGCAAATCGGTGATACGCTGCTCCTCCACCAGGCGTTCGCGCTCCAACAACTCCTGCTCCTCCGCCATCCGGTCGCGCTCCAACAACTCCTTGATCTCCGCATTGCCATCTAAAGACAGATAGAATGCCTCCTCCCTCCATCCGCCTTCCGATGAAAACCCGAACACTAGTTCCGGCGGTGACCGCCTCCGGTGTCGCCTACCACGGACGGGCGGGGGCATGGCGGACGTGGCGAGCAACGTCGGGCCGGTGGGGGCTTATGAGGATATGGCGAGTTGGGTCACGGTGGCACCTGAGAAGGCCGGGAAACAGTTCTTATAGGCGGAAGGTAGCACGACGGTCATCGGAATTCAATGCATAATGGCTTAGCGCGCCAGCTTGCCGTGGAAAACTAGAGAAACTGAAATTATGACTGTGCCGTCCCGTCCCGTCTGGGTCGCACGCCGGCATCGCGGTCAAACGAGTGCACTTGAATCATCTCCCTCCTTGTCAATAATGATTCCATGAATTTAAAGCGTATCTTTTTTCGCATCAGTTAGCTGCCTTAATTACGGCCGGCTGCATGCAGGCACTCAGAATCGCTCGCAGGCAGTACGCGAAGCACCATGCAACGAGTCGCAGCCGAGGGCACGCATGCAGCCACTTAAATCGCTAGAATTAATTAGGCTTAAACTTCTACATGCCGTTAATTATTGCCATGCCTTGGTCTTGCTGCTTTGCTCACGTGACTAATAAATCCCGGATGGAGGGAGTACCTTGGTTGGTGAGAGGCTTGAATTAAGCCCCGCAAATCGGAAAGGAGGTACTAGTACGTGCGTGATCCGCTATTTATTCGTGTAGGATCGAGCAGGTCGTTTCTTCAATTGAGCCCTGCAAACCGGAAAGGAGGTAGTACGTGCGTGATCCGCTATTTATCCATGTAGGATCGATAGTGTAGCTTGTCAGTTTCTTTAGAGGTAGGCCTTTTTATCTGTGTAGGATCGATAGTGTAGCCTATCAGTTTCTTCAGAGGTAGGCATTTTTATTCAAAAAACTACCACTTCGCATCTTGCATCGCAAATAAAACTGCCAGGAGCGCATTTGTAGGCTAGCTAGTGATCGATTAGTAACTTGTAAACACTGAGCGAACAGAAATAAGTAACTGTTAATGCATCTCAATGATTCACAGATCATATACAAATATGTAGCTCCAAAAGCAAAGATCAGCCACTTCAGATCTTGCGTCGCAACTAAAACTAACTAGTATGATTCCCATACATAAGATCAACATGTTAATGCATCTCAATGATTCACATATCATATACAAATATGTAGCTCCAAAAGCAAAGATCTAGAAAAAACATATGTTCTTCCTACTAACATGGATACTTCTCTTGGCCAACATTCACTACAGACTGAAAGACAAATTTGTTTGTGAAGTCTACAATTCCTCTTGCAAACGTAAGTGGTTTCACCAACAGCTGGAACCATGAGAATGAACCACACATGATGGAGGAATATCCACTGTAATATGATTTGGTCTTCTCTCGATCACACGGCGAGACTATTTTCGGAATATGTTGGGGATATTAATACTGGAGCTAAACCGGCCTTATGTAGCCGGGTTGACTCCTTGAAGATTAGAAGCTCATAAAGATGCAAGGATGATGGCGCTTCATGGAGGTCCAAGGCCCAAAGGTAGGTTAAAGCCTGTAAATGTAAACCGGCTTAGTCATGTAACTTGTATTGTAAGATAGGAAGGATAGAGACCAAACTGGATACGTTTATGATCCGGCTTCGGGATTCTGTAAACTGGCGGGCGTCAACCTATGTATATAAAGGGACGACCAGGCAGCAGTTTAGGGACAGACAACAACTCGAGAGCCAGACAAAGCGGATTCGCTCCTTGGCCTTCGAAACCCTAGCAATACCAATCACAACTAGACGTAGGCTTTTACCTTCCTCGAAGGGGCCGAACTAGTATAAAACTCCCTGTGTCCCCTTGTCCGGTTTAACCCCTTTAAGCTAACCCGTAGCGATGGCTCCACGACTAAGTGCTTTCACAAGGACATCTGCCGTGACAAACCCACGACAGTTGGCACCCACCGTGGGGCTATCGCACGATGGTTTTGAGTTCTTGAAGGGAAGCTTTGATGGACTGAAGGGATACGTCGTGGGCTGGATGACGAAGATCGTCGCGGCAAGCTCTACATCGACAACGCAGGATGGGGTCCCGAGGCTAATTCAATCGAATACGGGTACCAGGTCCCCTTTGGTGGGATTCACGTATTCATCGACAAGATTGGCGAACCGACCCCTGAGCCGGACATCTGCACCGACATCGTTGAAACGGCTCAGCGTGCAAGTTCTTCGCCGGTTCGGCCCGAGGCAAGGCATGTTTTCGTGGGTGTCATCCATGGATCGAGGCACGAGGACGGGCCGGTGTCCGATGGAGAAACTGTGGCCTGTTCTGATGACGAGTCTTCTGGAGAGACCGAATCACTTTACCAGTTGCAGGACGGCCGGATTGACGGAGGATCCGAGGGCAACAGTATTTCGGATTCCCCTGATCTGCTAAGCCGGGCCGCCATCTTCATGGCTGGCACACAATCGGCGCCTCATTCATCTACTACTGCAGCGATGCTCTCCGGTTCAACAACGGCCACACCAGCAGGGGCAGGAAGCTCAGTGCCGCCTCCAGCCCAAGTCCTGTCTGATTTGTTCGACGCTTTGGCAATGTTGATGGCCGCAGAGGTGGATGCAGCAGCCAGGGATCAACACAATGTGGAGATTGCAAAGGTGAAAGATCAGATAGCCCAGGCTAAAGCGGACCTGGCGATAGAGAATGCTAGGATGGCTACAGAGCAAGCTGAATTGGAAGCATAGGCCTACCGGATTAGGTTGGATCAGAATGCTTCAGAGGAAGTCATGAGAAGAAGGTATCAATCACGTCTCCCGTCGGTTTATGAGCCGTAGAATCTCTTCAACACACCAGGAGCAGGAGCTGGTAGCCAACCCATACTAAACCGGGCGGAGGCGCCGGGAACAGGAGCACCGGTTCAATCGCGCACGACGGACCCGCCTCGCCAGAACAACGTTGTGCCATAGTATGTACCAACGCCGCCCGGGCATTATTCCAACCCGTTGGACAACATTGTGGTTGCCGCTTCACGCCTGGCGGCCCTTCCAACTGACGGCGAGTCACCAGTTGCAGTGGAAGCACGTCGGGCTAGGGATCTCCTTCAAACAGCACTAAATCAACAGCAGGCGTATTCACACAGTCGTGAGAGGATTCATTCCACTCCCCGTCCAAGTCGGACCTATAGCAGACATGTGGAGGACGAACCGGCGGTGTCCAGTAGTGCACGTCGCCAAAATTCACCACGAGCAAACAACCCGGCCGGGGGAGGCACTAATGCGTAGGATGTTGTGGACCATGGCCGCGCACGTCGGGAGGCCGAGTTGGCAGCTCGACATGGAGCGTGACAACATACTCCGGTTCACCCCACGGCCTCCATGGAGCCAGGTGTGGTGTTCAGTTCCTTAGGGGTGCCGTGTCTAACCCCCGCTTTGCGCAATGTGAGACTGCCCAAGGATTTCAAGGGACCTCGTGAGGTACCAAATTACACCATCGATTTGCAACCAGAGGCATGGGTGGAGAGCTATGAGATGGCAATGGAGATGTTAGATGTGGATGAGGCGGTATGTGCTAAATATTTCACCATGATATTGGAAGGAACAACTCGCACTTGGTTGAAGAGCTTGCCGACCAACTCTGTTGGATCATGGGCTGAATTGAAGCACCGGTTTATCCAGAACTTCAAGGATACGTGTAAGCAGCCGATGTCAATCATGGATCTGGCCGCTTGTGTCCAAGAGGAAGGGGAGTCCACGACCCATTGGGTCAAACGGGTCTCAGCAATTTTGCATTCATCAGATCGTATCAATGTAGACACTGCAGTGTTAACATTAGAGGGCAATTGTCGTTTCTTACCGCTAAAACAGAAATTGGGAAGGCTCAAACGTCACTGCAATGATATGTCAACACTCATGGCCGCTTTGGTTAAATACGCCGATTCGGACAATACCAAGGATCCGGATTCAGAGGAGGACAAACTGGGGAAAGTTAAGAAGAACGACAATGCCAAGGGTCAACAACATAATCTGGCAGGCCATGGAAACGGTGGCAAGCGCAAGGCCGACAGTAGCTTGGACTTTATTTCAAATACCAATGCGCAAGAGAATGGCTAGCGCCGTAAGGGCAAGCAGCCCCAGAGGGGTGGAGGTTCAGGCCCCAATTTGGAGCGCTTGTTAAATCAGCCCTGTCCAAGGCATGGATCGAAGGAGAAGCCGACATCACATCTTTGGAAGGACTATTATATCATGCGGGATTTCAAGAATTCCAATATGTTCCAATATGACAATGGCCCGCCCGGCGGTTCAGGAGGAGGTTTCCACGGGCTGGGTTACGGAGGTGGTGGATTCGGTTTAGGGTTTCAAGGCAACCAAACCGGACACGTTAATCAAGGGCACCAAGGCAACTAGGGAGGCTACAACCATTAGGGGAATCAACAGCAGTAGTCGGGTTATCAGAGCAATCCCAAACAGCTGAATAGCGGGCAATATCATGTCTTCACTACTAGTTTGTGCAAACATGATTAGAAGCTTCACAAAAGGGCAGTAAACTCTGTTGAGCCGGCAGTACCTCAGTATTTACGCTGGTCTGAGCAACCTATTTTGTGGAGTAGAGATGATCACCCACCCCGGGTTGATAATCCAGGTCACTTGGCCCTGGTGGTAGCCTCTCTAGTTGGGGGATACAAGTTCACTGAAGTGCTCATGGATGGGGGAAGTAGTATCAATATTTTGTATTATGATACATTCCGCCATATGGGGTTGATAGATAAGGATCTTAAACCGTCAAATATGGTCTTTCATGGTGTGGTGCCTGGTAAGTCTGCATATCCTGTTGGCAAGATAGCTTTGGAGGTAGCTTTTGGAGATGACTATGATTCAAGGTCAGAAACCTTGACATCTGAGGTGGTAAAGATCAAAAGTCCGTACCACGCCTTGTTTGGGCGGCCGGCTTATGCTAAATTTATGGCAAGGCCATGTTATGTTTATCTGCAGCTCAAAATGCCAGGTCATAAGGGGACTATCATAGTACATGGAAGAAGAAAGATTGCTTTGGAGTGTGAGGAAGGTGATGCGGCTTATGCTGAGTCGGTTTGTGCCACGGAAGAGTTGAAATTATATAAGGAGCAAGTTGATCCGGCAGATATGACCTCTTTTAAAAAAGACAACTACAGAACATGATCCGGCGTTGAAGTTCAAATCGTCCACAGATACCAAGATGGTTGACTTTGTGCCTGGCGATTCATCCAAACAGTTCAGCATCAGCGCTAACCTGGATCCCAAATAGGAAAGCGCGCTCATCGAGTTCATCCGTGAGAATCGGGACATATTTGCATGGAACCTTCTAACATGCCAGGTGTACTGAGGGAACTCGCTGAGCACACACTCAACATTGATCCTAAGTTTAAACCGGTCCGACAGTTTCTCCACCGCTTCAATGAAGAAAGGCGTAAGGCTATTGGTGAGGAGGTAGCCCGTTTGTTGGCTGCAAGATTTATTGTAGAGGTCTTTCATCCAGAGTGGCTGGCTAATCCAGTGCTGGTTCTTAAGAAAAAGGACGCTTGGCGTATGTGTGTGGATTACACAGATTTAAACAAGGCTTGCCCTGCAGACCCCTTTGCTCTTCCTCGCATTGATTAGATAATTGATGCGGCTGCAGGTTGTGACCGTTTGTGTTTTCTGGATGCTTACTCTGGTTATCATCAGATCAAGATGGCGGTTAAGGACCAGGAGAAGACAACTTTCATAACTCCCTTTGGAGCCTTCTGCTATGTTCCATGGCTTTTGGACTCAAGAGTGCCCAGGCAACTTACCAGCGATGTGTTCAGAATTGCCTTCATAAGCAAATTGGGCGCAATGTTCATGCATATGTGGATGATATTGTGGTGAAGTCCAGAAAGGAGGAGACATTGATAGATGATTTACGAGAAACCTTTGACAATCTCCGGGTTTACAAAATGATGCTCAATCCGGAGAAGTGTGTCTTCGGTGTCCCGGCAGGCAAGCTCTTGGGCTTTCTGGTATCAAACAGAGGCATTGAGGCTAATCCGGAAAAGATTGCAGCAATTACATCCTTGGCTAAACCGGCGTGTATTAACGATGTTCAACGTCTGGCCGACCGGATTACAACCTTGAGCCGGTTTATCAGTCGCCTTGGAGAGAAGGCCATCCCTTTATACCAGATCCTCAAGAAAACAGATAACTTTGTCTGGAGCAAGGCAGCTGATAATGCGTTCGAGGATCTGAAGAGGCAGCTAGCTGAACCGCCCGTGCTTGCAGTGCCGGTTGATAAAGAGCCATTATTACTATATGTGGCCGCTAATGCCCGAGCTGTTAGTGCAGCTATTGTGGTCGAGCGCAAGGAGCCTGGCAAAGAGTATCCGGTTCAGCGGCCGGTTTATTATATCAGTGAGGTGCTCATTGAGTCAAAGCAGAGGTATCCGCATTGGCAGAAGTTGGTGTACGGAGTGTTTATGGCAAGCCGGAAGCTTAAACACTATTTTCAGGGCCATCCCATCATAGTGGTCAGTTCAGCTCCTCTGGGGGATATCATTCAAAACAGAGAAGCAACTGGGCGGATTGCCAAGTGGGATATTGAGCTTGGACCCCGCACAGCAATCAAATCCCAGGCACTCGTGGACTTCATCAATGATTGGACGGAGTTACAGACACCTGAAGAGAAGCCAGATAATACATATTGGACTATTCATTTTGATGGGTCCAGACAATTGGAGGGCTCGGGGGCTGGAGTCATATTAACTTCCCCACGAGGTGACAAGTTTTGTTATGTCCTCCGTTTATTGTTCCCTTGTACTAACAATGCAGCTGAATATGAGGCTTTGCTCCACGGTCTTCGGATGGCTAAGGAGATGAATTTGAGCCGGGTTAAGTGCTTTGGCGATTCAGATCTAGTGGCTCAGCAGGTGTCTGGCACTTGGGATTCTAAAGACCCACTCATGGCTGCATATCGGCGAGAGGTGGACACGGTGGCTGGTCACTTTAAGGGTTATCAGGTGGACCATATAGACCGGCGGAAGAATGAAGCGGCGGACGCTTTAAGTTGTCTTGGTTCCCAGCGTAAACCGGTCCCGCCCAACGTCTTTCTTGATGTGTTGCATAATCCGTCAGTCAAAGTGCCAACCGAAGAAGAATTGGCTATTCATGATCCGGAGGCTCAGTTGGTAGCAGCTCTGCATGCCATACCGGATTGGACAATCCCATATCTGGCTTACATGAACCAGGGCGAGTTACCAGATGATGAAACATTGGCCAGACAGGTAATCCGGCGTTCCAAATCCATGACCATACTCAACGGGGAGTTACATCGTTACAGTGTTTCAGGAGCAATTCAGCGTTGTGTTTCTCCTCAAGAGGGTTGTGAGATTTTGCACGAAATCCATGAAGGGGACTACGGTCACCATGCTGTTTCAAAGTCTTTGGTGGCTAAAGCTTTTCGCCATGGTTTTTACTGGTTGACAGTGCATGCTGATGCGGAAGATTTAGTCAAGCGATGTGAGGGGTGTCAAAAATTTGCCCACCGAGCTCACATCCCGGCTCAAGAGTTGCGGATGATTCCAATTACATGGCCATTTGCAACTTGGGGGCTTGATATGGTTGGACCCTTCAAGCGATCCAAGGACAAAAAAACCCACCTGTTAGTAGCAGTTGATAAATTCACCAAATGGGTGGAGGCAGAGCCAGTTAGTAAGTGTGACGCAGCCACGGCGGTTCAATTCATCAAAAAGGTAATATTCCGGTTTGGTTTTCCGCACAACATTATAACAGATAATGGTACTAACTTGTCAAAGGGGGAGATGGAAGAATTTTGTCAACATGAGCACATCCGGCTTGACCTAGCATCGGTGGCTCACCCCCAGTCTAATGGTCAAGCCGAGAGGGCAAATCAAGAAATTCTACGTGGTATCAAACCCAGGCTTATGGTTCCCTTAAAGCGGACACCGGGTTGTTGGGTTGAGGAGCTACCTTCTGTGTTGTGGAGCATCAACACCACACCCAATAGGTCTATGGGTTACACACCTTTCTTTATGGTTTATGGAGCGAAGGCAGTTCTTCCTAGTGATATCCGTCACGACTCGCCCCGTGTGACAGCTTATGTTGAAGCTGATAATGAGAAAGCACGTCAAGATGCTCTGGACCTGTTGGATGAAGAGCGTGATCTGGCCGCGGCACGATTGGCGATTTATCAACAAGATCTCCGAAGTTATCATAGCCGCCGGGTTAAAACCAGAACCTTTCAAGAAGACGATTTGGTGCTCCGGCTCATCCAGGATCAGACTGATATGCACAAGTTATCCCCACCTTGGGAAGGACCCTTTGTGGTCAGCAAAAATCTGCATAACGGATCTTACTACCTCATTGATGTTCGAGAGCATAGAGACTCACGTCAATCGGAGGAGGAGACCAAGCGGCCATGGAACATAGCTCTCCTTCGGCCTTACTATACTTGAAGCCATAGGCTCTTCATCTGTACATATTTATGACAGTGTATATATCATATAATAAACCGGAGCCTCCGTTATAAGTGGGGTATCTGTTCTTTTTACATCATGTGTGTGCTTTTACAAGTTAACTGACAAAGCGGAGTTTTTGTTAATCCGGATTTAGTAGCCGCATAGATATAAAGAAAATCACTAGGGGGCTTGGTCATATTTGAACTACAGCTATACCTCTTGATCGGTTTGAAACCATGAAGGGATATCACTAGGGGGCTTGGTTGTTATCACACCATAGAAACACCTCTTGATAGGCATTTAAGCCACAAAGGGAAAATTTTGTGGAGCCAAAGAGAGTGTTGTACAAAGTACAGACTCAAACATGGGCACACACTGAGCACAGCTCACAAAGTTACTTGGCGGCTCTTTTTTGCAAAGCAACAACGAGTTTGAAAGGACCCTTGTAATTGGCTATCAAGCCACGGCTTGGAAGCCTGGTGTATTCACCTAAAAACCCGGGTTAACCTGCCTTCATCAAGTAAGCCACTCCTGCCCAGGTAATCCTGGTATGACCCATCGAACGTTTGACATGTCAATCTTTTATAGACCCTGAACTTGTCAAAGTTAAAACGATGATTGGTTAATTGGAGGCCCATCTTAAAAGGCTTTGTTAAATGGTTTAACTCAGAGGCCTGGCAGCCCATGAAAAGCCTCGATTTGGAGCCTCGCAGCTCGTAAAAAGCCTTGCATATTCTTCTTTTTAAGTTTTATTTGTTGAAGTTCATAAGTATTTCTTGATAAACCGGTGTCCTTGACCCGGCTTGCTTTTCAACTACAAGTTGTCGGCACATGATCAATTATAAACCGGTGTTCATTGACCCGGTCTGGTTTGCCTAAATCGCCAGTATTATAAAGAAAATCTGGTAGTTATCCCGGTCCGGTTTAATATATAGACCGACATCACAAAGTTGGAGTCATCGATGTTCCGGATTGGTATTAACATCTTTGCCGTATACACGTTTGGTCAACCAATGAGGTATGTTCTGTACATTCCCTTTTGTACAAACACTTGATTATTTATTTAGGTATTATATACTTCTTGGACATCATGACACGTCTAGTGGTAAACCACTAGACATTTTGAAGTTATTGTACCCAGGAACGCAATTCATCATGGGTTATGCATAAATATATCCCAAAGGGCGGCACAGATTGTTACAAAGTATTACAAAACATGCTCGATGGCATGGCAGATAACGGAGTTTCGGCTATCCTATTACATGAAGCTTCAAAGCGGCTCCAATAGTATCATTGTTTTTCACAGTAGCCACATAAATCGGCGACCAGATCAGGACTCTTCATCGGGACGGTTTGACGGTTGAGGGTCAGTTGGTGTGGGCACTTCTTCATCCCTCCCCAGACGCTGGAAATCAGCCGTTGACCAATCGATTCTAGTTAACACTTGGAACACTGCTTCCTCATGGATAAGATTGGAAGGGTTAATATTAGGGGCATAAGTGTGCTTATGAATCGGAGGCACGAGTTCTTCGACTTCATGGATGTCGGCCGGCTGTCTTTTCCCTTCCGCATCATAAAACGGTTGAAAATGGGACAAATCGGTATCATCAGCCAACTTGCTGGCTGCTGGCCGCATCTGTTTGGTCAGGCGCTGAAGATCATCATTGTTGAAGTTTGAACCGTCTTCTTTAACACCTGGGTACCCCTTAATGATATCCTCCGCTTCAAGGTCTGGAATCCAGGCTTTGGCTCGAATAAGGGCAGTTAAAGCTCCTGCTCTGGCAGCTGCTCTCTTCAACTCGGCAATACGGGCTGGTAACATGCCCAGCTTCTCAAGGGTCTCTTTAATCAAAGTTGGAGCCGGTTTGTTATAAGCTGCCGTGCTAATAACCCGCTGAGACCCAGAGTATAACTGTTCAACCAATGTGTATGCCGCTTTGAGCTTCATCCGCATATCTGTACCAAGATGAGCGATCCGAGTGCCTGCCAAAGATTTTATCAACATTTTGGTCAGTTATAAGATTCATCGACTGGCGCAACACACATAAGCAGACACTTACCAAAGATAGCAGAGGTCATAGCATTGATTTGGCGTTTTAAACCGGCTAGTTCTTCAACCACTGGCTTCAGGGCTGCCTCGGCGTCTACAACTCTTTTGGTTAAATCAGATTTCTCAGTTTCCCATTTAGTACGCTCTTGGTTGAAGGATTCTTTCAGTTTTTCCATTACGGCCAGGGCCTGGGTCAGCTCCTCTTTGGCTTTTGCAGCCTCGGCTTGTTGTGACTTCACGTTTTCTTGCAAGTCAGAATTTCGGGCAACTTTGCTTCTCAGTTCAGCCTGCAACGTTGAAGGTATATTCAACAAACAACATATATATGTGCTAAGTATAAAGCATATAACAAGCTATACACTTCATACTTGGGGGCTAATGCCTATTTGTTCTAAAGTGCTACATTTTATACAAGTCTCCAGAACAATGCAAGCATGGTCCTTGACACTTGGGGGCTAATGTGCGTCGATTCTAAAGCAGATGTGCAAATTAAAACCCGGATTAACTTTCTAAGTTAAACCGGCCTTTGGGTGCTATGTTGTAGAACGTTATCTAATTATTTCAAGATGAGTCTTATCTATTATTAAAGACCTACCATTGCAAGGATCAATGATGAGAAGTGTAAAGTGTCACAAAGACCCGGTTTATGATTAATAATCATATAAAAGGCCCTTGGGGGCTACACGGGATAGTAATTCAGTTATAAATCAATCAACAAAGGGAGAGGAATTTACCTCATATCGTTCTTTCATCAAGTTCACCAAGCCGGCTTCATAATTCCGGTTTGAGTGCAAACGGTTCAAGAAGCTAGAATGAAGCTCATCAGCGGTAAGATGAGCATAGCTTGATAAGTCGCTGCTCCATTTACCTTTATCCCGGATAGCTTGCTCTTATTTGGCACTGTGCTGAGCCAAAATGACGGGATGGCCAGGAGAGCTGTGGCCCATTCCAGTAATAATAACATCGTCACCTTGGCCTTCAGGATTTTTGGTTGATGATACTGGAATTTCAACATCTTTCACCGGACTAGCCCGGTTTGGTTCTGCCGGTTCAGTATCGGGTGCGGCAGGCTCATCATCTGTTGGTTCATCGGTATTTTGGCCTTCAAGGGGTGGATCGTCAGAAGTAGCTTCAGGATGAGGGCCTTCCGATTCACAAGTCTGTTCCGGTTCACCTCTTGGTTCTTCTTCTTCGGCGACAGGGTCTTCTAGCGGATTGGTGACCCGAGCTTTCTTGCTGGGTCTAACTTTGGCCCTGCAAATAGAATAAAAAAGGATTAACATCCTATTCAAAGGATTTATGACGCATTGAAAGGAAAGGGTTTTACAACTTACCCAGCCACAGTTTTCAAAGGAGGGAGTTGAGTTGCTGTCGATTCACCAGAAGATGAAGGAGGTGTCACCTGATAATTTGAATCGGACGGATTAAGAGGCTGTCTGAAATAACCTGCCTTGGGGTAAGAATGGTCAGAAGTGGGAGAGATCTCAGATCGGCGCTTTCGAACCGGAGTATCAGGTAAACCGGCTGAAGTGACCTGTTGGCCACTATGCCGGGTTGTCCGGCGAGCTTCATGCTGCTGAGTCTTCAAAATAAATGTTGGATCCAACTGAGCAAGAGGATGAGAAAAGCTTACTTTCCGGACTGCTTGGCGGGATTTTTGTGTTGGCATAGAGTCTGAACCGGAGGAAAGGGTAATTACCTCTACATCATTGGCTTGACTAGCTTCTGCGTCCTCCTGAGGAAGATCATTGTTAATGAGATGCATGAAAAGAGAGCCAAGTGAGTCAAGTTCTACCTCAACTTCTGGATCATCAGTATCATCATCAAGCTCCATGTTAATCCGGTCAGCCGTTTTCCGTTTTGATGTCTGTTTTACGGCTTTGGTTTTTGGGCGAGATGGCTTGACCGCTTTGTCTCCAGTCGGCTTTGCCGCTTTCTCTACGGTTTTCCGTTTCCAGAAGGGGTCATCACCCTACATATAAAGAAGAAGGGTTATAGGTTGCATAAGTTAAAGATATTAAAGATGAAGAGGAAGTATAATGCTTACAGCAGGTGGTTTGTTCTTGGCATAGAAGGGACTCAGACCGGTTTGACTGCAGATCAGTTCCGATTCATTTAGAATCTTCTTTACACCTTCAGTAATTTCTTCCTCGGATAATTGTATGTTGCAATGGTGTTGAAGGTCGTCAACCTCGCCGGCATATTCACACATTAAACCGGGACGCCGGCTTAGCGGCAAGATACTCCAGGATATCCAACATCGTACAAAGTCCACGCCTGTTAAACCATTCGCCATAAAGGCCCGGAGTTTGGCGAGTTGAGGAGCATATTTCACCCTTTCTGAAGAGATCAGGCGTTGTGGCATTGGGTGAGTATTGGATAGTCTGTGATCACGAAATCCGGGGAGGGGATTTTCATCTTCAGGCAAAGTGTCTCTACAATAAAACCAAGTTTGGTTCCATTCCTTTGGGTGGCTATGATGTTTGGCATGAGGAAATTCAACTTCTTTCCGCTTTTGAATCGAAACACCACCAAGTTCTGTGTTCGGGCCATTTACAAACTCTGTGCGCCGGTTTAAGTGAAAGAAATCCCGTAACAGTTCTGCAGTTGGTTCTTCTCGTAAATATACTTCACAGAAGACCTGGAAGTTACATAGATTGGAAACCGAGTTGGGACCAATATCTTGCGGATGAAGTTGGAAGCTGGCAAGTACATCTCCATAAAATTTTAACCCTGGCGGTTTGAAGCCACGACCTATATGGTCAACAAAGACCACCACCTCGCCCTGCCTTGGAACTCGCCATTTGATTTCAGTTTTCTTAGACAGGGAGCCGATGGTAACCATCTCATTCAACTGAATCTCAGTAACCCGGGAATGAGCCCAGTTGCAGGCAGTGAATTGTTTGGCCATTGTGGAACAAATAAAGCTGAAAATGAAAGGCCGGTTTATAAATTACGCATGATTATATGCGAGATACAAGGGAGTAAGAAACATACTGATATGTGAAATGGTGTAAACCGGAGACTAATGCAATAAGGGAAAAAGGTAATACTAGCAGAGGATTACTCAGACACTGTTAAACCGGAGCATAATTATGAAGGTAAAATGCTCCTCCGGTTTATCAGAGGGCTAATGGCATAGACTGCTTATACAAGGTTAAACCGCCTATGTTGGCGTAAGGAGAAACAGATCTCACAGGGACATAGAAACAGATCTCACAGTGACATATGAAATTTTCGGATCTAAGATAAGACAGAAAAGTAAAAATAATTGGATATAGAAGGAGTGTAGAACCGAAGCAACTTATGAAGGACTAGATCAGTTCTTTGCGCATAAGGGTTTGTGGTGACAATGGAAGGTTAGCTACGGCAAGGAGTACGTCAGATACGAAGTATTCACCTAAAGGCCATGAAAGAGCAACACCGAAAGCTCTGATGAACCTCAAGAACAGCGAAGAACAAGGAAACCCTAATGGATCTAAGAAAGAAAGGGGAAAAGACTTACTGCGACGGCGGAAGCAGCGGAAGGGCGCTGTGGAACTCTGGTGCGAACAGGTTGATGCAGCCGCCAACGATGAAGCAGAGGCGGAGTTCGAAGATGACGGCGGCGCTCGAGTGCGGGGTCGTCGAGAGGAAGAAGAAGAGATGAATGGGTAGCGGAAAGAAAAGAAAAGGGGTCCGCTGTCCCTATTTATAAGGCGAAGAGATGAAACGGCAAGTGCGGGAATCAAGGAGCCCAAAAATGGATAAGTTAATAAGGGTGTCGCCTCGATGGCTGAAGACATATTGAATGAAGGTCATCTTCGACATCAACAGATGGATGACGTCAGGACGGTTTATCATAATCTTGAAGTGTGACGTCACGGCGGTTTACAAGATCAAGGTGAAGATATGAGGGAAGAATTTTTCTAACTATAGAAGATTGACATGAATGAGTTCAAACCAATCTAGGGCCTAATGTTGGGGATATTAATACTGGAGGTAAACCGGCCTTATGTAGCCGGGTTGACTCCTTGAAGATTAGAAGCTCATAAAGATGCAAGGATGATGGCGCTTCATGGAGGCCCAAGGCCCAAAGGTGGGTTAAAGCCTGTAAATGTAAACCAGCTTAGTCATGTAACTTGTATTGTAAGATAGGAAGGATAGAGACCGAACTAGATACGTTTATGATCCAGCTTCGGGATTCTGTAAACCGGCGGGCATCAACCTATGTATATAAAGGGACGACCCGACAGCAGTTTAGGGACAGACAACAACTCGAGAGCAAGACAAAGCGGATTCACTCCCTGGCCTTCGAAACCCTAGCAATACCAATCACAACTAGACATAGGCTTTTACCTTCCTCGAAGGGGCCGAACTAGTATAAAACTCCCCGTGTCCCCTTGTCCGGTTTAACCCCTTTAAGCTAACACGTAGCGATGGCTCCACGACTAAGTCCTTTCACAAGGACATCTGCCGTGACAAACCCATGACAGAATACAAACTTTAACTTAGGCAAAATGATGCCCATTGTATAATCAGACCAAAGCAATGAAGCACCTAGTGTTGGCCAGTAAATAGTACAGTACTACTTTTCTGCAGTCCATGAAGTGACTATCCAATCTTTCTCTGTCCATTTTCAAATGGCACTACATGCAGTGACTATACTATTCTCTTGTGCAGTTCAACCAAAATTGTGGGCACTTTGTTTGTTTGCCAAATAGCAACGGGTAGACATCTCTGTCTGCACAAATGTCAAACAGCTAGTGAACATATACCACACCTTGTATTTTCGGTTTGAACATGTCTCTTCCGCTTAGCATCTGTCATGTTCTGCACTGGACAGTCTGATACAGTTATGTTTTGCCCTGGACAATTTCATACTGAATTGATTTGCTGGTTCAGAGCAGAAATATAGCGCCTATTCTTCATCAGACCAATGATATCCATGTTCACAGTGATGGAAGAGGTGAAATTGATACAACCGAAATTGAGCATCCAATCATTGAATCCTGTCCTGCACCTCCAATGTAGGTCCACCCTACCAATAAATTCACATGCAAACCACTAGTATTACTATCTAATGACAGTACAAAAAGAGTAGCAAGATAGTAGCAAACCATGTAACTTCGTAATGAACAGCTCATAGTGCCACCAATTGGATATAAAGGTTTGGGAAAAAATATGCTCCTAATGTTGAACCAGTTGGACTTTTTGTGCAGTTCCACTAAAATCGAGCATCCCTGTTTGCATAGATATTGAAAGTGTGATTACTCTAAAAGTGGCACTAGTTGAAGCATAGACTCACAAATATAAGCATTCCAATTTCTTAATGGGAAAAGGTAGCAAGACTGTTTCTAACCACCTGTTTGAAGGAATAAATAAAGCAACAACGGCTGATGTCAGGAAGGCATACATAGTTTTTTTTGGAAAAGTGAGCCATTCCTGACCTTTCCTCTTCTTTTAAGCAAATTTTGTGCAGTTCTACTAAAATAAAATGCCATCACCACCTTGACAATTCAGTGACACTGTACAAAAGGAAATGACTTAACATTACATCATGATGTTAGGTATGTAGTCGACAGGCATTAGAGACAAACATACAGACCTCCTCAAGAGAACAGCCGAAGGAGGAGGTGCCCACTCTTGACCTTTCCTCTTGTCTTCATAATTGTCTGTGCAGTTTAACCAAAATAAAATGACATCAGCGCCTTGGCATTTTGGTGACACTGTACAAAACAAATTAACTTATCTGATGAAAGTGAGGTATGTAATCTATAAGCATTAACAGTTTAAAAATCTGAAGGTAGTAACAAATTTCATCGTTGGTATACTGGTTGTGCAACAACATTAGAATGCCTTAGCTGAAAAATCTTTAATACATCCACAATCAACAGCTAACCCTGAAATAATCCAGTGACATTAAATGGCATTGCTTAAATTTATGGCTGGCATTAGTTAAATGTGGCATCACTTTAGCAGTAGCATTGCTTGACTTGACTGCTGGCGTTATACTAACAGCAAAAAAGTGGCAATAAGAGCATGGGAGGCCCATTCGGACAGTGGGCGCACCAGTACGATGTACCTCCACGGACGCAGAGTGGTGAGGGAGGTATGGTTGCCCAGAGCAACAAATATCCAGGCAGCATATGTGGATTACGTCCCATTTTTGTTCTCTTTAGCCACCTTTTTCCTATGCGAGGACAACAAACCGATCGACCTGGTCATTCTCCATTGCGTTGTCATGCCTTTCTACCCTTCTTCAACCAAGAGACACGAGACTCGTTCCTTAGCTACTGATTTCCCCCCTTTCAACCTAGATGCGGGTTCGATGCCTACTCTCTTAGACAGTACAGTCTCCCTTCCTTTCCTTATTCAACCCAGACATGGATTAGTCTGCATGAAGTAGGGTTTCCTTTAATAGTGCAAATTATGGTTTTGTCTGCGTGGCCAGCAGAGTAGAGGATAGCAAACTGGGAAGATGGTGGAGTGGAAAAAGATCCACATGCAACGACATAGCAGATGGGGCAATAGAACAAGGTTATGTCTCGAAAAGAGGTAGCATACCTAAGGGTCAGCGGGAAGTGGCTTCGCTCATGGTCGTCGTCCTCCGCACACACTACGGCAGCGAGCTTGGGGATGGAGGCCATCCGCGCGAGCGCTAGGTCTGAGAGGACGGCCTTGTCGTCAGTGCGTGACCTTGCTCGCCGATGATGAGTGCGTCAACGCTGCACGTCCTTTTCTTCCCCGACGGATCTGTGACCACCGGTGAGGAGGGAGAGAGGGGCCGTCTTTTTTAGATCTGGAGAGAGGGTGGTAGTGTGAGAACCAAGTGGGCAGCCCTTAGCAAGAAAGTGCTGAAGCTCCAGCCTATATATCTTTTTTATACTACTAGTACTGGAGGTGGGGTAGTGGTAGAGTAGTTTATATTTTCTCTGCAAACAATACCAGTTAGTCATGCTTCAAAACTGATCAGCACGCCATTAAAAAAAATAAAGGTTGATAACTAATGTGGCACCTCGGGCCAACGCGGCCAGATCGCATTTTGCACGAGAAATTACACACCATGTTTCGTTGACATGTGGTCCCGTTCCAACATATCAGTGATACGACGGCGAGTAGTAGGAGTATTTACGAACGGACGTGTAGGCCGGGGCGCCGCTTCGTGAACCATGGCAAACTCGGAACCATCCACCGACTCTTCACCTTTCCCTCTCGATTTGGAACTACTGTCGCACGCTCTTCCTCTCCCTCCTCCATTTTCCTTCAGCCCTTCACCCTTTCTTCTACCATTGTTCGATCGTCTTATCCATGGAGGGAACAGGCCGGAAACGACCCCGTTATTCTTGCCTCGATCTGAAAGATGACGTGGTGGAGGAACTCATTGATCGGTGCGACGTCATCACCTCGGCTAGCATGGCAGGTTTGTTCAAGCTCATTCTCGACTCAACTAATAACATCATTGCAAGGAACCCAAGAGTCAAGGAGCGGTTTGATCTCCCCTATCTTCTTCGTCGTGACCCTGATGACTGGCGACGGCACGATGGAGGCCTCGCCCTGTGCAAGTTGATGCCGCTTGATAATGATACGTATGATGTTAAGATGCCATCGCTTGAGGGCAAGGCTTGGGCGGGCGCAGTTGGAGATTGGGTTGTTTACATTGGGTCCAACGGCGAGTGGGAACTTGTGAATGTGTACACTCGTCACCGGGTTCCACTTCCAAAAATCTCAGCACACTGCCCAGAGGTTGAGCACACCGGTAATGTATGCACGTTCAAATACGATCATGGTGACTGTCTTCTACGGAAGATAGCAATTTGTCGAGTTCCCAACCACTCTTGGAATTACAAAAACTATGATGTTGTTGCTATCTTCGACAAGCTTGTTGCCGTCCTTGATGGTTTCACTTGATGGATATTGCTCAAAAATCAGTTTTTGTACACGGATGAGTACTGTGATGCAATTCAATACGAGGGCCTTGTGTTTGCTGCCACCACTCGTGGCACTGTTTTTGCATGGCATCCTAGTAGTTTCGGTACGTTTGTCTTCCACCATAATTATAATTGTTTCATCCACATGCATGCGGTTTAGCAAGTTTCCCTTTACTAATTAACCTTGTTCTTGTGTTTCCAAGGTCCTGTGAACATCCCACCACCTATACTTGAAAATTTTTATAACCAAGGGGGAGATGCCGATGGTGATGATCACGAGCACCACCCATATACTCTGTGGCACCTAACAACTAATTCTGATGGATCACCTCTTCTTGTGTGTATACAGCCCACTGATGATGTTACTGGTAAGGAAGCAGGTGTCTCCCATGGTCGCACTCTCAGGACCTATTCCAACACCCGTTGCATGGTATTCGGGATGGATACTAGTGTGCTAGCGCCAACTCCTTCTCCCTGGCACAGAATTGATAGTCTTGGAGAAAACTCGCTCTTCCTTGGACAAAACTATCCGATGATGGTGAAAGGCGATCCAACTGCTGTTGACACATTTATGAGAAGTAACTGTGTCTATACCTTGGACATTTGGGTGGTTCCCTACCCTGGTACTGATATAGTAGGCCGCTTCAGCCTGGATGATCAGTCCTGCGTTGGTCTCCTGACCGACAACGGATGGCCCGTCCCAGAGAGTCACTTGTGGTTCAAAGCAAGCGTTTCCAACGCCGCGGAATGGTTGAGTTGAAGTTCATTTCATGGCTTGTTATTTGTTGTGTGGTGAAAACTTTAGTATTTATAATGTATCCTCATTGTCGATGTGGGTTGATGACCTATTGTATGTAATAAAATGATATGTCTGTGATAAACTTACTAAATTTATGAATGGCTTTCGAGTCGCTTCTCTGAGTGAGTGGTGCGACGAGGCAAAAATATATTTTCCGAATACATAATTGTACGTGCATTGCAACAGGTTATCGGATGAGGCCAATCAACAATAGTAGTACACTATTTGTACTAGCTTCACATGCTTCGCGCGTCGGGCGGGTGTTTTTACTGTAGCCATATGTTAATGTGTTCGTTGTACGTAACCAGCACCTCGAATCCTCGATACTAGTATACTATATAGTAGGAGTAAGTAGTAGGAGTAGTAGGGTGGCATGGGCCAGAACAAGCATTCACGTCCAGGAGTACGACACACGCCACCATCACGACATCCATCTAACACCATATTATTTCTTGGAGTCCGTGCTAGATCAATCTCTTCAACCTCGTCGTTTCTCTAACTTCAGCCATCGCGCGGCGGGCAAGGTGGGGGTTTGCCGTTAGTCGGTTTCCTTAACTGCGGTCCCACTTGTAAGGCCATCTCCAACACATGACCCCAAATGCACCTCCGTTTTGCACGAACTCCAATGATAATTTTGACTAGAAAAGCAAGACCAAAGAAAACAAGAACCACAAGAATACATTTTACTACTCATGTAAGTTGGATTAGTGCCTTATCGATGCATTCATTGTTGATCTGCGAAGGCTCGATCTTGTGTCCGTGCTAGCTAAAAGTGATAGAACATCTACTAAATTGCACTCTATCAATATATGGATGTACTCTTCTTTCCAATACAAAAACTTGCATCCATTCTACTTCCTCCGTTGCACAATACATGCCTTCTATTTGTCAAAATATATATGTATCTAGACATGTCTTAGTATATAGGTACATCCATTTTTGGACAAATGGAAGTCAAGTATTTTGGAACGGAGGGAGTACACAATAAAAATTTTAAGTTAGCACAACTAGTCTAATCCGAGAGCAGAACCGAAGATTTGGTCGGGTTCTTCCTCCTTTTGCCGACACGTGGGACATCCAGCATCCAGGTCGTGTCATGAAAGAAAATAGAGTGGTAGTTGAAGCCACGAGATGTGCATCTTGGGTTAAACTGTAAATAGAATCTTACTACTCTTGAGTAACTCCAAAAGCGGCCACCGAAGATCTTTATTGGATTTGTTTTTCATCACCAGCACGTTGAGGTGAAAGATGTGCAGGTTCAGTGGGTCCTCTTGCGTTTTCACTGACATGTGGGGCCGCATGTGAGCAAACAGATGAAGGGCTCTGTGCGTCCGCTGGCTGGCTGAGAAGAGAGATAGAGGAGGGCTGAGCACGGACTGCAGGAAATTTGTTCTACGTACCTCATATACGCTCGATATAGTGGGGTGGCATGGGCCATAACTAGCATTCATGTCTAGCAGTACGGCACACGCCACCCACACGAGTCCCATCCGACACCAATTTTCTTGGAGTCCGTGCTACAACCATCTCTTCTCCCTCTTGTTTTCTCAGCCATTGCATGGTGGGCGGGGTGGGCGTTTGCCGATAGTCGGTTTGCTCAACTATGGTCCCACTTGTAAGTGAAAATGCAACACCGCACGCATTCCCGCTTGAGCGGCGTGCCAAACCAACCGTGTGGGGGTGCGTCGCGAACACGGCAGGCTTTTCCTTTTGAACTTGTAACTTGTAAAATTTGTTTCTACTCCATGGCGCGACCGATAGATAGAAAATAACGATTTTGCCTAGAGTAATGAGAAGTTTGGTTCTGGCGCCGTTCATGCATGGAGTATGTACGAAAATTATGAAGTTGATGTGAAAGGTAAGATACTTACTGTAGTATCATATACTACTACATGGATTTGACAGAAAGATAAAAATACATATGGATCCATCAACGTTCAACGACATCCTCATGCCCTAGTGCGCCGGGTCACCAACCGACGTGTGAGGAGCAGCGGCGTTGGCAGCGAGCTCAACGTGCTTCTGAACAGTGCCGTCCAAGGTTGCCCTGTGCTCCAAGAAGGCCAGCGTCCTATCGTCCTCCTCTTGCATGTAGTAGTCCTGGTGGACGATTTGCGCATAGACGTGGGTGATTATGTCGATGGTGTCTTGTTGCGCCAGGCGCTGCACGGCGAGCGCGCCTCGAGGTGGACATTCTCCGGCGTGACGGCGGGCAGTCGCAGGGCCACCAGTGCGTCGAAGAGATTGTTACCATAGTGGCCGTTGAGGGTGGCGGGCATCGCAGAGCCTGGGTGCGTCGGCTGGAGGCTTACGTCAAAGTCGTCCGCAAGCTTCTTGATGACGGTGAACTTGTCGAGGAAATTGACGAGGACCTCGTCGAACAGGGAGATGAAGCTGTCGTCCAAGCGGCCCCTCACCCTGGCGGCCTCAAGCAATACTACCTGGAGACGTTCCTCGGTGTCAGGCCACAGGCCGGCGTCGTGGACCATCTGGCACAGCCGGCTGATGCTCGCGCTCATCGCCTCCATGGGTCTAGCGTAGCTTAAAGTCAACTGATCTTGTGATTTGAGTGATCACTCAGCCCTTGGTTAGCGTGCGTAGGTGCGTAGGATTTCGTACTACTCCTCGGCCCTCTACTACACCTGCCTTTGGCTGTATGATAGGTGGGCCAGCCACCCCCTGGGGCCACGTGTCATTCACCCAAAGGCAGTTGCCATAAGTCAATGAAGATGCGTCCCCTCCGTGCCGGTGCAGTATAGTCATCTCATCGGACCTCTAGTTGTGGCCAAACGAGAGAAGTTTGATGTTTACTGGTTTATTGGTCCCCTTTGCATTTTGCGCCAAGTTTTGACCTTTCATTTAACTAATAAAATGTTAATGCATGTAAACAAAAATGTTGTGGAAGTCACCTTACGAAAACCAAATAATCCCAAAATACTTAGGCACGGTGCATTAAGTCCCTCCTTGTTTCTTATTTCGTGACATATCAACCAATGAGAGATGTGGGCCGTGCATGCTTTCAATGACTTGAGACTACCAAACATGACATGCAGTGTTTAGTTCATTGCATGTAATCCTATTAGTACTCTAGTTAGGAGTAGCAAAAAACATTAAGTTCTCTCGCTGATAGGAATAAAACACCATGTATTTATTTACAGAGGGAGTAGTACATTTTTTGGTGACATGCATTACTAGATATTGCTAGTCAAATACTAAAATCCAGATGGACGTGGTAGTACTCCTAAATCCAGATGGTGGTGCTACTAGTACTAGTAGTAGTACTACCAATGTAGTAGTAGGAGTGCTAGCACTATACTACCCGTTGGTCAAATTATTATGTGCTGCTCCTCACAGTGAAGTGACAAGACCCTGCGCCGAAGATGACACCTGAGTATAGGCGCCGTGTTTGGCATACCATAGTCAGCCTCACCATCTGCAGTCACTATCATCATGGCTGTAGAGCTAGCCTGCTTACAACTAGCCCTGTTCGACATAATTTCCCGTGCGTAGATGCCCATGCATTGCACGGAACACTAAGATTGGGGGTGGACGGCTCCGGCAGCGGCCATCGCGCCAGATTTTTCCACGGCCTTCTACTCCTAGATGTGGTGGGGAGGAGATGAGGCTGATTGTGAGAGACAAGGAGTTGTTTGTAAATAGGGAACAAGTGTGGGCATCTTTTTGCAAAAATGGAGAAGCTTGGTTTGTATGCGTTAGATCTAGATCCGACGGGTATTGGTGAAAGATGGGAGACACAACATCATCACCAACTCGGGACCTATTTGATTCGCAGTATTTTGAAAACGCAGGAATAGGACATGACAATATTACAAGTTTCAAACTGATATTACAAATGTTAGGAGTAATGCTGCACCTACGAAGAGGGAATTACTAGGAAGTTTACGTAAGAACTTTCGTTACTTTAGGTGGATGCAGCATTATCGTACAACCTAAAATCCACTGCCCTGACAAGTCACTAATGGCCAAATAAGTTTTTGAGTCTCTGGCCACTTGATGTTTCAAAAACAAATTCAGTTTCTGCGGAGAGTTTATCATTTAGGCTTACACGCTTGCGGTGATCAGCACGCCATTCATTGTTGCGCCAGAGAACGCCAAACCTCATTACCTTGAGCACACTTGCCTCCAGAACAAAGAACCTGGCCAATTTAATCTCAAATGTGCTGCCTCGGTAGTCGATCAAATCAATTTCTGTAAGATGGAGATCAAGGTATTCGATGAGATTGTTATAGTGCAGCACATTTTTCACTTTCGGGTCTTTTTTATCTGCAAAAGAAGAGAACATATTAGAGCAGCTGGCTGCATAAGATTTCCGTGTCATCAAGAGGTACCAATATCATTCGCTCATACGATAGGGTTGGATGGCTAGTGATATTTTTTCACTCTCTCTCTCTCTCTCTCTCTCTCTCTTTCTGTTTCGTCTCATTTAACTAGGAGCACGTGAAGAGCTTGGGCATTTGTTGCCTTCTACTATGTGGCCGATGCCATATTTCGCAAAAGTATGCCACATAACACGCATCGATGTCAAATCAAAAGATTTTGGCACCGCTCTCGCGATGTGAGAGAGTTGGCACCGCTGTGCACACAGGCCCACATGTATAAACAAATCAATCAAACCAACTACACCAGCCTCTCACTCTCCCAAACAAGTGGTTTTTATTGCCTCGGTCCTCTCTCTCTCTCCCACGCAGTGTTTTTTCATTGCGTGAGTTAATTTGGCACCGGAGCAAAGTAGGTGATCCAGATTGGGACACCAGGTGAGAAATGGAGGGGCATCGATGCCAAATGCATCACAAGTGAATTTGGCACATGTTTTGGCCTACATAGCCCACTTTTGTAATAGTACCTCGTATCTAGTATAAAATTTTGACCATAGATTTACCTAAGAAAATGCCAATGCATGTCACTAAAAATTACACCATTTGAAATTATGTTCAAATAAGAATCCAACGATATAGTTCTTAGTGACATGCATTAACATTTTGTCAGTTAAATCTATGGTCAAATTTTGATACTACAAAATTGGAAGAGTAAACCAGGGCAGAGGTAGTACTTGCTCTTAGGGTAACCATAGAGTTACTGGAGTAGTCTAAGTTACTTTCCACTATGACTAGCCTAGGCTACTATAGTAGTACAACATAAAAATGATGCAGGTGATCACGTGAGAAAAAATACTAAAAACATTTCTTTCGGTGCAGTGTCTAGATGCAGTTTTGAACACTACACTTGTCATCGTAATTTGGGAAAATTACGAAAAATTGATTACCGTTTACTTATAGGAAAGAAGTTTCACCTTGATGAGTAGCTTCTCCGTGCATGTAAGGAATCCAACAACTTGATCCATATTGGGGCTGATAGATTTTAGTGCTAAGATCTTCACTGTGCACATGGACTGCTTCATGCTTGTGGGAATCATTTTCTGGAAGACGGTCGTAAATACATCAAGAAGAAATTTAAAAATGTGAATTTCAAGAAGACGGAGAAGATGATGAGTGCTGTACCTGAACGATTACAGATCCAACAAAGAGTTTGGAGAATTTGGCACGCGAGTACACCAACGCTGTCAATTTCGGCGCGTCAATGACCCTGATTTTTGTTGGACCTTCTAGATCCGATACAAGCAATCTCTCAAGGAAAGGCGCATTCTCAATGACCATAACGTGGAATAGCTGGAGTCATCTCTTCCCAATTGATGTCTTGTTGCGGGACTAGCAAGGCACATAAATCCATCAGAGATTCGTCGAGGCGATGTGGAGGCTAATGAACTCGTGGATCTGCTCAAGACGAAGGTACTCGAGCGCAGTACAGCTGCGGAGCAGGTGCTCCATAGCCTTCTTCGAGATGACAACGTTGAAGAGGTCGAGCTGCTTGAGTTGAGGGAGAAGAAGAGCGGGCGCGACATTAATCTGGGGAAGATAGCAGGAGCTGAAGCTGGCGCGGCGCAGCGTTGGCGTGAGGCGAAGCGCGGACGGCGGCAGAGAGCGACATCGTCCAGCTTCAAAGCTGAGCTCCTCGAGCTGATCTAGGGCGGGGGATAAGAACCACTCGTCGAACTTGGGTTGGACCTTGCAGTTGGTACTGAACATGCGGATGTCAAGGCGTTTGGCTGGCCCAGGGTGCGATGAAAGGATCTTGGAGACTGCGGCCATCACTACAAAAAAGACACATCCGTGACATTTTGGGCCGAACGAAGTTTTTTTCTGTCATACATATGACACTTCTATGATGATAATTGTGACAAAACCCGGTATCATCATAGATGTGGTGGGCTCCTACTTCTATGACAAAAAATCATGACAGAAAATGGGCTTTTTGTCCTGGGCGGGCCGGAGACGCAGCTACATGACATTCTTTGGGCCGTCCATGACGGAAAAAACCATGGTAGAAGCGAGGGGGAGGAAAATTTCGGGGAGTTCCCGGTTACGGTGGGAGGTCGGGGGCCGAGCGATGCGCGTTTCTCTCATACACGTACATGCATGTGTGCGAGGCGTTGGCTCTAACTGAACCCGAGCGAGGTGTTGAACTCTAACTGAACCCAAGCGATTGCACTGCAGGCTACGCGTTACTGAACCCGAGCGATCGGAATCGCTACTGCTGCTAACTGAAGCCGATCGATGGGATGAATAGTGAGTGTTGCGGGGGGTTTGGATGAACAATGAGCGGTGGCGTTGCCTCTGGATGAACAGGACCCCGTGGTGTGGTGGAGGGCTGGATGAACCGTAGACGGTGGAGGGGTGCCTGTGGAGGGGTGGATGAACATGACCCCATGGTGTGGAGGGCTGGATGAATAGTAGACGGTGGAGGGGTGGTTGAACAAGACCCCGTGGTGTGGAGGGCTGGATGAACAGTAGACAGTGGAGGGGTGCCCATGGAGGGGTGGTTGAATAGGACCCCGTGGTGTGGAGGGCTGGATGAACAGTAGACGGTGGAGGGGTGGTTGAACAGTAGCCGGTGGAGTAGCGCGCGGTGGAGGCTGGATGAACAGGAGCCCTTGGAGGATGGATGAACAGGAGCCCGTAGAGGCTGGAGGAGGTCGACGGTGGAGATGAACAGTATCCCGTGGAGTCCCGTTTTGTGGTACGCCACACCCCTCCCGATGAACAGGACCCCCGTTTCGACCGTAGCGCTCCAACACAAGTTTGTTTCATCCGTTTTGCGGTACGCCACACCCCTCCCAATCAACAGGACCCCCGTTTTGACCGTAGGAGGTCCGTTTCCTCCGTTTTGCGGTACGCCCGACCCCTCCCGATGAACAGGATCCCGTTTCCAACGTGACCGGTCGAACACAAGGCCGCTTCCTCTGTTCTGCGATACGCCAGGCCTCGTTTCCATCGCCTGTTCCGTCCAAACCCTCCCGATGAACACGACGCATTCCGTTGCCTCCCCATAAACACGACGCATTCCGTTGCCTCCCCATGAACACGACGATGATGCTGTTTCTCCGTTCTGACCCAACCATGTACACGAGCCCTGGCTGTACATATGCGCGAGTAGGCATTCGAGACCCCGCCCGTATGTACACATACGTGGCCGTATTTTCTTTCTTGCACCCTGGCCGCTATACGTACGTGTAAATGCTACGTGCGCGCCTCTACTATGACACGTGCGCGCCTCTACTACGACACGTGCGCGCCTCTACTACGACACGTGCGCGCCTCTACTACGACACGTTCGCGACCAGAATGACAACGCTACGTACGCTTCGACCAGGTGGGTCCCGACTGTCAGGCACTTCCTTGCCTACGAAGATGTAGCTGGTGGGTCCTAGCAGTCAGGGGGAATCGTTTTTTCGCGAAATATAGTGGACCGTCCGGTGGGTCCCGCTGTCAGGTGGAGGAATAATTATTTTGCACGTAATAAGGAGGCACTTCCTTGCTGCGGCCGTGGACCTAGTTGTCAGCCTCTCCATGTACAGTCCACGTCCGATGGAAGCCGTTCCTTGACCACGTTGACCATGCCGCGCTGAGAGCACCAGGGCGATGGACGACGGCGAGGCCTAGGAAGGGGACGACGCGGAGCCGGGGAAGACGCGACAGTGGATGCCCACGCGTAGAGGACTACGAGGGTTCACTGGTTCGCAGCGGTGTGAGGCTGCCGTCGCCGCAGAATAACAGGGGGTGTGGGTGAGTAGAGGGATGGCCTGGCCAGCGGTAGGAGTAGTAGGGGGCGATGAGGCCTCCGCCGCATCGCAGCCGGGCACGGGAGGCAGGAGCACGAGGCATGACCGGCGTTGGTTTGGGCGGCTAGAGCAAGAAGACCAGAGGTTGAAGAAGCACTACGACCGTTGGATGGACATCGTACGGTCACTTGAGCTAGAATCGTGCATATTGACTAAGTTGACAAAGCCCTCTGTCCCCGTCAACTTAGTAGGCCCACAAGTCAGCCTGCCACTATACTTGGTCCTAGCTAGCAGGGGGGTATTCATTTTTTGAGCGTAATAAGGAGGCACTTCCTTGCGTGCGAAGATATAGCTGGTGGGTCCGAGCTGTCAGCAGCGGTAACATTTTTTTCACGAAATACAGAGGCCCTTTCGGTGGGTCCCTGATGTCAGGGGAGGAATCATTATTTTGCGCGTAATAAGGAGACATTTCCTTGTGTGCGGCCGTGGGCCCAACTGTCGGCCTCTCCACGTACAGTCCACTTCAGATGCATGTCGGTCGTTGACCATGTTGACCACGCCGCGCTGAGAGCACCAGGGCGGTGGACGACGGTGATGCCTAGGAAGGGGACGACACAGAGGCAGGGAAGACTCGACAGTTGTTTCCCACGCGGAGGGGAGTACGACTGTACGAGGGTTTACTGGTTCGTCCGCCGTCGCCGGAGAATAACAGCAGGTGTGGGTGAGTAGAGGATGGCTAGGCCAGCGATGGGAGTATGGTTGGGCGGTGAGACCTGCGCGGCAGTACAGCCGGCCACGAGGAGGAGGGAGCAGGCAGTCCCGCCGGCACTTGTTTGAGCGGCTGGAGCAGGAAGAGCAGAGATTGAAGAAGCACGACGGCCATTGGATGGACATCCAACAGTCAGTGCTTCTGCGTCAACCTTTTTTAGGAAAGCCTCAAATCTGTGGAAAATAGCATACAACCCATCTACCATTATTTCTAATAATTTACAGCCCATTTGCTAATTCTTAAGGTTTTTTGGAGCCCATATTCTTTTTGTTAGCATTACAGCCCATATTGTGGCCACGGTTAAAAAAATAACGAAATTTTGCATATTTTGGTGCGGTCCGAACTGTTTTTAATCCCGAAATTTCGACTCACATTCGAACTGATTTTAAAAATAAATGTATATCAATATGAAATCCAACTAATTCTCCACGCATAAAAATTAATGTAATTTAAAATCTCAAAATGAAAAAAAGATATTTTAAACTAATTACCGGTTTGATGTGTTTTAAAAATGTACAACCCATTTCTCATTACTGATGGGCCATTTTCTCGGCCAGCCGAATGAAGCTCTCCTTGTATTGAAAGATTTGCAGCCCAACAGGCCTGACAAAGCGACATACTTGGCAAATCACAAAAAACTGGGCTGTGGCTGTGGACCCAGCTGTCAGCCTCTCCACGTACAGTACTCTTCCGATGGAAGTCAGTCGTTGACCACATTAACCACGCCGCGCCGAGAGCACCAAGGCAGTGGACGACGGCGAGGCCTAGGAAGGGGACGACACGGAGCCGGGGAAGACGCGGCAGTGGATGCCCACGCGGAGAGGAGTACGAGGGTTCACTGGTTCGGCTGCGGCGTGGGGCTGCCGTCGCCGCAGAATAACAGGGGGTGTGGGTGAGTAGAGGGATAGCATGGGCTAGCGGTGGGAGTAGTAGGGGGCGGTGAGGTCTCCGCGGCATCACAGCCGGACACGAGAGGCAGGAGCACGCGACACGACCGGCGCAACTTTGGGCGGCTGGAGCAAGAAGACCAGAGGTTGAAGAAGCACTACAGCCGTTGGATGGACATCGTACGGTCACTGGAGCTAGAATCGTTCATATTGACTAAGTTGACAAAGCCCTCCATCCTCGTCAACTTAGTAGGCCCACAAGTCAGCCTCCCACCAGGTTGGGTCCCAGCTAGCAGGGGGAGTATTCATTTTTCTGTGCGTAATAAGGAGGCACTTC
>NC_041384.1:156564071-156648600 GCF_002162155.2 Triticum dicoccoides | reverse complement strand
ACGTATTTTTTCGCGAAATACTGTGGTCCATCCGGTGGGTCCCAGCAGTAAGGGGCAAACCTTTTTTTCACGAAATACGGTGGCCCGTCCGATGGGTCCCAGCAGTCAGGGGGGAAACGTTTTTTCCGCGAAATACTGGTGGGCCGTTTGGTGAGTCCCTGCTGTCAGGTGGAGGAATAATTATTTTGCGTGTAATAAGGAGGCACTTCCTTGCGGCTGTCGTGGACCCAGCTGTCAGCCTCTCCACGTATAGTACTCTTCCGATAGGAGTCGGTCGTTGACCACATTGACCACGCCGCGCCGAGAGCACCACGGCGGTGGACGACGGCAAGGCCTAGGAAGGGGACGACGCGGAGCCGGGGAAGACGCGGCAGTGGATGCCCACACGGAGAGGAGTACGAGGGTTCACTGGTTGGGCTGCGGTGTGAGGCTGCCATCGCTGCAGAATAACAGGGGGAGTGGGTGAGTGGAGGGATGGCCTGACCAGCGGTGGGAGTTGTATGGGGACGGTGAGGCCTCCGCGGCAGCACAGCCGACCACGGGAGTCAGGAGCATGCGGCACGACCGGCGCTGCTTTGGGTGGCTGGGGCAAGAAGACCAGAGGTTAAAGAAGCACTACGGCCGTTGGATGGACATCGTTGACCACGCCGCGCCGAGAGCACGAGGGCGGTGGACGACGGCGAGGCCTACGAAGGGAACGACATGGAGCCGGGGAAGATACGGCAGTGGCTGCCCACGCGGTGGAGAGTACGAGGGTTGATTGGTTTGGCTGCCGTCGCGGGAAAATAACAGGAGGTGTGGGTGTGTAGAGGGATAGACAGGCCAGGGATGCGAGTATGATGGGGCCGTGAGGCCTTCCCGGCAGCACTGCCGGCCACGGGAGGCGGGAGCAGGCGGTTCCGACGACGCTGGTTTGGGCGGCTGGGGCCGGAAGATCAGAGACTGAAGAAGCACGATTGCCATTAGATTGACATCTAACGGTCTGACCCTGGTAGAGTCGATTGTTGACTAAGTTTCTTTTTTGAGAAACCTTGTGTACGCATGAACTTAGTAGGCCCACAAGTCAGCCTCCAAATCTGTGGCAGACAACATAAAGCCCATTTGCTAATTTTTTTATAATTTGCAGCCCATTTGCTAATTCTTCAGTAATTTATTAGAGCCCATTTTCTGCTTTTCTGTCCAGGACCACAGTCAAAAAGTCCAACCTTATTTTGCATATTTCGGTGGAGTCCGACCTGTTGTAATCCCGAAATGATAAACATTTTTTAAGAACTTATTGATTTGCCAAAAAATCGTTTTGTTTTTGTAAGCAAATAAGACGTGAGACAATTTAGTTGGTTTAAGGGAAAATTAGTGGTAAAAAAATCAGCGCTAGGTGGGAAAGAACAACAAAAATAAGGATGTAAATATGAAAAGGGAATTTTATGTGTTTTCAATATAATGATACGTGTATATGAACTAGTAAAACTATAGGTAGAGATTAGAAAACAGATGTAGGACATGTGTTTCAAGAAGAAAATAGAACTAGGCTGTGTGTTTGATTCAGTAAAAAAAACTACCTACGGATGTTGTAAGACAAAATATAACTAAGCTGGCGGGCCAGAGGCCAGTAGATACCTGCTGGATCTTTGTGCCCCGTTGTCATCATAGGCTGGGCCTATTAAAAACAAAACAACCCTGGGCAGTCTACAGCCTAGTTGAAACTTGCTCGACCTGAAAAAACAATATACGTTCTCAATAAACGAGAGAATTCTGCAAGTACAGACTGATAACTGGGATGCAGCACGGATATTATTTTTTTATCGTGATAATAAGTGCATGCACTTGTTTCGAAAAAATCGGAGAACTGGGAATTCAAACGGAGGGTGCTTATGCTACCCATCAAATAAAAATCAGGTGCCTAAAAATTCATTTCGAAACAAATGATTCAGTTTTATATCCACGTCGACCATCGGCATGATGGTTGGAAGCAAATGCAAGTTCATACCAAAAGATCGTTAACAACAATACCAACTTGCGGACGACAAGGTAGTATAACTACCAATATCAAACTAACTTATAATGTTTTTACTCCTGGCCCTAGTGTTCGTCTGGTAGAAAATCTTGCAGAGGACCACCTCCTGCTCCTTCTCTTGCTCCAGGTCCCCAAGGTGGTACTGGTGCATCGCCCAGTTGGTCCTCTGCTGGTCAAAGTTCTTGTTGGTGTGCAGCACCAGAACCTTTTTTGCTGCCCGTCTGCCGGCCGTTGACCATCACCGGCAAGGTATTGCCGGTCTTGTGCCACATCACGTGCATGTCGCACTCCGACTGTATCTTCCGACGCGTCCACGCGCCCCTTTTGAACACCCTGGAATTGCGCTGGAAGAAATGCTTCCTTAGGCCACTCAGTGTGATACCTGCAGTATTGTGGAATACAGGTTTTAGTGTACCTAGTTGGCATTTTCATAGCATCTTTGGCATGTTACAGTCACTTGTTTCACTTTTTATTAACTGTCAAATTGTAATTGCTTCACCAGGTCTGCGTCTAAAAAGAAAAATAGAGCTATAAACAAAGGAATATGTTTGTGCAAGTAGACGGCCGATTGGTGTCTTACCTGGAAGTTTCTCAGGTTGGGTGTAACATATGCCGTGCTCGCTATCGATGGTTGGTATGAACAAATCGATGAGAGACTGAAATCTCGCGCTGTCAGCACTCACTTTGGCCTCAAGGTGCTTGATCAGCTCCTAATCCGTGGGATCGAACTTGACGCTAGCCGGCAGCACGGGCCAATCCTTCTTCGACTTGCATCGGTAACTCCAGTTATATGGTACTCAATGTATGATCAATCAACTGTTTTAAGTGAATGATGAAATATTTCGACAGATAAGTGGTACTCCAAATCTGAAGTCTAGAATACCCGAACACGCCGCCGGGATTCTTGTGTCACCTCACGCGCAGCGTGTTGTCACGTCAATTCAATATGTGGACATGATGAATAATTTGACCGACGTATACTAGTACTGTTACTGTACTACTTACTAGTCGTATTTAGTGTCAAGATTTATACATAGGTTTAACTAACAAGTACGCACTTGAAGCCTAACTGATATATATATATATATATATATATATATATATATATATATATATATATATATATATATATATATATATATATATATATATATGGCTTCTGCACAGCATCTCCATCATCATTATCAGTACATCCTACGCAGGTGAGTTAGGATGCACTTGATCCTAGGAAGGTTTCTATCCTTCAAACCAGAGGAGTGCTTCAAACTAACAACAATACATAATATCCAACAAAAGAGGGTCGTGCCACAGCAGCAGAATGCATGGCTTAGTCTAGATATCAGCACGAATCAAGTTGTGCATATTTGTTGTTGGCATGAACCACATCGCCACATGTCGGGTTTGCAAAAGCCATCCATCGCATGGAAGCTTGATGCCTTTCACACACTGAAGATTATCTGGCAACAAGTTGTGTCGACGAATCTCTGGATATGGTGATTCATGAAACCCATGGTATGATGTGTAAACACAGCCCCCCCTCGCGAATGGAAGTTGCATAGCACAGTAATCATCGCCGGTGATATGATCGATGATTGGTTGGATGATCGGATAATTGAGCGCGAGGAACAAGGAGTGGTTGCCAAGGCTGTAAACCCGCCTCCAGTTGAATACGCCTGGCCCAACGGAGCTAGGATCTTTCTCGAACACAAAGCATCCATAGCCATCAATGTCACAAACGCCCCATGCATTGTACTGCATCTGGTTTGATGTAATGGTTTGGTCAATTTGGTACGTGCGAATGAGCATGAAATGACCGCCGTCAGCTGAACAAGCGATAAAACACCACCCATCGGCTGGTATGATTCCAGGTCCTGGAATCATGAAGGCCAACGCATTTGCGTCTGCTGCAACAATTCAAACTAGAGACCAAAAGAACAAAAATAAGCAATCATGTTCAGAGTATGTGTGGAATTAAGATTATTATAACAGTGACACATATCATAGACAGATAATTGCAATGCCGTGGTCATAATCATACCCCAAGTTAAAAAAATAAGTCAATGGCTTTCATATTCTAGCAATATGTCATGGTTGAAACATCATGTAACAATGAGAGGAAAATAGCTATGACAGCGCCTACTCATATTCTACCATAGCACTTACTACTACTGTTCTCATATCAACTCTAAGCAATAACATGTGTTGTTATAAAAATCTTGTAAACGAGAGTAACATATAGCAATCATGATGTTTTTTTTTTGACTGGGAACTGCAGGGCTTACACCCCACAACATTTTATTAGAATCAAGAACAGCAAGTACAAAGAAAGGTTCCTTAAGAAAAGGAACAAAATAGAAGAAGATAACAGAAAACTATGTACAATCTAACCTAAAAGAGAAGGAAAATCTAACTATCCATGTCACCTCTCAAGGAGGAAGGAAATCAATCCATTTAAGCAGTGCCTCCCTGTGTTTTGACTTGATTCTGTGAGCCAAAAGGGAAATGTCATGGACAAAACCATTTCTCCACTGTCTGAAGGTAGGTCTGATATACCTGAAAGCTTTATCATTTCTGACTTTCCAGATATTCCACCAAGTAAGAAACACCACTTCAGAAAAGAAAGGCTTATTGAACTCCTTCCTAGCATGGCATGCAATCTGAACCATATCCTGATTGTTGGGCCATGAAATCTGCAGGTAATTCCAGACTCTCATGCTGAAGTTACACTGAAAAAACAGATGATTCCTGTCTTCAAGAGCTCCTATAGGGCAAAGCACACATTCAGGCCCATCATTGATCTTCCACTTCCTGCGCTGAATCATATCCTTGGTGTTTACTCTATCCATAATGACAAGGCAGGCAAACATTTTTATTGTCATAGTACAGCATGACTTCCATATCCAACATAGCAAGGGGTTAGTTGGAATTGGCTCATGGACCAGATCATAATATTTCTTGGCTGTGTATCCAGATTTCTTTCCATGTTTCCAATACCAGCAATCCTTAGCATTATCATCCAAGGAGATATCAGACAATATTCCAGAAAGTTGATTTAGCTCCCTGTAGGCCATTTCAGATAATGGCAGAGAGAACATGCTATGAAACTCACCAGTGGCCATTACTTCCAGAACAGAAGAATTTTTTTGTATGCAAAATGAGAACAGCCTGGGGAATCTATCCTGTAGTGGAATGCAAGAATTATCCACTTCCCAGGAATCTGACCAGAAAAGCAAGGAGTCACCTTTTCCAACGCATACTGAAGACACAGCCCTGAATATATCCATTAGCTTACATATGTCCCTCCACCAAAAAGAGCCACACATAGCAGTGTCATGTGGGACTCTCTGATAATAGTAACTATCCCAGATCAAATGAACCCATGGAACATCAACTTTGTTATAGAATTTATTGAGGAACTTCATTAACAAAGCTTCATTCTGCAGCCCCAGGTTCAGGATGCCAAGCCCACCCTTTAATTTAGGTCTACATACCAGAGGCCAGGCCGCCAAAGAGTTCCCCTTTTCCTGGCCATATTTTCTCCAAAGACACTGTCTTTGTATTCTTTCCAGTTGTTTCAAAATCCCTTGTGGAATAGATAAGCTACAGAGGAAGAATATTGGCAATGAGGAAATAACGGAATTTACCAACTGCAGTCTACTACCTTGTGGTAGAAACCAAGAGCTAGCAGTCAACCTTCTTTCCATGCAGTCCACAAGTGGCAAAAGGTCCACAATTTTGGGCCTAGTGGTTCCCACTGGCAACCCCAGGTATGTGAAAGGAATCACCCCCAGTTGACATCCAAATTGAGCAGCAAGAACATTGGCATAATTGGTATCCACATTAATTGGATACATTGAAGATTTGTGGTAATTAATCTGCAAACCAGTTGCCAGAGAAAAGGAGTCTAGAATAGCTTTTAGCATCTCTAACTGAGCAGACTCAGCAGCCACAAACAATAATGTGTCATCAGCATATTGAACCACTGGATAATCAGGATCATGAGTTACTAGGGGTAAGGAAAGGAGTCCTTTGCTGAGTTGATCATTAATCATAGTCTGCAGAAGGTCAGCAGCAAGCACAAAGAGCAAAGGTGAGATAGGATCACCCTGCTTTACCCCACATTTACACTTGAAATGGCTACCTGGAACCCCATTAAGCAGAATTGATGAGGTTGCAGAGGACAACAATTGTTGTATCCAAGAAATCCATCGATTATCAAATCCCTTTGCCACCATTATTTTTATAATTGCCTCATGTTGTATGGAATCAAATGCTTTTTCAAAATCCAACTTAAGCAACATGATTGGCCTTTTTGATTGATTGCACTGATGAATGTACTCAAAAGTCCATGCAATACAATCCTGAATGGATCTAGATTTGATAAAACCATACTGATTCTTGTGAACACATTTAGTTATTTCATCTTGAAATCTGTTTGCAGCAAGTTTAGTAAGGAACTTCAACCCCACACTTGTCAATGTTATTGGCCTAAAATCACTGGCAGTCTCAGGTGACAGCTTTTTGGGGATCAGAGTGATATATGCCTCACTGAGATTCTCAAGTTTAACAGTTCCTGCATGAAACTCATTAACCAGGGAGATAAAGTCGCCAGAAATGATTGGCCAACATTTTTTCATAAAAAGTCCATTAAAACCATCAGGCCCTGGGGCCTTGTCAATTGGCAACTCCTTGATAACCTATTCAATCTCCTTGACCTCAAAAGGCTTGGTGAGAACATCCAGTCCCTGTACCCTAGGGATTAGAGAAAGAATGTCATTTCCCATGAAAATTGGTTTAACAGTACCCATTCTTCCTTTGAAAATCTCCAGAAATTCCTTGGCAATAGTGTTATGATCAGAAGACACTGATCCATCTGACAACTGCAGAGTGGCAATAGAATTTTTCCTATATCTTTCAGTTGCCATTGCCTGGAAGAACTTTGAGTTTTCCTCACCCACCTTAATATATCTAATAGTGCATCTCTTCTTCCAATATAAGAACTGTAGATGTAGCAGATGATCATGATGTGATTTCACCAATTTTCTGAAATTGGATTCAGGCAAAAATAAAGGCCTGTAGTCTTCCAAATCATCCAGCCACAAAATCACCTAGTTACATTTCTCAATAAGACCTTTAATATGAGATAAACCCTTCTACCATTTCTTGAGAGCAAATCTCAAAGATTTCAGTTTATCCATAATAACTGCCGATATGTGAGACTTCTGAGACTGCCTTTGCCAGACTTGTTGAACACACTCCATAAAACCAGGTTGATGGATCCAATAATTTTCAAATCTGAAAATATGAGCTTTTGGGATTCTGGTGCTTATGGAAACCACACAAGGGACATGATCCGATGCAGTTTTGGCTAGAGGATTGACCTGCGTGTTTGGATAATGATCAATCCAACTGGCAGAGGTGAAAAACCAGTCCAACTGTTCAAGAAGTGGGAAATCCTGCATATTAGACCAGGTCAATCTTCTTCCTTTTAAAGGTAGCTCCAGCAGTCCCAAATGCCCAATGATCTCATTAAAAAGAAAAATATCATTGATATCACCCCCAGGAAGATTTCTATTATCCAGAGATCTTATGAAATTGAAATCTCCAAGCAGAAGCCAGTTTTTCTCAGGTTCCACATTTAAATTATAAAGCCAGCTGACAAATTCATCTCTTAAGGTACCTTGACAGGGTCCATAAACATTAACCAGGTACCAAAAATCACCATTATGCATGGACTTAAAACTAATGACAATCCCATAAGGTTTTACTTCCACTAAATCCCCTGAGAAAACATCAGAGCGCCACACGACTAGAATGCAACCGGAAGCTCCCCTAGAAGGGGATTCAATAAACTGGTCAAAACCCGCAGGACAAATGCTCTTAATTAAAGCACGTGGGCACTCCGATAACTTTGTTTCTTGCAGACAAACAACTGCGCAATGACTCTCAAGAACTTTCTGCCGGACCGCACGTTGTCTTGCATCAGAATTAAGTCCACGTACATTCCAACAAAGTACCTTCCAGCTACGCATGGGCATTTGATTCATATGATAACACAGGATAGCACATTAAAAACAGTGGGACACCTAGTGCCGCACAACCCATAATACATAATAGCAAAAGAGCCAAATCATAACCAGAGTGCCAAGTTTCAGAGATAACATAACAGTCAGCAAATTTGACAGGCTCGCTACACCTAGGAAACACATTAAACTTTAACATTTAAATGTTGCTGGAGGGGGTATCATCCTTAGGATCAGCCATAAGCTTCTCCCTAGAAAGCAGGTTGGGGTACATCTCCAGCTCAGCTCCAATTGCCTGCAGCACAGCGATCGGCGTCTGCGTGTGGACCTCCTCAGGCTTGTCATGACGAACATCGTCAGTGTTTTCCACTCTAGCAGCATCAAGTATCTGTATGGGCTGGGCCTTCTCTTCCATGGGCTTGGACCTTGGGCGTCGTTTAGCAATCATGATGTTATGCTCATAATATGTATTCTAACAATCATTAGATGCCAATTGTTCTCATATCAACTCTAACAATAACATGTGTGGTCATAAAAATCTAGGAAATGAGAGGAACATATAGCAATGATGTGGTTACAGACATGCTATGCATTCTAAATTTGTAACAAATGAACAGGCAGTCGTATTCATAAGGTAAAGATGAGATGAGATAGAACAATTACACGACGATAGATTCCACCAATATAGGTAGCCAATCTGTGCGTCGACCGCGTAAACGATGCCATCATGCACTATAGTATCGGACAGAAATGTTTCCTCAACGGGATTGATGATGAGCCATAACCATGTATGGCGACCGGATTCCAGATAGACTAATCCCTTGTTGAACAAGGCAATGAGCTTGTAATCCATGTAGTCTTCTGATGGTGTGGGCACTTCGCAGATTACAACTTCCTGCAAACAGATGTCGAGCCAAAAGCTTGGCGTGTCTCGTGCGTAGTAGGCAGGAGTGTCTGGCGGGCCGCGAGGTTCGATGGTGGCGGTATCCAACGATGGAAGGGTGATCTCTCGCTGGGTGTAGATATCCATGAGATGCCATGGACTACCGGTGTGGTGGATGAGGACGATCCAGTTGGCCTTCATGCCCGCCCAGTAGTGGCCGCACATGAAGGATAGGTGGACGGGTAGTGGTAGCATGTCGAGGGGCATCACGGCAACCTCCGTAGGATCGTCAAGTCGGTGTCTGGGCCACCTGTGAGGATTGGGCATCAGCAAGCAGGGTGTCTTGAAAAGAGTCGGCCGGTTGTAGACGAGTAGACGATACAAAGAGACCAAGCATGCGGCCAGACGGACAGTGCTGAGTAGGTCCATATGACTACAGATCTGCTCAAAGAGAACATCGGGGAGGGGATTCCAATCACGGCTCTGCGTGTTAGTCGGTTCTGCCATTGGGGTTTTCGGGGCCTGCGAGCCAGCGGGGAAGTGGATTCGGGCGGGTGAGCGAAGAAGCTTCTCCTCGTGTGGCCGAGCAGTGAGCGGGGGGATATGGTACGCGCGAGCTACCAAGGAAGATGGCGCGGGCGGGCAAGCAGTGAGCGGGGGTAAATGGTGTGCGGCTGACGATGGGGAAGAGAGGAGGAAGAAGAAGAGAGGAGGAAGAAGAGTGGAAGACGGGGAAGAAAGTGCATTCAATCTCAATTCTACTACTCCCTCCGTCTAGGTGTGTAAGTCACCTTACGAAAACCAAATAATCCCAAAACACTTAGGCACCGTACATTAACTCCCTTCTCATTTTTTTGTTTTGTGGCATATCAACCAATAAGATATGTGGGCTGTGCATGCTTTCAATGACTTGAGACTACCAAACATAACCGACTGATTTAGTAACACCAACATGCTGGTTCAGCTTATTAATTACGTGTCCCATCTACTACAGTGTGTACTGTCACTTCACTGCGAAGACTAGTTGAATAGTTCTCTCTGACCGAGATGGGGAATAAATGGACCGCGAGGACTTCCTTTCTACAGTATCCCTATGCCTCTACGCTCACTTCACTCATTTTGCTCCGTACCTAGTCACTTGTTGAAATCTATAGCCAAATGGACATGTCAATGGGAGGGAGTAAGCCCCATGCATGCATGAATGCATGCATGCAACATGCAACACTCACACGTGCACATGGACTCACGCAACACTCACGCACCCATGCGGCACATAGCACACGATGCAACACACACGCTCATGCTCAAGTGCTCAACCTACTCCCTACGTCTGTGAAAGACTGTATATTTAGAGATTTACACATTTACCAGGGCATAATTAACGCCAAAAAGTAGCAGACTTATATGTGCATGCAACCATTGAGATAAGAAGATTAAATGAAGGCCGTTGCATGCTGTAATTAAGGATAGACATGTAGCCTATACCTACAGCACAAGTTGGTGCATTAGTTAATCAATATCGATTTAGATTAAAGGCTAAACACATTGGAAGTGTAGATGTACATCATGTAGTACACTCTTTGTTGGAAGACCAAGGGAGGACATGTTCATGCACTCACATACACAACCAGGGCGGTTCGCGCGCAAGGGTTGGACTCGTGTCGCGCCTGCGTAAAGTTTTGTTTAACTGATTTCTTTGCTCTGCCAACTGACAGGTGGGATCCAGAAACCAGGTGACAATTTAACCAGTCAACAAAGTGCCACGTCGACTATGTGGCCGGTCAGTAGGGTGCAATACGGTGCTCTATGATGAGCTAGTGATCGCATAATCGCCGCAAAACTATATATAGTGACCGTAAAGAGCGTACTGTTACATACGTTGACCGCCAGTGTATTTTATCGTTTCAAATTAAGCCATATTAATCGGAAAGGACGCAGTATGAACTACTACTGCTAGTACTAGTACTGCTTTGATGTGTCCCGTCACCTCGTCGAACGAGGAGAAGCTTGCTTACTACGCCTCTCCCTCGCCCACGCGTGCGGTGGTTCACAGGATGAGGAGAGGGTTTTGACTATAGCGCCCTCTCCCTCTCCCTATCCCTCTCCCTCTCGCTCGCCCTCGCCCTCGCGGTGGACGTGCAGCAGTTCAATCGGTGTCAGATTGCCAGAAGCATATTGTACTGTAGTATCATCATTGTTGGACCTTCCGAAGAGGCGAAGAGCCAAGTGCAAGGTTCACACGAGTACGAACTGTTGAACCTCCCGAAGAGGCAAAGAGCCAAGCGCAAGGTTTTATAGGAGTTGTCGTCCTAGTAGGAGTGTACTAGTACAACTATAGCGAATGATGCTACTGTATATTGCCGCCACGTCACGTATATCCAAAGTTGTGCCACCTTTTTTTCTCAAAGAGCATGTTGGAGCCCGTGCAACAACCACACAAGTTGCACGTACACATAACACATTTACTAGTAATAAATTCTAAAGGACAAATGCCAGTATGCCACACAAGTTCATCTCCAACATGTGATAAATTTGTGCATGACTAGTCTACATATATTCACAGCGCTACCGTCCACAATTACCGTACTCCACATACACGTTATAGATGGGCTACATGTCCTCCTCCAGGTTCCAGTCCCAGGTGTTCTTCATGGATGGCACGATCCATAGCGGTGGGAAACGGGAATCATTGTCGTAGCTTTCTAGTCCGATTCCACACGATGGAGACTCATCCAAGCTGAAGCGGCATAAATCAGGGATAGTGTGTCCCAGCATGTCGTTCATCCGGTAGTGTGCACTGAAGACACAACCATGCTTCATGAACGGCAGGCCTTCCGTGTCGTGCATGGAAGGTGGCATCCGCTTCACAATGGGGTAGCTGTCCCCGATGAAAAGCGAGTACTCTCAAGAGTGTTCCTAGGCACCCACGTAGCATCACGGGGGTCGAACTCGGTGCCGTTCATCTGGTACACGCGGCATCCCAGATTTGGACACATGGTGACATACATAGTCAAGGTCCATGCATAATAATGTTGTGCTCAAATGTGGCGGTTAGTAATACTGTGCAGCAAATAGTACTACTCCGGTATAGAGGAAGTAAAATAACCAGCTTATTATATATAGCCACTCTTGGCTACATGGATGAGATAGTAAGACATGGAAAAACAAAAATGGTGGCAGCTAGTGGGTTCAAGTCTTCAAGGGACTAGCTAGCTATATGCGTCCTCCAAGGTAAAAGTTACTCCTACTAGTACTACAAAGTATACTATTAGTACAACAATGAAAGAGAAGGAGAGAGGGTTAAAAAATGGAATACCTGGGTAGATGGTGACGGCCCGATCGTGGTAGATTATGTGACCATGTTGCACATCAGTGGTACCATGGGTAACGACTGCTAAGATAGTTGATCCCAATATGCCAAAGTTAGCTACAAGGTTCCAGGTTAGACCAAATCGCGGATGCAAATGCACATCCAGGATCGGTGATCTTATTTTAATCGGGGGATGACTGGTCCCTGCAAAATAATGGAGTACCATTAGGGATGCAAATGATGGTTTGTGCATTCCGTTTGTAATCTCCCGTACCATAGGATGTCAACCAGATGAAACAAGTCCCCTGGCTTGTCACCACGAAGATGTGACCTAGATGGCGCACGGTGTCTTCGAACGTGTAGGGGTACAAATCTACCGCTGCCAACATGCGCCAGCCTCTGCCGTTACTGCCTCCTGCATTGATGGCAATCCTTATGTCGAACACCGTGATGAGATAGTAATCGTCATAGCCACGTCGCTTTGTCGGCAGGTCCGCAATTGCTATCTTCTTCAATCTCATGTAGGCATCATCATACGTATTCTTGCCCAGCCAGTCCGGAAGGCCGATCCCAATGGTGGAGAAGGGGTCTACCGGAACGGCCGCACTGCTATGGATGTTGTGCAAAATGATGGTGGTATCCGGCTGGAGGTATGCAAGCCAATCTTTGTTGGCACCGACCCAGACCTATATATAAGACGGTGGGAAGCAGAGAAATTACGGGATGGAAATGGAATAACTATGTACTACATGATCAAACTCCATTACTGACCTGCTCATCGGACAAAATCCGACTACCTCTCAACGTCGGCAGCTCTAGCGGAGTCAACGTGCAACCATGGCCAGGGAGCTGTGGACTGTTCGAAGGATTGTCCCATAGAAGAACCTTCTCCTCGAGGATGCATGGAAGACCAACAAGCATGGCCTGTTTAAGCAGCGTCTTGAAAAAGTTGGTGCAGGAAGCACCGAGTCTTGCGGCGATGAGGACGTCGGAGCGGCATGCGATTTCTCCCATAAGATCGTCGTCCAAGGTCTCCCAGCCCCGACGAGGAGGATAACTGACTGGCGAATCCATGGGAGCAGCGACGAACTGCCTTCTCTTCGGGGGGAGGGGAACTGGCGAGGAGGAGATAAGAGCGTAGTAACCGCAGGGCCTCGTCCCTTCCAACTATAGATCGTTCCTCAGCAAAGGGGTGAGGCTATTATTTACTACTAGTACTCCCTCCGATTCTTTTTTACTCTGCGCATAAGAGCAGACCCGAATACCAAGGCAGGGGCTCGCTGCATGCTTTCTGGATGGAAATACCCCTGGCGCATGGATGGGAGGAGTTAGCAGCTATAAATGCCCCATGCAGCCCATTGGCTGTCCGCTCGCGTTCTCCTCTCTCTGCATGCTGCATGGATGTCTCCCTCTCTCTCACATGACCGCATGCGGTGGTGCTGGCCTATGAGAAGCTCGTGTGGAGATAGCAATCTTCTCTCCAGAAGTGATTTTTTTGAAAGAAAGGGATTATGGAATGTTATGGGATTGCATTATACTGTAAATAATAGCACTAGTAAGAAATTTTTGGCACTAGGTAGTAGTTTTTGGCGTGGATTAAGAAATTTTGGGTATGTTTTTGCCATTTTTTGTACACGCCAACTAGTGTCAAAAAACGTCTTACATTATGTGATGGAGGAGTATGTACTTGTACTGTAGCAGTACTAGTACTACTTTTCTCAACTAGTAGTGCGATGTACTATACTTCTAGTCTAGTATAGTATAGTGCACCAGTTTTGAACTCTTGAATCTCAGGGCCAAGGAGCTACAGTTGGAAGTGGAGGGTACTATTGTTCTCTAGAACCATCGTTGTACTATCAATGCAGGGGAAGTACACCTGCGTAGTGGCCTAGTGGGTACTCTCGGTGCTCTATTCAGCCGCTCCTCTCACGTAGCTGGCCTACTTAGCCGCTCCTCTCACGCACACACTAGCAGCCTGTTTATCAGCGACGGGTACTGCGGGGGCAGAACATTTGAGTTATTTGATACAGCGAGACTAGGCTTTTCGCTTCCATTTGTGGAGGTGTCATGGATCTCGTCGAACTTTGTTAGTAGTTCCTTCTTTATGAATGAGATGAAGCAAAGCTTTTGCCTCCGTTTCAAAAAAACACGGCAAGAGGAATTTCTTTTATAGTAGAGCCGATAATGGAGTGAAGTCCATGCATGCAACGCCACAAGCTACAGAGTAGTAGTAGAGCACTTTACGTACAGAGCCATATTGCATAGTTCCCAATTCCCCGCCAGACTTTTCCGGCTACTCGGGCTTAATTGGGAGGCACTAGTTTAAATATGCTACTAGCTGGAAGCTACAAGCGAGGTGCGGCTAGGGCGAGCACGCGAGCCACGGGATGCTGGGAAGGAAAACCCGTTCACGTGGCTAGGCTGTCCAGTGCACCCAGATTGTGGGGCCGCACGTCCGTTTGACTTCAAATCTCAAACTACCCGTGTAAAATATTGGCTCGCAACAAAGTGTAGTAGTACTATTTTTTTAAAAAGGCCGCCGTACGTTCGGCCGGGATCGAACCCACAAAATGAGGTATACACTCCCGTGACCACTAGTTGTACTCGTTGGAGTACAACGCAACCTAGAATCGCCTTTTGTCGCTAGTAGTACGTACATTGTTCCTTACAAGAAACCCCTAAGAGCATGGTTAATAGTATAGCCAGCTGCTGGCTATAAGCCAGTGCCATGTCATCTACATCCCATCTTATAGCCAACATGTAGTAGTAGTTTATTTCTTATAGCCCGCTGACTCAGCTCTATTGTACTTGCTCAAATAATGCAAGAAACCACTAAAATGCCAAGAAACTACTACCACTTGCATATGTGGCAGACTTAAGATAAGACTACCTTATCAACCATTGTACATGCTCTTACCGACAAAAATCCTCGAGTGACCTCCTACCTCCGGCCCGTCCACCTAGTCATCCTCGGCCATGGGACGCAGCTACCGCCGCCGGCAGAAGGCGAGGTCAAAACCGCCGGCGGTGCGGAGCCCATGTTGCGGCAGCCCGGATGCCAGCTCCGTCCGGCGCTCGCAGCCGCTAGCTAGCCAAGATAGCTCCGTCCAACTGCTTGTCTGCAAGGTTTGCTAGCTAGATTGGCAAGGCAGCGCGGCGGCTTGCTCGCGCTCGCCGCGCTAAGGCCAGCCATATGGCTCGAGCTAAGGCCAGCGCGGCGGCTTGCTTGCTCGTGAGTCACGCTCGGGCCAGCCTGCCAACCCATGCGGAGGCCAGCGCGGCGTCCGGCCTGTCCGGCGGAGCGGCGACCAACTCGCTCATCACCGGCGCCACCGACGAACACGCATCAGTACTATTTGAAGTAATGTTCAGGAAAAATAATGATTTGAGGGGGAATAACAGGATAGAAGGTCAGATGTGGGTCCCTCGTGTCAACGGTCAAACAAAATGTGTTGGTTTAAGCTGCCTCGTCAACACGGACATGTGGGCCAACCCTGTCATAAATGGGTTTAAACGAACCTAATCGGTTGGAGTACTAGGTAGTTTTTGGCGTGGATTAAGAAATTTTGGGTATGTTTTTGCTATTTTTTGTACAATAGATTCCTCCTAGGGCTGGTTGAAAGTGGTAGTTTTTTGTTAAATACTCTACATATTGTAAGTAGGAGTGAAAGTTAAGCTTTGGAAGCCAATAAGCAAGGCTAGTTACATAGTGCATATGTGTACATGATTGAAAGTAAATATCAACCATGAGTGACTAATATCTTGATGGAAAACTCGAAACTATGGAATACTAGGAAAAGAAATGCATGGTTGGAAATACTAGCAATGTTCATGTCCGTTGCAATGAATCATAATTAGAATAATACTTATTCACAAACTTGGTACAAAACACTCTAATTTTGATATACATATGTCACTAGAGATATATTATGTTTCAATTAGAATATATTCCTTGGGCTGTTTTGGTGAGGTCAGGGAGGGATGTGGTTGGTTTTAAGATACTAATTATGAGTTTTTCTGCAAATTGGTAGACAAGTGGGATGTTGGTGAGAAAAGGCAACAACTTACCTCACAATCATTAGATGTAGATCTAATGGTCAGAAACGACGGATGCCAGACACACCAGCATCACCAATTTAGTCTTGTGTAGGAGTAATAGCAAGATCCGTGCATTGCACGGAACATCAAGATGCATTTTTTTATAAAACACTTGTTGTGATTGACCCTTAAGGGAGTAATCCCATGTGTAAAAACTAAAATATGAGATAAGGTGAAGAGGAGTGGGGTGTGGTGGCGGTTGGTGGTCGAACTGAGCGGAGGCACAGGGATTGACGACGCCGGCAGCGGCCACTAGGCCAGTTTGTTCGAGAGGCTTCCTTTCTTAATTGCTCAACAATGAGGTTTGTTGGAGATAAGGATGAACAAGGGAAGGCCTTGTCTGCAAATGTGGAGAGGGGTGCGGGTATCTTTTAGTTTAATTTCCATCCGTCAGATATAGATCGGACGGTCTATATTGCAAGATGGCACACGTACCATCATCACCAACTTGGTTTTTTTATAAGAGAAGAAATATAAGTATGAAGATACAAACGTATTATCGATACTTGCTTCCGTAAACTAGCATCTACATTCTATTCAATGCCTCGGCATGTGGGCCCTTAGCACAATGACTTCTCGACTGTGTAAAACGAAGATTTTCCCGTCGCCGACAAGGAGGGGGTGACGGTGGCGCGCTTTTTGGCTTGCTCTAGTCCTAGTAGTCATACTAGGTGGTCTAAGCATGTGTAGATTTATTCTTTTTCACGTCTCGTGTTTGCCGTACTGCCACGACTGTTCATGAATAGACGGTAAGTTATTCACGGGGAAACCCTTGTTGAGCGTGTTCGCAAGAGAGAGAAAGTGTGCGTGTGTGATATGTTAGAGACTGAGGCAATGATAACAGATTCTTTGTGTCTATGTGTGTGGAGGATAGAGAGATACATGTACATGGGGCTTTGTGTTGTGTAACGTGGAGACACATATACATAATTAGAGAGTGAGTGTGTGAGATACACATGCAGACATGAGGAGAGATGAGGATCCAGGTAAATGGGTGTTTGTGCGTGTCTGCGTGTGTTTGTGCACGCGTTTGTGTGTGAGAGGGAGCGAGTGTATGTGGAGTAGAGAGACCACTGATGATGTAAACCTAGTATAAGGGAAGGGGGTGGTGTGACATGTGTAGTAGCGAGATAGCACGGGTGCGGGCGGGGGAGCAGACTATTTGGAAGAGACATCGAGTGTGTGTGGGGGAGAGGGGTGTGAGAGCGAGAGAAAGAGAGAGCTAGCGCCGGAGAGAGAGAGAGAGGAAGAGAGGGGGAGAGAGGGGTCGTTTGTGTCCATAAATGGCGTATAGATAGGGAGACAATGTTGATGTTGTCCGAAATTGGCCTATGAACGGAGACGCAACGGAAGCGAGTCGTCGTGTGTGTGATAGGGACTTCATGAGAGAGCTAGAATATATGGTGTAGAGAACAATGTGCGAAATCGAGAACGGTTATACATTAGGGAGCTATGCAAAGAGTCACGACATATATGTATACAGGGAAGGAGCTGGGGCGGGTCCGCATGTGGGAGAGATAGAAAGAGGAGAGTGGTGCACAAGGAGACAAAGTGTGCTTGTTTGCAGTGGGGGTGGTGTGTGAGGTGAGTGTGCGAGAACCACATAACTAGGGAGATAGACGTTTGGGGGCGACGTTTTGTGTGTATGGGAAATATACACTCTACATAGTGCGTGTGCTTGGGTAAGACAGATAGCGGGAGACCTAGAGAGTGAGGGAAGAGATGTGTGCATGCCCGAGAGACAAAGTGATAGAGACCTATGTTGGGGTCCGGACTTTACAAGAGAGAGGGGTGTTAATGTGCTCGTGTGTTGGTGTTTGGGGGAGAGAACGACTTCTTTGTGTGTGTGTGGGGGGGGGGGTTGACTTCAGATAAAGAGTGAGGTGTCTATATTTGAGGGACTTTAGCGTAATTGAGATATTGTGCACTCATGGTTGATCAATTTGTTTCACAGTTTGTACTATGAGATAATGATACTTTTGAACATGCGTGATATACCTTGATGTACCAGAATTACAAACCTAAGATTGGAATTTTGGAATTCGACTCCATCATTAGCTTTTGTAATTCATTTAAATGGAGGTACATTTTTTAAGCCGGGATTTCATGATTTCAAATTCATATATCAAACCTAGAGATATACACATACGAGCATGTTCAAACTTTATAATCATCCACTTTATTCATACACATACACATTTTTGCTTTTGTCATCATATTTAGGATAAACACATTTGGAATTTCATTTGAATTGGACCGTATGATGGTATTTGCTTGTAGTAGCTCAATAATCCATATTTGAATTGAATGGACAATCTAAGTTTCGAGTTGGAGACATTGATTTTCAGAACATGCACATTTTTTTGCGTTCAAAACAAACAAATTGTCAGCCATGATATCATAGTCGGCTGTACGAGAGCAGAATACTTATAATTTTAGGTGCCAAAAGCTTTCAAACTTCCCGCTCACATCAAAATATCACGCGCCCGAAAGTTTAGCCCTGCGATATTCCTGTTTTGCCCCTGCCACATGAACGGAAAAGGGCTGCTTTGGTAACTCCATTGTTTTCCTCTCTTTGCCCCCAACATTCTTCCCCAGAGCCCCTCCCCTTCCCCTCCCCGACCCCCCAACCAAGGCAAGCCGCCGAATCTAGTCCTCCGCCGCAGCGGTGGACCTCGCACCCCGCTAGATCTACCTTCCGCACCTTGGAACCCCCAATTGCCAACTCACCAGTTCACCGGAGCCGCTTCAGCGACTGGCTTGTCCACCACTCTAGATCTCCTTGACCGCCATCATGGTCCACCGCACAGGATCTACTTAACCGGTGCCCTCGTCCACCACAGTGTAGGCCCTTCACTGACTCCCTCGTCCGCCCCTTCGCTGGCCCTTCATACAAGCCCTCGTCCGCCGCAACAGATCCGCCTCACTGAAAGCACTGTACAACGCGCCTGCCGAAGTCTTCGTCCACTGCACCGGACCCGCTCCACAAACGCCATATTCAACTCCACCGGCCCTGCTTTACCGACGCTGTAGCCTCATCAGATTATTTCGATTTGTACTTCTTCGGTTTTTCTCTTTATCATGCAACTGTTCACTTACCACATATGAGCTTTGTTGTATGTCGACAGGCGCCACAACCGTAGCACCGGAGCCGCTTCAGCGACGGCGACAGCCGGCGCAAACTCAACTGCAACACGAGCACCATCGATGATCCTTAGCTATCAAGTATGACAACGATACCCATACGCCGCCGAGAATCAGGTACTATTATCCAACGGTCGGCGCCTACGTTCACTTTCCTAGCATAAGCACCGCACCTTTGAATTTCTTCAGGGCATCATTTAGTTTTTCATGAGACGCGTTATTCTTCTTGCACCTGTAGGGCCATACTTCTGGCAGTGAACATGTTACATGTGCTAAATTACATACCAGTGCGCATATAGTTAATACGCTTTAGTTTTGTTCTGATGCCACCTGTTGGTTCCATCAGACTGCTTAATGTTCTCTATGCTTAATTACACATCAGCAAACTAGCATGTGGTTTCGCTGCTTTTTGTTCGTTTTACCCTACATTTTCTGATGCTAGCTATTACATCACTGCTTCGAGCCTCTGTTCATTACTTGTTTGTGTGTTCTTGATCTTCCCAAGTTGCATGACTAATTTTATGCTTCTATTAATTATGGAGCTGCCAATCCCATCAAGCAAAATATTTGTTCTTTTGGGGCTGGCACCTCGAACAAGCATAAAAATAGAGGGAAGCAGATATACTCCCTCCGATTCTATTTACTCTGCCCATAACTCTTGACCCGCATACCAAGGAGGGCACTGGTCTAATTTTTCTGGACTAATTTGCCAATTAATTAGGGCAGAGGCGGATGGGGCGGGGCACAAAAGGAAACCAGCGCTAGGAATTGGCAACGCGCAGACTAATACGAGAAAACTGAGAAAAAGTTATACGCAAAGTAAAAAGAACTGGAGGGAGTATTGTCATGTATGCACACACACCCTTCTTTCATTAGTTTAGATGAACCATTGATGATCAATTCGGACCAGTTCATGCGATTAAAATTAATTTTACCTAAATAGATGGTGCAGAATAAACTACAACATTTTGCTACTATAAAAAGAATCGGAGGGAGTATTGTCGTGTGAGCATATTGTATTGGATGAAATAACTGTTTGACTCAGAGTGTATCCAACCTACTGAATTTGAAGATCACGACATTTCTAAATCATAATCATATATAAAGGTGGAATAAATCTTTGTTGTGGTCTTGAAGAAATAAATAACAAAACGTATAATTATTTGTGGATATTCGTAATCGAATACAAATTGGATTTGAATTTAGTTTGCCAGGTCCCAGGGCAAACGTGAATGCTAATTCTCCCAAGTTTTGAACGAAGCGGCTAAACACCCACTATAATGTGTGGGCTGCTCGAAGCAAGTCTTTGCAAGATGGAAATTACTGTCTACCCCTGACACTTGGCATCCTTATCGACAGGATTTACACTACTGTCGATAGGGGTAGACTAGTAACTTCAATCAGACGTGACACGACGGCCTCTGAGCCTATTCAGACACGGTGGGCGCCAAATGTGGGCGGCAAAACACATTTGATTCAAGCTCGTCCGAAAGACATGTGTCTCTTCCTCCATTTCCCCATTCATACACGGTGGGCGGCAAAACAAACTCTCCTCGTCCGAAATTGATGTAGGCTTATATTTTAAATAAGGGCAGATGTGTAACTTCCATCAGACGTGACACAACCGCCCTACCTGTCAGCCCCGTTCATACACCGTGGGCGCCAACCATGGGCGGAAAAATACCCTCTCCTCGCCCGAAATAGTTACTGGCTAATATTTGGGAGATGCGAGATTACCATCCTATCCCCAACCGACGCGATATCCGAAATTTTAAACGGGGGATAAGTTCGTAACTTTCCCCCATTTCAGAGAAGCACGTCCCAAAGTTTGAGATCCCCCCTCCCCTCCATTTCCCCATTCATACACCATCGGTGGCACGACAACCTCCGCACTGCGGCCAGCCTCCTCCGTCCGCCACCCCATCCTCCACCTTGCCGGAGCCGCTACCCCTACCCCGTCATCCACTGCAAGAGATGTACGTCTCTCATCCACGGCGTTGGACCAGCATGCTTTCATTGCCTCCTCTCACTTCATCGGCGCCGTCGTCCACCTTGTCGTTGCCGCTCCTACGACCGCCTCGTCCACGGCAATAGGATATATCCCCCGACCCGGCCGTCTGCCATCTAAAGTCTTCTTCCCCGCCGCCGACAGCCATCGCACCCGCAGCACCCTCAACGTATCAGCATAGGCCTACACGGCGTCGCAAGGGAGGTGGTACACTTCCATATGTGTTTAAGTTATTGATCTCACCCAGAAAATAGATCGTAATTTGTTTACTATACTTTTCTTGTCCGTACCAAATCGTAGTGGCTAGTTGAAAGCAAACATTGGTTGCGAAGTAGGTTTGTCCGGTTTGCACCTTTAGATCCGCCATGGCACGGGCACTATACTCGTAAAGCTTATGGTTTCCCCCCTTTATATTCACTACCATCATCGTAGATGCTTCGTGTCGTGCTAGCACTACTCCTCAAGACCTCAACCCAAAGCTTACGTTTTGAAATACGAATCTGATATGATGCTCATATCACTAAAACAGAGAATGTTTAATTGGTCACCTAATGTTCCTATATTCGTTTTGAAAAGCATGTGCGCCACCCACTGGTCCAGCTAGTTCCACTTTCCTGATTTTTCCCTTGATGCTTAGGGTTTTCCCCTTTTATCTACTCTACTATGATCTGCGTAGGTGCTTTCTGTCATACTAGCATTACTCCACCCTTCAAGCTAAACAACACAACACTCAGAATTCGAAAGCTTAGTTGTTCAAATATGATTGTGATATGATACTGATATTAGTTAACAGACACATTTAATTGGTTAGCTAAAGGTCCCACTTGAGTTTCCAAATGCATGTCGCGACATATAGAGAGACAGCATAATTGCATTTCTTTGTCACTTGTTGACTATACTTTCTTGTCCATACAAAATCTTAGTTGTTATTTCAAAGAAAACATCGGTTGCTAACTACCCTTTGCGTGGTTTGCAGCTTTAGATCTGCCATCACACTGCCATGGTCAACACTGTACTCATCATGCTTATGTTTTCCCCATTTTATGATGACCACAATCAGCCTACGTGGTTCTTGTCGTAATAGCACTGCTCCACCCATCGAGCTAAACAAGCTTAGTTGTACAAATTCATATATGATATTATTGCTGATATTAGTAAAACTGGGAGATGTTTAATTGGTTAGCTAAATGTTCCTACTTTAGTTTCGAAATGCATGTGAGCCACATATGGAGAGACCAGAAAGAATAGTATTTCTCTGTGCGCTCTGGTTCATCATGGGTGGCCAACCGACATTGTATTAAAAGACTTGTAATATCTTCAATCTACTTGCTCTTCTGCTCTTCTTTAAGATGATACTCTTCTCTTGCGGTCGACTGGTCAGGTCGAGTTGTTCTCCCTTAGTATATTTTGAATCTGTCAGGTCAGGTCGACTTGTTCTTCTTTACTATATGTTGAAGCTATCATCTGCGAAGTGTCATCACTTTTGGAGCTCTCATATTTTGAGTAGTAGGCCACATTATATTAATGCACACAACAAATTACAGCATGCATGTCATGTTTTAAAAGAATTGCAGAGATAGCACAAAGGGGTTTACAGGGAGGCAGTATTGGATTAGAATCACTTCTGCATTACAAAGAAAATCTCACTTGTTTTTATGTTTTCATGCATGTCAGATATTGAACATTATCAAAATGAATATGACAATGGGCGCATGAGAGGAATATTGCGGAATGATCCACTGCCTAACAAACTTGGCATGGTGGAGGATGGCCTATCTTATTCACCCACCAAGGTGCTTGCTCTAACTTTGCAAAGTTGTATTGGTCGCACATATTTTGCTTCTGACCTCTTGCATTACTTCTACTTTGTTACACCATCTTCTTAGTTTAAGCATCATATATGAGTATATGCCATACCTATCCATTTTATGTACCTATTCCATGTGTCGTCACACTATGTTTTCCCAGTCAAATGTTGTTCTTTCGTAATAGGTGTCCAAAAGGAAGAGGGTGAGTGCAGGTCATCAAGGAGTACAAACTAGGTATTTGGAAAAGGTAGTGATACCTGTTAAATCAGATAGATCAACAGCCACAGAAAACACAGGCCCAACTGGACCACACTTTACCCCTACTCTAGTGGCCAAACCCCTATTAGAACTGCTGGGAGCCCAGCGTCAGGTACTGTCTATGATATCAATTCAAAATTTGAACTCCTAAATTTCTGCTTGTGCCTTACCTTCTCTCTTGTATGAAAACTAATTTCAGATGAATCTCCTTGCTCAAAGGATCATACGATCTCAAAACAATAATGGGCTCTGCATTGCTCTTGTCAGTACTTCTCTCCCTTTTGCCTTGTAACATTGTACTTAATTAATTGCTATTTGATTATGTATCATCAGTCTGCACCTGAGCTTCATTATCCTCTATTTCTTCCAATACTATTTGATCTATATTTACTCTTTGCAAAATGTAGAATAATGGCAACGCTTATAAAGAATTTTCTTTGGGGAATTTATTGAATTATCCTTCCATCAACATGGAGAAGGGCTTTGTCTAGCCTGTGTTAACATGTAATGTAAGTTCATCCTTCTCAATCCTTCAAACTTTGTTCTAGTATAGAGTTGGGTAGGCATCATTTCCTCCACTGTTGTTTGCTTTGCTATTTACATCTGATTGGATGTGTGCAACAACTACCAGTTTCAAATTGTAGTTGTAAAAACATGTTCCTTATGCAGAACAGATCCATTTATTTGCTTATATAATTGTGAAACCTATTACGTGTCCCCTTGTTTCTCTTCAGACTCGTATCTCTTACGCCAGGCAGAACTTTAGGGAAGATAGTGAGCCAAACCATCTTGAGGATAGCGAGATGACCCCAAGGTCCTGTCTTGATGAAGACAGTGAGTTGAAGCTACTCACCAGCAGGTGTGAGACAACCTATGTGTAGTCGCTGCCTCAATCAGTTTGACTTCTTCAGTCTCGACTTAAAGCGGAAAGGCTTGCTACAGCTCAGCTCCGACTTGAAGTCAAAGATGCAATGAAGATGTCAGAGGACCGCCGTGCGCACCATCATGCCTTAAATCTAGTGTTGATGCATCTATCGTTGACACAACTGAGGTCTACTCAGCTTCTTCAGCTGTTTGGGGGGGGGCGACCTGGCCAGGCCTAGTGCCTTCTGAAGTGCTCTCAGTTTTGTATATTCTTTTGTCGGCGCGTTTATTTGCACTGGTGGCGAACTTTGATGCCCAGTGGATGTAATATGTGTGATAGCCGTGATAGCCTAGCGTAAGTTGCTTGCTTATTTATTTCCTTGTTGTCTTGTTTATTTGTTTGCTTCTAGTCATTGCAGTTATTTTTCCACGGTTTGCTAGTGGCTACAATAACCTATTTTTTAAAACTAGGCCACAATAACCATGGGCTAATATTTACTGTAGTGACACTGGGCCTCCTACGGGCCATAGAAACAGTGGGCCTTCTACGGGCCGTAGAAACAATGGGCCTTCTACGGGCCGTATCGTCAATGGGCCTTATACGTGCAGTATGATCGATGGCCAAACATGGGCCAATAACAGGCCACATTATGGCCGTAAACGGGCTATAGTTGGAATCGTCCGTTCATGGGCCGACCATAATGGGCCATCGTTAATAGGACATATTTGATGATGCTATGAAAACGGCCCAACGTATTAATGGACCACAAACGGGCTGACTGTAACCACGGGCTGAATTTGGCCCACAAGCAGAAAATGACAGTAACGGGCCGTAAGTAAACGAATGCTGGAAATGAGCCCAAGAATAAATGGGCTTTGAGAAGGCCGAAAGATAACATGGGCTGGAAACGGCCCAACGAAATAACGGGCCGTTAATGGGTATAAAGTGATACACTGTTCATTACGGGCCAGTTTCACCACGGGCCATTAATGGGTGTAAAGTGATACACTGTTCATTACGGGCCAGTTTCACCACGGGCTGTTAGTAGGCCAAGAGTTACATAGGGCCTCATATGGGCCGAAAGACGTCATGGGCCATACATGGGCCAAAAGTGAAAACAGGCTGGAATCATATTGGATGGCCTAGATGATGCTACTGGGCCTAATTCTGATAGGGCGTAACGGGCCTTGGGTTAGCGGGCTGTCAATGGGCTATATTCGACCAGGCCGTTAACAGGCTTTCCATGGGCCGGCCTGCCAGCTTTTGACCAAGTCAAATGGGCCGGCCTTTTCACAGGAATGGGCCTCTGTTGGGCCGTGCCACGTGTCGACGTATCATAGGCGCCTTCCGTCCAATGAGTGGTTGACATCTGTCCCAACGATGAGCCGACACGTGTTTCCTCCAGCCAATGATGATTTTACACGTGGAAAATCCCCATTGGTCGGGGCTGTTAACGGGTTATCGGATCCAAAACCCGACCCGATAGCTTAACAACGTTCCGTTACGGTGGATGCCACGTGTCAGTCACCCTTGACGAAAGCACTTCTGTGACGCGTGATTTATCGTCATGGAAGTGGACACTTCCGTGATGATAATTTTGGTAATGTCATGGAACACTTCTACGACAGCACAGGTATGACTATCTTGATTCTATCATAAATTTGTCATGGATGTACATGCATGACAAAAAAAGCGACCTACTGTGACAAACACGTATCATCACGGAAGTGTATTTTTTTGTAGTGCATGCATTTGCAATCCCCGTCGCAGAGGCAGCTGTCGACGGTGAGGTTGAGGGGGACACAGCGCCATAGGGGGCGCCACCGTCGGGAGAGCAGGGCGGTTCGCACGACAGATTTGGTGGGGAGGAGGCCAATGATGACGAGTAGCATGTCGTCGGGGTGGCTGCTGATGAAGTCCAGGCTCGCCGGATGCGGTTTTGGCTCGAGCCGCCTCCGCTTGTTGGCTGCCTCGCCATCCATCTCAACCGGAGGTGATGCTGGTGTACACGTGTGCTGGTGTGTGTTGTGTGCTGGGTGTGCGCGAGTGCGTCCTTCTGTGCATGCCGCCGCGTAGTGGTGAATTGTGCGCGAGTGCATCCTTTGCGCGCAAAAAGTTTGTCCTCAATGCGCCCTCAATTTACTAGCGTGCGGGGTGCTACCCCGAGTGGTTTCAACTTTGTTTACTTCACCGCGTGTCAGATGGGCCTCTAGTTTACTTATTTTCACCCACTGCCACATGGGCCAGCACACGAAGATACAGAACACGAGCTGACAAGGCAGCATGTGGATTGGTTGACCGGTCAACTAAACAATATACGGAGCTATACGCTGACACAATGAGCGTATAATCCGTCGGTATAGAGAGTTCGAGTGAGAGGGGAGGCCCGTGAGAGATAGCAGAGAGAGAGAGAAAGAGCTACTCCCTCCGTTCGATAATGTAGTTCCAACATTTTTTTAATTCAAACTTTTGAAACTTTGACCAAGTTTATAAAGAAATTACTTATATCTGCAATACCAAAGATAAATGATAGATGAAGTAAGTACATGTTGTGATGAATCTAATGATCGTTCCAGATGTAAATGTCTTTCTCCACATATACATGGTCAAACGTTTCTGAGGTTTGACTTTTCAAAACATCCATATGCTTATGGACGTGACAGAGTCCCTAACAAGAGAGAGAGAGAGAGAGAGAGAGAGAGAGAGTGAAAAAATTGTGTGTGCGTGTGTGAAAGAGACATGGACAACACACGATAAAAGTAGAGAAAAAGCGTGTGTGTCTTATGCAAACATATCACACATGCATCTTCGACAACGGAGGCAAGGTGAGGAGATAGTGTGTGGTTGTTTGGAACCGAGAGAGCAAGACCCCTAGCACGTGGCCAAGAGGGGTCTGACAAACAAGGGAGAGAGGTCGAGAGAGACGTACGGAGAAAATGTCGACATGGGGAGGAGAGAGTGTATGTTTGTCATAGAGAGATCCCCTAGAGATCATGATGGGACTACATGGGTGGGAGATCGAGTGACAAGGTGTGTGCGCGATAGAAGATGCCCCGAGAGATATTGAGATAGACGTATGGATGGAAGGAGACAATATGAGTGTTCATGTTGGCTAGTAAGAGATAATCATACTTAGGAGGGGGGAGTGCTTGCGCCTATGATGGATTGATGGATTGAGGGATTATGGTACTTAGGGGGTGCGTGTCACATGGAGAGAGAACAAGAGCGGAGAGTGTTGGATGGGTCTATATGTATAGCGTGAGCGAGACATGTGTATGTGTGAACCAGGGAGATATAAGGCCAGTTTGGCTTGCGTCCTGAGCATCTTTTACCTGGCCTGGGGTTGTGGCTGGATTTCATGCACGCTTGTTTGGTTGCTATCCTGTGAAAAAGAAAGCCCGCCTGGCCTGGGTTCCCTTGCACTTTAATTAGCCTGGCTGAACTCCAGACACTGCAAGTAGCCTGGCCCAGGCGACCGATTTCGAACGCCTGGTCGTGCCTGGTCGTGTGGCCACGAGGCTAACAGCAACATGGATGGATATTAGCATTAAATAATTGATGCATGGATTGATTGATGGGACATTGATGTGTTGCCTGGTCCAGGCATGAACCAAACGCTTCAGCACCACACAAGCCTGGCCAGGCAGAAATATTTTACATCTCACGTTCACACCAGGAAGTACCGGCCATCAAGGCATGATGGTCAGGTCATGAACCAAACTGACCAATAAAGTTTGAGAGAGATTGAGGAGCCCCGATAAGGCTGAGTGGTGCGTCAGATAGCTGAGAGGGGGAAAGAGATATTCCATCCGCTTGATAATGCAGTGCATGTAAATTTTTTAGAAGTCAAACTTTGGAAACTTTGATCAGGTTTACGCAAATGTTATTTATATCTACAATACCAAAGATACATCATACAAAACTACACCTCATGGTGAATCTAATGGTATATGTTTGTCGTACTAGATGTAATTATTTTTCTCCACGTACATGGTCAAACTTTGTGATGTTTGACTTTTCAATAAATCTATATGCTATGGACCGAGGAGAGTGCCTCAGTCGAGACAGATCAAGTGCGTGTGAAGGAGAATGAGTAAGTGTGCAAAAAGAGTATGTGTGTGAAAGAGAAAGTGACAACAAACGATAAATTAGAGAGAGAGAGAGTGTGTGTGTGTGTGTTTTTTTCATTTCTCATGCGAACATATCATGCATGCATCTCCGAGATGGAAAAGCAAGGCGAGGAGATACACGAAGATAGCTAGTGTGTGATTGTTTGCAACGGAGAGAGACACCCCTGTAGCACATGTCCAATAGAGGTGTGGCCAACAAGGAACAAAGGTTGAGAGGGACACATGGATGGCATGGACGCATGGGGAGGGAGAGAGGGTGTGTTTGTGATAGAGAGATCCCGTCGAGATCGTGAGGGGAATTATGGGTGGGAGATCGAGGGAGTGCGTGCGCGGTAGAAAGATGCCCCGAGAGAAATCGAGATAGACCATGCACATCTTTGTGATGGAGACTAAGATTAGCTAGTCATATACATATAGGGGGGACTGCGTGTGCCTACAATTGAGTGAGACCATCATACTTGTCTAGCTGGGCATGGGATTGTGTGTGTGCGCGTGTGAGATGGAGAGAGAACGAGGGGGAGAGATAGAGTTTTAGATAGGCCTATCGAGTGCGAGTGAGATATGCATGTGTATGTGTGACCCAGGTGGATGGAGAGTTTGAGAAAGGGGGGAAGAGCTTCGAGACGACATAGTGGTGCGTGAGAGAGTTAAAGGCAAAGATCCAAGGAATCTGTGTGCGTACGATGAGTGCACCCAAGATATCTAGCTTGGACTAGCTAGAGTATCATACATAGTGTGCGAGAGACACCTATAGATGGTGTATATATGCATGCGAACTAGAAAGACCCCCCCCCCACACACAGAGAGAGAGAGAGAGAGAGAGATGGAGAGAAAGGGAGAGGGATGAACAAGGTTTTTGTGTCGGATGCGTGCGACAAAATTGAAGATTGTCGGAGAGAGAGAGAGAGAGAGAGAACAGGAGTCCAGGAGAGGGGGAGGTCGCGTTTTATGCATCAAAGACGGATATAAACCATGTTTCGATATAAACTCGCATTCAAATATTTAAATTGGAGAACATGTTGTCTGCAATCCACACATGAACGGATATATGCGTATATCAAACAAGTTCATTAATTTGACTTTCAACATGTTCATGGAGTACTATAATATTGTACAACATGCTACTCGATTGAGGTGTTCAATTTTGGATTTAGTTCACTTTTTTGACCTACTGAATGAGCTATTTCATTGAATCGAGATATTTCATTTTGGGTTTGATTCGCGTTTTTGAGTGGGTCAACTATTTGTCATATAGTAAATCGCTAGCAACGAGCATGTAAAAACACATTACTCCCGAGCATCATCTCTCCATCTAAAAAAGAAGTGGCAACCTAATATTTCAAAATTTGATCCGAATCGACTTGGTAAGGTAGACATGGATGCTCGTTCTCCCAAAATTTGAACGAACCGTTAAACATCCTCTCTGCTCGGTGGAATTTGCCTGAGCAAATAAATGGGAGACGCGAAATTACCATCCTATGTGGGACACGCATCAATTGGCCCGTTGTACATCGAGGGTAGGTTCGTAACTTCATCCAAGCGCGCCTTCTCCTCGGCCGAAACGACATGTGCCGAATAATTCATAAACCATGGTCGGCAAAACATGCTCTCCTCGCCCGAAATAGCTCGCGCCCACTATTTCAAAACACGCTCTCCTCGCCCGAAATCGCTCGCGCCCACTATAGTTCAAAACACGCCCTCCTCGCCCAAAATCGCTCCCGCACAGAGAAGCAAAGTTACTCTACTATCCCCGACCCTCAGTACACAGACCCATGCCGAGAAGCCTATAGGCAAGGGTAGAACTGTAACTCCCCCTCACATTTCAGACAAATGCGTCCGTAAGACATGGTTCCACTCCCCTCCCAATTTCCCCCGCCCGCCCCATTCATACCTCGTGGGCGCCAAATCACCTTCTCCCCGGGAAGCTCCCTGCTCCCGAGCGGCGAAACCTCAGCTCCACCTCCATGGCGCCCCTCGCCGCACCAATTTCACAGCCGCCCTCCTCCCTAATGCCAGAGACGCTGTCCATTTGCCGTCATGCACTGGGCCATGTGCCTCTTACTCTGTGCTGCTGGTGCTGCCTCGACAACGGCCGCATGAACCGTACCGGAGCCAATTCACCCCCGCCGTTGTTCATGGCGCCAGAGCGGCTCCAACTTCGGATCCGTCCAGAGTCCTGGCGCTGCTTCGGCGTAGCTATCGACCGTCACGACATCGCTCTTTCCCTGCCGCCGGTCGCCACCACAACCGCGCCGGCCTCACCGACTTGGCAGCTAGACCTGCCTCACCATGCCGCCAGATAGGTCGCACCCTCATCTCAAATCACTTTATTTAGGCATTAGTTGTCTGAATTTTTATTCTGGGCCAATCGATTTGCAATGGGAAGCAGCACCCCACGAGGCGGCGGAGCTCCTAGGCTACTGGTTGGCTGGTGTCTAACGTAAGGGTGCGGGGCCGCAAGTTCGCCGCAGAAGCAGCGCTTAGATGGCTATCTTTTAGAGTTGCGTGGGTTGAAGGTACTGCCGCCGCCGGATCTGGATGACAGGGGGTCTTTGTGGATTGGCCCGGGGGCGGCGCAACCACGGCAGTGCGGTGGGGCGGGGAGCGGGGTTTTGGACGAGGCCATGGACGGCGGAGGTAGGCTGCTCTACCGTTGGTCGCTGGCTCTTTGGGGAAGATTCCAAACAATGTCAGCCAGGAGGCACAAGATGGCCATCCATCCAGCGTAGATCGGACAGTACCAAAATAAAATAAAATAAAATTGTGTGACCCTAATTTAGTCTTCAATCAACAGACGTGTGACCACTCTCGTACCTTGCTGTTGATCTCTTAGTGTATTTCTTCAGATCAAAGAGATATGTCGTTCTTAACATTATGCGTTATCTGCATCTTCAGACACACCGTCTTCCGACTCACCGCAGCTGCTCCAACAATGGAAGCATACACCAGAAGGGAGCTATAGTCCCCACTCAACAGTTCCATGCATCGAATGTGCATGCCCGACATGCACAGCCACAACAACTGCAGGGCCATCGACAAGTCAGCACATGATGCTCACTCCTATGGATGGCAGCTAGATAGGTTGTACCCTCATCTTACTTGTGTGCAACATTTATGGCTTTGTTATTCATCTAAGCATGGAAAATAGATCATCACATTTCACTGTATATTCATGCTGATCTCTTACGGGTCTTGTTCAGGAGTTAACGTTGTTCGATAGTTCAGCTAAGATACTTGTTCTTTAGGTAACACTGTTCCATAGTTATCATCCATTAGCCAATGCTATCCCACAGGCTGGTGATTATAGTATTATACCACTTCTAGTATTTCCTATGTTGTTCTTTAATACTTTTATGTGCCATCTAGTTAATCTTGAGTACAAACGGTACATATTCTGTAGCTTTCATCTGTGTTCTCCCTTTAGTTTATGAGACCTGTTGCTGCTAGTTAACCCCAGTCCTACTATTTATGTCGTCTCCTACAGACACTCATTACATAAATCTAAATACTAGTTGTCTTCCATGCATGTCAGATATAATTGCACACACTGATATATCCACAAGAACCTCAGGGAGCAATGTAAAGGCCAATAAACTTGATGTCAATGATACCCAATATGATGGAACATGTAAAGGCAGTTCTTCAGAAGACTTGCAGAAAGATGATGAATCCTCTTTACCCCACAAGGTCCTTGCTCTAACTTGGCCTGTGATATGGGTACAACATGCATATAATGTCCTGGAGTGTATGTACTCTGTTGCAATGCCATGTGCTTAGCATGCTGATCATGCATGTAAATATGTCATGCATTCCTGTTTTTCAGTACCTATTCCATTCATGATAACATGTTTTCAAATTCAAGTACTGTCATTCTACTCTATCGCAATGCCATCTGCTTAATTTGGACATCATGCTTCTGAATATCTTATGCATTGTTATTCATCAGTATGTACTTCATCTGTCTACCATACCATGTTTTTTTTTACATTGAAGTGTTGTTCTAGTGCTCTGTTGCAATGTCATATTATTTTCCCAATCATACACGTGTATGTTGCCTTAGTTATTTCTGTACGTATTCCGCTAGCATACAGTTTTACATTCAACTAGTGTTTTTTGCTGTGTCGTCCTGTCGTATCCCTAGCTCTTACACCATACTCCCTCCGTCAGGATTACATGTTGCCGAAATGGATAAAAAAGGATGTATCTAGAACTGAAATACGCCTAGACCCATCCATTTTTTTCTGGATGGAGGGAATACATGTCAATATGTCATGCCTTTCTATTCTTCAGTACCTATTCCATCTCTCTGCTTCCGCATGTTTTATAATTAAAGCACCATTCTTCTATACAAGGCATGCAAGGGGAAGACGACTATGTTAGAATCTGAAGGGTTACAAACAAGGCCTTTGCAAAAGATCCAAACGGTAGGAGATAATAAACCAACTCCAGTTTTTATAGATACTGCTCTAGCACAGAGAAACCCAACTCCTACTGATAATAAGCAGATTCCAGTGGCCAAAGAACTAGTCCGCTCCAGTCCAGCAAAAATATGTCAACTCAATTCTAAGAAGCGTGTGCGTATCCTTGCATCATGAAATTTGATAGCATGATGATCATATTTTCTACATGTTTCTTACCCATCTCTCTTTTAGAAAATAAGCTTAACAGATAGAAGATTTTCTGCAATGGTATCATTTATGAGGAAAGATTCTTGCAAGAATTATCTGTGCTCCAATGTAGATGTAAGTACCTGTTGTATATCACTATATTTTTACATCAACATGTATTTTGTTAATCGGCGTGAATCCAACCTTTATCTGATCTAAATTTAGTTGTAGCAAAATGTATGATTAAAGGCCACAATGTTGATTTTTGCAAGGAAAACTGCCTGGTAGTTTTGCATCCTGAGCTGCATGAGTGTACTATCTCATATCAGTGGGTTTGAATACTTTGGTTCTGCAGTGGGTTTTTCAGTGTTTTTTTACTGTGTTGTCCTGTCGTATCCCTAGCTCTTACATCCTACTCCCTCTGTCCGGATTAAATGTCGCAAAAATGGATAAAACTAGATGTATCTAGAACTGAAATACGCCTAGACCCATCCATTTATTTCCGGATGGAGTGAATACATGTTAATATGTCATGCCTTTCTATTCTTCACTACCTATTCCATCTCTGTTGTAGCATGTTTTATAACCGAATCACCATTCTTCTATATAAGGCATGCAAGGGGAAGACGGCTATGTTAGAATCTGAAGGGTTACAAACCAGGTCTTTGCAAAAGATCCAAACACCAGGAGATAATAAACCAACTCCATTTTTCATAGATACTACTCCAGCACAGAGAAACCCAACTCCCACTGATAATAAGCAGATTTCAGTGGCCAAAGAACTAGTCCGCTCCAGTCCAGCAAAAGAATGTCAACTCCATTCTTAGAAGCGTGTGCTTATCCTCACATCATGAAATTTTATAGCATTCTGATCATATTTTCTACATGTTTCTTACTCGTCTCTCTTTTAGAAAATAATGTTAAACAATACAAGACTTCCTCCATTGGGATCGTATTCGAGGAAAATATCTTGCAGGAATTCTCTATGCTCCAGTGCTGATGTAAGTACCTGTTGTATATCACTATATTTTTACATTAGCATGTATTTTGTTAATCGGCGTGAATCTAACCTTTATCTGATCTAAAATTAGTTGTAGCAAAATGTTAAAGGCGCCAATGTTGATTTTTTAAGGAAAACTGCCTGGTAGTTTTGCGTACTAAGCTGCATGAATGTGGTATCTCATATCACGCACATTACTGAATTGTAGTGCTTCTCTGGTTGCACATTCATTCATTGTGTCAATGTTGCTTTCGTATTACCTTACCTGGCTGATGATAGCTGTGCCATGTTGTGTTAATTTGGTGTAGGCTAGTGGCCCAAACGTTCGTTGTGTCAATGTTGCTTTCCTATTATCTGACTTGGCCAATGATAGCAATGCTAGTGTGTTAATTTTGTGTAGGCTGCTGAAGATAAGAAGACAAACTCTGAAAATAGCAAGGCAACCCCATTGTTTCTTTTCAGTAAATCTAGGTCAGGTAATATGGCAATAACTCATGATTAATCTGTTTGGTTCCCGTCCTAATTTATGTTATGATGCAGTGGTCAAGATACTCTCCACTATCAATAATACAAGCCTTCCAAAATCACCATCTGAATCTGTTCAGTATCCTCTGTCTCGAATGCAACGGAATAAATGTATGTTTGTGAACCAATTAATGGCTGAAGCAATGATGGAAATGGTGGATGAATCAGAGGTGCAGAGTCGTGCGACACAACAACTGATCAATGTTTTCAGAGACAGTGTGGCAAAGCAGCAAGAACTTGCCCACATGCTTATGGGTCTCATCTGTGCTGAGGTTGCAGATTGTGACATTGTAGATGGTTAGGTTCTGCTCATTTATTTGCACTGGCATCAATCTTTGATTGCCCAGTGGATGTAATTTCCTGTAATATATTCTGGATGTGCAACGTTATTCCCTGTATGCCGTACCTTTGCTCGTCGTAATGGGCTCAAATTATCCAATTTGGCCTAAATACATGAACAAACTTTAGTGGGCCCATTAAGTTAATGGGCCGTTACTAGGCCGAAAGTTAATGGTCGACCCTCTTACCTCCCGGGTCATTAACAGGCCGACATCGAAGCGGGCAACAGGTAGCCCCAATTTATTTCACGGGCCGTTAACAAGCCGTTACTAAGTTTGGGCTACATATGGCCCAACTATACTGTAGGCCTTTAGCAGGCCGAAAGAGACAGCGGGCTACCATGAAGAGCATGGGCCGCTAAGAGGCCGAAAGTCGGGTCGTATTGTAAATGGCCCAACTGTGTTGTGGGCCTTTAGCAGGCCGAAAGAGAAACCGGGCTGGTATTGGACCATGAAGGGCATGGGCCGTTAAGAGGCCAAAACTAAGGTCCGACTACAAATGGCCCAACTCATTTATGGTCCGTTAACAGGCCGAAAGGCAGACAGGGCCGGGAATTGGCCCAACACTTAAATGGGTCGCTAAAAGGCCAAAACTCAGGTCCGACTACAATTGGCCCAACTGATTTATGGGCCGTCAACAGGCTGAAAGTGACACCGGGCCAGAAATTGGCCCAACACTTAAATGGGCCGCTAAAAGGCCGAAACTCAGGTCCGACTACAAATGGCCCATCAGATTTATGGGCCGTCAATAGGCTGAAAAACACACCAGGCCGGAAATTAGCCCAACATTTAAATGGGTCGCTAAAAGGCTGAAAGATGTACATCCTGAAAATTGGCCCATCCATTAAATGGGTCGTTAACAGGCCGAAATCTGATCGGGCCGATATTGAGCCCAAATATATAGCGGGATGTTAACGGGCTCGAGCTGACGATGGGCTGCAATGGTGTCAAATCTTTAACGGGCCGAATTGGCACATCTCGTATGGGCCGTGGGCTTAAATGGACCTGACACAAGTAGGCCTTATATGGGCCGGCCTGCTAATTTTTACTGGGCTGGCCTTTTTCACTGGAATGGGCCACTGTTGGGCCGTGCCATGTGTTGACCTACCATAGGCGCCTCTTGTCCAATGAGTGGATGACATCTGTCCCAACGATGAGCCGACACGTGTTTCCTCTAGCCAATGATGATTTTACATGTGGAAAATCCCCATTGGTCGGGGCTGTTAACGGGTTATCGGATCCAAAACCCAACCCGATAGCTTAACGGCGTTCCGTTACGGTGGATGCCACGTGTCGGTCACCCTTGACGAAAGCACTTCTGTGATGCACGATTTATCGTCATGGAAGTGGACACTTCCGTGATGATAATTTTGGTAATGTCATGGAACACTTCTACGACAGCACATGTATGCCTATCTTGATTCTGTCATAAATTTGTCATGGATGTACATGCATGACAAAAAACATGACCTATTATGACAAACACGTATCATCACGGAAGTGTATTTTTTTGTAGTGGTGGGACGTTCCCTACCGAAACCATCAGGCTTGTTGTGAGAAGCTTTGGTTTGTGAGAAGCATATCCCCAAACCCGCCCCAAATGGGACAAAAAATTTACCACGGCATGTTGATGCCGCTCCATGATAGCATGCCAAGTTTCATGAATTACAGACGAGCTTTGGATTTACTATAATTTAAAAACCAGGTATCTCAATGTTTGCGGCCGAGTAACCGTGGTAGGGTGTTTGGCATTCATTCCCACTTCTTGCATGGGATCTAAGCATGCAACCAGGGACACATATTTGAATTTTCAACCAATTTATATGCATTAGAGCATGTGCATGTAGGTCAAATTTTAATTATGCACATAAATGCATTGAAAACTCAGTTAATTCCAATTCTTTTACGACACACATATAGTTGCATGTTCACTGCAAATAAAAGGTCTAGAAATTCAAACATCGCCCATTGTCGCTGTGACCCCATTATGTAATTAAAATCAATATGAAAAATCAAGTAGATCACACACAATTTATTATCACCAACCGTGTGAGATGCAACACAAAATATCCTGGAGCACCGTCGTTGTATAGTATGCCTATGGCTTACGTGACTACAGTCCACAGCCGGCGTCTCAAGCACACTAGCTCGCTCCCCAAATATCATTTCACTGTTCAATCATCGCCTGGTGAAAGATGGGCACGTGGACCCGCGTCATGAGGGAAACTTTGGTGGCCCACTCCGGTAAGAGCACGGCCACAGCCGCCATGCGCGTGCTAACAAGGTGCATGAGCACGGCCGCAATCTGCGACCGGGCGGCAAAGGCAGCCCAAACGGCCGTCGTTGCTTCTCAGGTGGCGGTAGCAACATCTGCCTCGGGGATAGCAACTGGCCAGAGTGACACAACAGCTGTCCGTTCCGCAGCGGCGGCCTTAGCCCAGATGGAGGCCGCCCACGACCAGGTCGAGGCCGCCCACGCCCAGCTCCTGGCGGTCACCTCACAAATCGAATGAAGCTTCTCCGACAAACGGTTGGCAAACCACGACCGAAGAGCTATCAATCGCTGAGAGCGTTCGAGCAGCCATCCGTTCCTCTGCCGCATACCTTGCGAAGACGGAGCCTGTCCAAGCCCAGATCACGGCCGCCCACGCCTAGCTTGTTGCAGCCTTTTCCAAAGATATGGCGGACGCGAATGGCGAGATGCTTGCCGAGTATGGTGCGATGGATGCCATGGAGCTCCTTCCCCAGGAGACCGTTGGGCGTGAGCTGGACATGGAGGCGGCGGCGGAGATCGACAAGCACTAGCCGTAGTAGTACTCTTTGTTTTGTTTAATTAAGAGCGCCGGTCTTTAATTTGTTAGAGTAATGTTTAGGTTAGCTAGCTCTGTTTAATTGCTGAACTTGCTCGATTAAGAAGTGTGGGTGTGCTATAGTCTCCTTTGTGTACCCAAATTATGCAATGATGTGGATGGCCACTGTAACCATGGAAATTCAAACCAAAATTTTTGACGTTCAAACTCATCACACACGGGTTAAGCTATCTGAATCATTTTGGATGTTTGCATATCGTACACGGTTCTGAATAAGAGACCGTGTCTGACGACACTTTGTGCGCCAGTTTTTTCGCTGAAGCGATTCCAAATTTTTGGCTTCCGCAGAAATATCTACCTCCCCGCCCCCTCCCCCTTACCAAAAGCCACATTTCCCCTGTTTCCGCCTTCCTTTCCAAGTTGAAACCTTCACTCCTTGCTTGCAGCGCCACCTCCTCGCCGGTGACCCTACTTCACGCCGCTCGGCCTCGCCTATCCAGGCAGGTAATCCACACCCGACCCCCATCCTCCTCCTCCTTCCACATCCCACATGCCTCGACCACTGGCGCGGGCACGACACCTTCCACCCAAATCACTGACCCCTCCATAAAATAAGCTCCGCCCTAAGCCATGGTGCACGCAGTATAGCCAGGATCTCAAGGAGCATTTGGCAGCGGAGAAGCAAATCACGGCCGCATGCACGGATGAGGTCGCGATGGCTGCCATTCGTGCTGACCCCCAGATCTTGGAGGAGTACCTCGCTGTCGAGGCCACCGTCGATACCTCACGCACCGACGCCGCGACGCAGTTGGCTGCTTTAAACGACAGTTCATGGCGTTTTCTCGAGGCCACTATCGGTGCCTTCGACGGAGAGTACGAGGTGTTTTCTCAGCGTGCACGTGCTTACCTCATCTCGAGAGCCAGCAGGTTGGTGCCTGGAGTGGCTCAGGCAACTCACCACTATATACGACGAGGGCACCCACAAAGTAGAGGCCTCACCCTCTTCCATGTCGAAGGAGCCAATCGTCATCGGTATCTCCGACAATGAGGAGTAGCTTGTCTTATTAGCTCACTATAAGGACCCATGTTCAGTTTGCTAGCTACTGCCTTTCCTTAACAAATTCTAGTGAATTGTGCTATCTACTTTTACCATGCATTCTTTTGCTCTAGAGTATATGTTCTATATGTCGTGCAATGTGGTGTTCAGTTAACTATTTGGTTCAATTCTGCAAATGTGATGTTCAATTCTTCAGGGTGCAATTTTCGAAGTTGTCTAGCATGCTTGGTTTGGTTAACTGTCTGATCTTCTGTTAGGAGTATGTTATATTGTGCAATGCGGTGCTCAGTTAACGTTTGGTTCATTTGTTGTGGTGTTTAGTTAACTGTTTGATTCAATTCTGTAATGCGATGTTCAATTGTTGTGGGTGCATTCTGTTATCGTATACCATGTGAGAAATAAATTGAATTTGGTTGTAGTAAATACATGAGAAACAAATACAATTGCTATATTTCCAAGTTGTTAAGCATGCTAGGTTTGGTTAACTGTCTGATCTTCTATTAGGAGTATGTTATATTGTGCGATGTGGTGCTCAGTTAACGTTTGGTTCATTTGTTGTGGTGTTTAGTTAAGTGCACGTGCATGGTCCGTTGTCTAATAGCACATTATTATGCAATTGCAGGAACCATTCTAATATTTATGTTTCTTAACAATTTGGTCTTGCACATGTAGGTCCTGCTGTCAGAGGTTTTGACCCACTGTTCGACCCTTTTTGCATATGGGAAATGAGTTGTCCATGAATATCAATCAAGTCAAGAAACTCAGAAAGATTGTTAGGATAATGAAGACAGGATCTTTGTCTGCACAATGAAGAAGACATCAGTTCACTACAAGATGGTACTAACTATTATACCTTGCCTTTTTTATTCCTTTGCCCCATTTCCAATATAGAGAAGATATTTATGCACATCCTTGTTTTCAGGCCTTTCCAAAGCATTTCACTGATGATTACCTCTCAAACCACCTCTATGGCCAGGAGGCGAGGAAGGTTTTCATACAACACCCACCGTTCAATATTGAAGTGTTTCTGAAGAGGACAAAGGACGAACGGTCAATCATCCACATGCACTGGCTTAAAGTTGAAAAGACCTTCAACATGAATGAAGGATCAATATTCGCCTTCCGCTTCAGCAGTTTTCCAGATGAGATGCATCTGTCTATATACCGTCTATGATGCTAATTTTGAAAGGTTCTACATGTTGCTTGTGAAACTTGGTGCTGGTGCAGTTGTGTAATGGGGTAGCTGAGTGCTGAAGCTATATCATGTTGTACTCTGATGTATTTCAATTATGAAATTCTGCTTCCTTAATATGGAAATGAAATATATTATGTGCTTAATATGAATGTCAATTAGATTAATAAATGGATTATTAATAATAGGGCAATTAGCCTGTGAATTGGGTTTTGCTATTGCAAACGATTATTGAAAAAAAATACCGTGGGCGATGACCTCAGGCAACACACACAGTTTCTAGGAATAAACCGTGTTGGATCAATGAACAATCACACACGACTTTCTCTTGAAAACTGTTTGTGTTAGGCCACCTTGCGCAAACGTTTACCACATAGAAACTGTGTGTGATGGACAGCCTTTGCCACACAGTTTCTTCTACGGACCGTGTGTGATGCATTCAATAACGCAGACGATAAATTTTTTAATATCGTGTGCAAAGGCAACGCTATCACGAACGATTTAACGGGAAAAATTGTGTGTGATGTACCTATGAACGGAAACGTTTTCCTTGGAGTGACTGTGTGGGATGTACATATGAACATAAACGTTTAGCGGGGACTGCCTGTGTGGGATGTACTTGCGTCCAGAAACAATTTCACCAGTATAATTGTATTTTTAGCTCTACTATACGTATTTTCGTATTTGAGCGCTCGCCGGTCGCACACGAACTCATTTTGCCGAGCGTGTGTGCCACGAGGGCATATCCCCGACGGTTTCTAGGTCGTGTGGGAAGGACCCGCTATCGCCATCACTCACTAGGCGATGGTTCCAAATGCCATCGCGGAAAGGGGTTAAAAACCGTTTGTATAACACCGACGCGTACTAGTGTCTCAAAATGTTTTTATCTCTCAATTTTTGCTTTGAGCTCTAGCACCTCTACAAATCCCTACTTCACTCTGCAGAGGGCCTTTCTTTTACATTATGAAATTTTTATTTTAAAGTTGAGTCTCCATCTTCTCTTACAAAGCACCAACTAGGGGGCACTATGATCGTACTTGAGCATTGGGTGTAGCTAATATGAGAGTGTGTTCCATGAATGGATCAATGATTGAGCATGATGGGCTAGGGATAGCTTATTTTAGCATTGATATTTTAAAAGACATGGTTGCTTGTTGATATGCTTGAGTATTTAACTCTCGTGTCAAAACTAGACTATTCCTTTGAACAATATAAAAGTCCAAATGTCTATGCTACAAAGAAAAGAATACGAGATGACATGTTAGGTAGCATTCCACATCAAAAATTCTATTTTTATCATGTACCTACTCGAAGACGAGCAGGAATTAAGCTTGGGGATGCTGATACATCTCCAATGTATCTATATTTTTTTATTGTTCCATGTTGTTGTATTATCATTCTTGGATGTTTTATAATCATTTTATATCATTTTTTGGTACTAACCCGTTGACATAGTGCCAAGTGCCAGTTACTGTTTTCTGCATGTTTTTTACATCGCAGGAAATCAATACCAAACGGAGTCCAAACGCAGCAAAACTTTTTGTGGATTTTTTGGACCAGAAGACATCCAGTGGGCCGGAGAAGCACCTGGGGGGGTGCTCCGAGGAGAGCACAACCCACCAGGGCGTGCCCTGGTGAGTTTTGCCCACCTCGGGTGCCTCTCGAACCGACTCTTTGCTCTATAAATACTCCAATATTCCAGAAACCCTAGGGGAGTCGACCAAAATCAATTCTAGCCATCGCAGAGTCTAGAACCACCATATCCAATCTAGACACCATCTCAGAGGGGTGCATCATGTCCATTGGTGCCTCTCCGATGATGTGTGAGTAGTTCTTTGTAGACCTTTGGGTCCGTAGTTAGTACCTAGTTGGCTTCCTCTCTCTCGTTTGATTCTGAATACAATGGTATCTTGGAGATCCATATGATGTAACCCTTTTTGTGGTGTGTTTGTTGGGATCAGATGAACTTTGAGTTTATGATTAGATCTCTCTTTTTATCCATGAAAGCTATTTGAGTCTTGTTTGATCTCTTATATGCATTATTTTTTATAGCCTCGTATTTCTTCTCCGATATTTGGGTTTTGTTTGGCCAACTTGATCTATTTATCTTGCAATGGGAAGAGGTACTTTGTGATGGGTTTGATCTTACGGTGCTTGATCCTAGTGATAGAAGGGGAACCGACACGTATGTATCATTGCCATTAAGGATAAGAAGATGGGGTCTATTTCTACATAAATAGATCTTGTCTACATCATGTTGAAAGTGCGTTAAGTCGACTAGAGGGGGGGTGAATAGGCGATTTTTATGAATTCTTCACTGAGGAATTTCAGGGTGAGGAAATTCCTGAGCGAAGAACTACTTGCAGCGGAATAAGTACTCAGATGCATATATGACATAACATAAACATGGATATCAGGATGAAATGAAATCAGACACAGACTATAGAAAGCGTAAGCACAGGATAAAACAGGATGAAGACAAACAGACTGAAGAAATTGAACTGAGGAAATTGAGAAAGTCTTTAGTCAAAGTCTTCAAACATATATGAATAAGTACACAACACAATAATGAATAAACGAAAGGTTTGAGGAAATAAAACCAGTAAGCTTGGTGAAGACAATGATTTGGTAGACCAGTTCCAACTGTTGTGACAGTTGTACATCTGGTTAGAGTGGCTAGGTATTTAAACCTGAGGACACACAGTCCTCACTGTATTCTCCTTGAACTAAGGTCACACAGACCTCGTCCAATCACTCGTGGTAAGTCTTCAGGTGACTTCCAAACCTTCACAAACTTGGTCACCCAGCGATCCACAATTTCCTCTTGGATTCTCTAGACCATGACGCCTAACATCCTGGAGGATGCACAGTCCTCAAAGGCAACAAGCGTCGGTTCCACACAGGAACAATCTCTTCAGTGATGCTCAATCACTTTGGGTTTGTAGGTGTTTGGTTTGGGGTTTTGGGTTTTTCCTCACTTGATGATTTTCGCTCAAAGTCCTCAGAGGACGGGATGCTCTTAATGACAAGTGTCAGTTTCTCGCGGAGCAGCCAACCAGCTAGTGGTTGTAGGGGGCGGCTATTTATAGCCTAGGGAGCAGCCCAACATGATAAGACATAAATGCCCTTCAATATTATGACCGTTAGGTGGGTAGATATTTTTGGGACAGCTGGCGCATAGCATAGCAATGGTCAGAAATTTGACTATCAAATTCCTCAGGGCTATCATGTTCGTCACTTGTAGGCAATCCGCATTGGCGAATTCCTAACTCCTCAGTCAGAACAAATTCCTCAGAGACCAGAAGAACTTCATCTCTTTCACTAAAGAAATTGACTGAAATGTATGAGATTTCCAATGGCTTCAGTCGAAGGGATTGGTAGGTGTAGGATTTTGAGATGAGCATCACTTGGAAACTTTTCCTTAGTTTTACCTCGACCCCCTTTAACAATATGGTGTTTCCTGTGAATCAAGAAAGAGAAAATGAAACTATGAAAACAAAAGTCTTCACGCTGCATATTCCTCGTATGAATATCAAGTCTTCACGGTCACACCAATTTCTTCACTTTCAAAGTCTTGAGAAATCCAAAGTCTTCAGTCGTAGACATTCATTTTTAGGGGTCGACTTTCTCTGTAAATATCAAACTCCTCATAGACTTATAGACCTGTGTACACTCACAAACGCATTAGTCCCTTGACCTATAAGTCATAAAGACACAAAAATCACTAAGGGGCACTAGATGCACTTACAATCTCCCCCTTTTTGGTGATTGATGACAATATAGGTTAAGTTTTCAATGGGGATAAACATATGAAGTGTAAATACTGATATTGAGGAATTTGATTGCAAGATATAGAAGAACTCCCCGTGAAGATGTGCATAGTGAGGAATTTTGTTTTGAAGCAGTGCACATTTGAAGAGTAGAATCAGGGAGATCTCCCCCTATATCTTGTAATTTGATGTCTACTACACAACCTTCTTCTTGTAGACGTTGTTGGGCCTCCAAGTGCAGAGGTTTGTAGGACAGTAGGAAATTTCCCTCAAGTGGATGACCTAAGGTTTATCAATCCGTGGGAGGCATAGGATGAAGATGGTCTCTCTCAAACAACCCTGGAACCAAATAACAAAGAGTCTCTTGTGTCCCCAACACACCCAATACAATGGTAAATTGTATAGGTGTACTAGTTTGGCAAAGAGATGGTGATACAAGTGCAATATGGATGGTAGATATAGGTTTTTGTAATCTGAAAATATAAAAACAGCAAGGTAGCAAGTGGTAAAAGTGAGCGTAAACGGTATTGCAATGCTAGGAAACAAGGCCTAGGGTTCATACTTTCACTAGTGCAAGTTCTCTCAACAATAATAACATGATTGGATCATATAACTATCCCTCAACATGTAACAAAGAATCACTCCAAAGTCACTAATAGCGGAGAACAAACGAAGAGATTATGGTAGGGTACGAAACCACTTCAAAGTTATCCTTTCTGATCGATCTATTCAAGAGTCCGTAGTAAAATAACATGAAGCTATTCTTTCCATTCAATCTATCATAGTGTTCGTACTAGAATAACACCTTAAGACACAAATCAACCAAAACCCTAATGTCACCTAGATACTCCAATGTCACGTCATGTATCCGTGGGTATGATTATACAATATGCATGACACAATCTCAGATTCATCTATTCAACCAACACAAAGAACTTCAAAGAGTGCCCCAAAGTTTCTACCGGAGAGTCAAGATGAAAACGTGTGCCAACCCCTATGCATAAGTTCACGAGGTCATGGAACTCGCAAGTTGATTACCAAAACATACATCAAGTGGATCACATGATATCCCATTGTCACCACAGATAAGCACGTGCAAGACATACATCAAGTGTTCTCAAATCCTTAAAGACTCAGTCCGATAAGATAACTTCAAAGGGAAAACTCAGTTCATCACAAGAGAGTAGAGGGGGAGAAACATCATAAGATCCAACTATAATAGCAATGCTCGCGATACATCAAGATCGTACCACCTCAAGAACACGAGAGAGAGAGAGAGAGAGAGATCAAACACATAGCTACTGGTACATACCCTCAGCCCTGAGGGAGAACTACTCCCTACTCATCATGGAGAACATCGGGATGATGAAGATGGCCACCGGAGAGGGATTCCCCCCTCCGGCAGGGTGCCGGAACGGGTCTAGATTGGTTTTCGGTGGCTACGGAGGCTTCTAGCGGCGGAACTCCCAATCTATTCTGTTCCCCGATGTTTTTAGGGTATATGGACATATATAGGCGAAAGAAGTCGGTCAGGGGAGCAACGAGGGGCCCACGTGGGTGGGGGCGCGCCCAGGGGGGCAGGCACGCCTCCCTGCCTCGTGCCACCTCGAAGCTTCCCTGACGTATACTCCAAGTCTCCTGGATTGCTTCCGTTCCAAAAATAACTCTCCCGAAGGTTTCATTCTGTTTGTACTCTGTTTGATATTCCTTTTCTTCGAAACACCGAAATAGGCAAGAAAACAACAATTTGGTCTGGGCCTCCGGTTAATAGGTTAGTCCCAAAAATAATATAAAAGTGTATAATAAAGCCCATAAACATCCAAAACAGATTATATAATAGCATGGAACAATAAAAAATTATAGATACGTTGGAGATGTATCATAATTCATACACGCATTTAACATATGATATTAAGAATTTGAAATGCATGATGAAATATGGTGACTAATGTGATTCAGCATGCGTGCATTAACATATATGAGGAAATAGCATGCAGAAGAACGTAGCCAAAGTATCAGACCACCATCGGGTTTAAGTTTACAACTCGATCCAATAAATCTTTAGAAGAACGAGAGTTTTAACTTAGAAAAAAATGCCCATATATAGAGAACCGTTTGAAGACTAACTCAAATTTCTCCCCCTTTGTCATCGAATGACCAAAAGGGACGAAAAGTGAGGACTAACGCCCCTGAAGAATATCATTACTGAGTCGATGAAGGAGCGCCAACATTGTTGGGGTCAGTTGTTGAGGTAGGGTCTGTGTCGGTGTACTAGAGTAGGGTTACCCTAGTATCCCGAACTTGTGCACGGGCAGTTGCAGCGTCGCGCGGCAAGGCTTGCCGGACGACCGCCAGAGTCCTCCGTGGGTTCCTTTGGAGCCATTCAAGAACAAAACATTCAAGATGAAGAGACAAGGCCCCGGCAAGAGGATCTTGCCGGGAAGAGACAAGGCACCGGCAAGAGGAGCTTGCCGGGAAGGCCAACCACGGCACTTCAAGAAACTTGCCGCGATGCACCGCACGTCCCGGCAAGGTCCGGTGAGCGACAAGCTTCTGGACTCGACAAGACGACGACCCCGACAAGGTACTTGCCGGGGGCCCGCTGCCACTCTGTACCCACGCTCCAGCGCACCCACCCGCGTGTCGCCATGAGGCTTCCTCAGGGGCGCGTGGCGGGAGCCTGTGCAGCCAGGGGTACGCGGTGGCAAGCGGAGATGAAGAGAAGGCCATCGTGGCAAACGGTGGCGCTCCTAACGGTCACTTTTTGCACTGTTTAGGCAACTCAGACGGGCATTCAATGACCTTGTCCCCTGCCGTCAGAGTTAGGTAGGGTGCACTGTGTCCACAGTAGCGGTAGCTGCACCTACCGCATTCTTTTTCCATTTCCACCCTTCTAGTCTACGTTGCCACCTGTCGGTGACCCCTTGAAAGTATAAAAGGAGGCCCAAGCGCAACGTAGAGAGGGTTCGGCTCATTCGAAACATCAGGAACACTCTCACGCTCGGTCTGGCAGCGCCCATCGCTCCTGAGCAAGAATTCAATACACACAAACAAGCAGCAGTAGGGTTTTACGCATCCGTGCGGCCCAAAGCTGGGTAAAAACTGCTCGCGTGTACCGCCTCGATCCGCTCTTTGTGTGGCCTCCGCCCCCCTCCGAACCGAAAGGGGCCCGGTCCCCATAGGTGTTGGTGGATCAGTTTTCCCCCGACATCTTTGGCGCGCCAGGTAGGGGGCATCGAGATTGTGCGAACCCGATCCGGCATGCACGCGAGCTAAATCTTCATCGTCTTCATCAACATGCCACCAAAGAAGAAGGATTCGGAGGCAGCTGTTCCGTCTGCGTCGCTTTCACCGCTTCCGGAGCAAATGGGTGGTGGAGTGGACACCGGCGGAAGAATGGGCGTCGACGAGGGAGCCCTCAGTGCGGCCAAGTCCAAGGACAAGGCGGCACAGACCTCAGCGTCCATGCGCGCACCACGCCCCTCTCAGGAGGCGCGGGACCAGCAGCGTCATGGCGTTCGCAGCGCCATACGTCCGCTGGGCCAAGATCAAGCTGGTGGTTCTCGTGGCGCTCAAGACCAACATGCATGTCAACATGCTGGCTTGAGCGAAGCACGGTCGCCTGGACGAGGCACTGCTCCTTCTAACGTGGTTAGGAGTCCGAGCACGCCCCACTCCTCGCACCGTTCACCTCCACCGCCCACCACTCTAGCAGAAGCCTTGGCGCGAGCTCAACTGCTCCTAGACTATCCTCCGACGGCGGACAAGACCGAAGAATGGAGGGCCACTATCCAGAGCCTCATCGGCTTCGCCAATGGCGACACTGCGCGGCAACCAAGCACCTCGCTGCCGCGGCAGGACAGCCGGACGCGAGCCGATGGCCACAAGACCGAGGGAGGTGCGACTTCCATGCACTCTCCACTACGAAGGCCAAAATCGCCGACTCGCCGGGTCCACCCCGATAGCGGCTCCACCGCGTCGTCGGACCCACGAGCTCGTCACGACCAGCGCCAAGTTCTCCATGAACGACAACAAGGAGACGCTCGAACCCGCATCGAGCGCCAAAGAGAAGCGCGACGTCAATCCGACAAGCGCGCTGGGCCCTCTGTTGACATGCATGCGCCAGGGGAACCAGGCGATCTGCCGTACGCGGTAGGTTGTCCTGCGTTCACCCGTGAGCTACGGCAAGTCCAGTGGCCCAGCACAAAGAATTTCAAACCAGATGTACCAGAGAAGTATGACGGCAAGACGCATCCGTCGGAGTTTCTCAGCATCTATACCATCGCGGTGCAGGCTGCCGGGGGACGGGACGACAAGATCCTTGCCAACTACTTCCCGCTGGTACTCAAGCCCAACGTCAGATCCTGGCTCATGCACTTGCCGGACAATTCCATCTCCTCTTGGGCAGATTTATGCCATCAGTTTGTCGGCGCCTTTACAGGCGGCCACAAGCCACATGGCCAAGAGAGCGATCTTCATCTGCTCGCCCAGAAGGAAGGAGAGCCACTGCGCAAGTACATTCAGAGATTCAGCCGTGTACAACACAACATCCCAGACGTCCACCCCGCCGCGATCATCAGCGTGTTCCATCAGAACGTGCGAAACCGAAGGATGAGGGAGGAGATGGCGATGTGTAAGATCAGAGACGTCAGCGAGCTTTACGCCCTGGCCGACAAGTGTGCACGCGCTGAAGAGGGGAGGAGGCTCCCCGGAGAGAGTACAGGAGCAGGAGGATCCGACAGTGAGGATGCCGCCCCGACAAGGAAAGGCCGGCGGCGGAACAACAGAAGGAAAAAAGGCAAGGAAGTGCTGGCTGTCGAGCTGACCGGCAACGGAGGTGGCGCCAAGGAAACTAAGGATGGTGGCTCCGGCAAGGAGGCCCAGCCTGTGGCGGCCGCCGACAAGCCGGACGGCTCTGGCAAGCAGTATTGCAAGATCCACCGCACCAAGGGCCACGATCTCCAGAGTTGCAAGAAGGTTGAGCAGCTCGTTGAGCTGCAGAAAGCTGAATACGAGCGACGCGACAAGGAGAAGGCCCAGGAAGGTGCTGGAGGAGCTGGCAAGAAACACCCCGGCCGGCCAGGATGCCGCGGCAAGGCCAAGCAGCGGCAAGGAGATAGGCCTCCTCGTGGCCGCGACAAGGATGAAGACGACGACGATGACGAAGACATGGATGATGATGAGGCTGATGAGCAGGAATTTCAGAAAGCTACAGAGGTCCTGTGCGTTGACGGTGGTGCTTCTCTGCATACTTCGCACCGCCAACTCAAGCAGTGGATGCGGGAGGTTAATGCAGCGGAACCATCCGTAGAGTCACGCAAGCCTCTGAAATGGTCCGGCACGCCTATCATCTTCGACATTGAAGATCACCCTGATCGCGTAACTGCAGTCGGGTGCTTGCCGATGTTGGTTTCACCAACTATCCGCAACCTCAAGGTCACGAAGATGCTAGTTGACGGCGGGGCCGGCTTGAATCTGATCTCCTCCGCGGTCCTTCAGAAACTCCAGATCCCTGACAGCGAGCTCAAAGATATCGGCACATTCCAAGGAATCAACCCGGGAAGGAGCAAGCCGAAGGGGAGATCACGCTGCCGGTCACATTTGGCAGCGAGCTGAATTTCAGAACTGAGAAGGTCACATTTGACGTTGCCGATTTTCCATTGCCCTACAATGGGATCCTTGGCCGTCCAGCGCTCGCCAAGTTTATGGCAGCCTCTCACTATGCATACAACATGCTCAAGATGCCAGGCCCGATAAGTGTCATCTCTGTCCCCGGCGACAGGAAGGATGCCCTTATCTGCGCCGACAAAATCTACCGGGAAGCTGCAGCCGCAGCTGATCACAACACACTTGCCGCTGAAGCTCCCGGGGGGAAGAAGAAGACAAAGTCCGGCAAGAGCTCTGATGCCCACTCCGGCAAGCGCACCTCTTCGGAGTGCTGCGCTACCGTCGAGGACGCACCATCGAGCTCCACCGGCAAGTGCAAGAAGACGATGGCAGCTCCACCCGAGACCAAGAAGGTGTCCGCCAAGAAGGACGGCACTGGTGGTACCTTCACCATCAGTGCCACGCTTGACCCCAAATAGGAAAGCGCGCTCGTTGCTTTCCTGCGGGCGAATGTCGACGTGTTTTCATGGCAATCGTCTGATATCCCCGGTGTTCCCAGGAAAGTAATCGAGCACCACCTTGCCGTCTGTCCTCATGCGCGGCCTGTCAAGCAGAGAGTCAGGAAGCAAGCAATGGAGCGCCAAGAATTCATTGCAGAAGAGATCAGGAAATTGGAAGCAGCAGGCCTTGTCAGAGGAGTGCTCCATCCCATGTGGTTGGCCAATCCTGCAGTCGTGCGCAAGGCGAACGGGAAATGGAGGCTTTGTATAGACTTCACTGATGTCAATAAAGCTTGTCCCAAAGATCCATTTCCCTTGCCGCGCATTGACCAGATTGTTGACTCCACAGCTGGATGTGATTTGCTTTCATTTCTTGATGCATATTCAGGATACCATCAAATCTTCATGGCAGAAGAGGATGAGGAAAAAACCGCATTTATCACCCCTTGCGGCACATACTGTTTTGTACGGATGCCCTTTGGGTTGAAGAATGCTGGTTCAACATTTGCAAGGGTAGTCCATGTCGCTTTTGAGCCACAGATACACAGAAATGTGGAAGCCTACATGGGTGATATAGTGGTCAAGAGCAAGGGCAAAGCTACCCTGATCCAAGATTTAGAAGAAACTTTTGCAAATCTGCGCAAGATCAACCTCAAGCTCAACCCCGAGAAGTGCGTGTTTGGAGTCCCTTCCGGCAAGCTTCTCGGGTTCTTTGTGTCTCAGCGGGGAATTGAAGCCAATCCCGACAAGATCAAGGCCATCGAGCAGATTGAAGCACCAAAGCGCGTCAAGGATGTACGAAAGCTTGCCGGTTGCGTGGCTGCTCTCAGCAGATTTATCTCTAAGTCCGCAGAGCGCGCCTTGCCGTTTTTCAAAATATTGAAAAAGGCAGGTCCGATGAAATGGACTCCGGAAGCGGAGGATGCGCTGCAGGACTTGAAGAGGTACATGTCCTCCACTCCAATACTTGTCGCACCTAAGCCACAAGAGAAGTTGCTGCTGTACCTAGCGGCAACCAATCAAGTGGTTAGTGCTGCGTTAGTAGCGGAGAGGGAGGCGGATGATGAGCCAGCGACCGCGACAAGTGAATCCAGCGACAAGCAGGGGGCTTCTCCGACAAGCTCTGGTCCCGACAAAGATGAATCTGCGCAGATGTGCAAGGAGGTGCAGAAGAAGATGGTGCAGCGCCCAGTTTACTTTGTCAGCTCCCTTCTCCAGGGGGCTAGGTCAAGGTACTCTGGTGTGCAAAAATTGCTTTTCGGCCTTCTCATGGCCTCGAGAAAGCTGCGCCATTACTTCCAGGCACACGAGATCACAGTTGTCACTCGCTTTCCGCTGAAGAGGATACTGCAGAATCCAGAAGCAACAGGCAGGATTGTCGAGTGGGCGTTGGAACTGTCAAGCTTTGGCCTCAAGTTTGAGAGCACTGCAACAATCCAAAGCAGGGCATTGGCATAGTTCATAGCAGAGTGGACGCCAACCCCAGACGAAGAAATTCCAGAGACGAGCATCCCCGTCAAGGAGACAAGCAAAGAGTGGCTGATGTACTTTGATGGTGCCTTCTCGCTGCAAGGCGCCGGCGCAGGCGTGCTGCTTATCGCACCCACCGGAGAGCACCTCAAGTACGTAGTTTAGATGCATTTTCCCAAGGAGCAAGCAATGAACAATACTGCAGAGTATGAAGGATTGCTTGCCGGTCTCAGAATCGCAGCCGACCTTGGGATCAAGAAACTCATTGTAAGGGGTGACTCGCAGCTTGTCGTCCGCCAAGTGAACAAGAACTACCAGAGTCCATTGATGGAAGCTTATGTTGATGAAGTGAGAAAGCTAGAAGAACACTTTGACGGCCTGCAAATGGAGCATGTTCCGCGAGCTCAGAATGACATTGCTGATGGCCTGTCAAAGTGCGCTGCACTAAAGTTGCCTGTGGAACCAGGGATCTTTGTGCTCAAGCTGACTCAACCATCCGTGACACCATCAACTGGACAGAATAAGAAGAGGAAGTTGGTTTCTGGTGACTACTTTCCGGCAGAGCTTCCCGAAGCCGCCGCCAAGAAGGTCCCCAAGATCAACGCCAAGAGTGCTGAGGAGCAGTCTGCTCCGGCAAACCTCTTGGTTTGTTCCGTTGAAGCAGACACTCCCGACAAGTTTTGCTCCGGCAAGCTTGCCGGGGAATATCACGCTCCGGCCGAACCGCAGGTTCTTGCCGTAGAAGCGGATGTTCCCACAGCAACAGATACACCTTTAGTCCTTGTTGTCGAGCCACAAGCTCCAGCATGGGCGCAACAGATTGTCCGTATCCTTCAGACAGGAGAGCTTCCCGAAGAGCAAGAAGAAGCGGAAAGAGTAGCCCGGTAGTCAAGTATGTACAAGTTTGTCGACAACACACTGTACAGAATAAGACTCAACGGTGTGAAATTGAAGTGCATTCGCCGGGAAGATGGACAACAGCTGTTGGCAGAGATACATGGAGGCATATGTGGTCACCACATTGGCGCAAGAGCACTTGCCGGCAAAGCATTCCGACAAGGCTTCTTCTGGCCGACAGCCCTCCAGGATGCAACTGCACAAGTAACCAAGTGTGAAGCGTGCCAGTTCCATTCCAAACAGATACACCAGCCAGCTCAAGCTCTCCAGACGATCCCTTTATCCTGGCCATTTTCGGTCTGGGGGCTCGACATCCTCGGCCCCTTCCCCCGAGCTGTCGGGGGCTTTGAGTTCTTGTACGTTGCAATCGACAAGTTCACAAAGTGGCCGGAAGTGGAACCAGTGAGGAAGGTGACAACACAGTCAGCAGTCAAGTTCTTCAGGTCGATTGTTTGCCGTTTCGGGGTTCCTAACAGGATCATCACTGACAACGGCATGCAATTTACGAGACGCACCTTCATGCAGTATGTCCAAGATCTTGGCGCCAAGGTCTGCTTCGCTTCTGTTGCTCACTCGAGAAGCAACGGTCAAGCGAAGAGGGCAAATGCTGAAGTGCTGCGAGGCCTCAAGACCAGAACTTTCGACAGGCTGCACAAGTGTGGAAGAAACTGGATCGAGGAGCTGTCGGTGGTTCTTTGGTCGATCAGGACGACGCCAAATCGAGCCACTGGCCAGACACCCTTCGCTCTAGTTTACGGAGCGGAGGCAGTTCTCCCCACGGAACTCGTTTACGGGTCGCCTCGAGTGCTCGCTTATGATGAGCTCAAGCAAGAGCAGCTGCGACAAGATAACGTGCTGCTCCTCGAGGAAGACCGTCTTCAGGCTGCTATGCGAGCCGCTCGCTACCAGCAAGCTTTGCGTCGCTACCATAGCCGCAAAGTTAAAGCCAGGAGCTTCGAGGAAGGCGACCTTGTTCTTCGGCGTGTTCAGTCCGCCAAGAATTCCAACAAGTTGACGCCGAAGTGGGAAGGCCCTTATCGGGTGAAACGAGTCACTAGGCCCGGCGCTGTCCGCCTTGAGACCGAAGATGGCATTCCGGTGAGCAACTCCTGGAACATAGAACATCTTCGTAAGTTTTACCCGTAGGGCGCGGTTGCCGGAAGCTTTTCCGGCAACCACCTTTTGTACAAGTCTTGCCGCTGTTGCATGTAATCCTTTGTACAAAGCCGGGCGCAGACCCCGTGCACCAGTAAAGTTCATGTGCCCCGCACATCTTGTCAGTTTTTTTATGCTATGATAATCTTTCGCATATGTTATCTGACACTTTGTGCAGCACCAGACCCCGGTAAGCAATAACGAGCCCAAGGCTCCATATCATTACTTTATTTCTCTGTTTCTTTCCTAAAAGAAGGAAGGTTCCCTCGCCCACAAGGTTTACCGGGGGGGGGAGGAGAAGATAATGGTGTGGACCAGGCCGTTCAAGAAAGTTTCTCCTTGCCGGGAAGCAGACGACAGAAAAGCTAAGTTGCTAAAGTTTGAGCAATCAGTTTTTTAAGTTTTTGAGTTATTTTCCTTGAACGACCGTGCTTTGTATGGAAAACCTATGCGCGGAGGAACCAACTCGTAGCTAGTTGTGCCCTTACTTTGTTTCGAGTCCGCTCAACAACTTAAGTGAGCTGCTAGCGCCCTTACTTTGCTTCGAGTCCGCTCAGCAACTTAAGTGAGCCGCTAGCGCCCTTACTTTGTTTCGAGTCCGCTCAACAACTTAAGTGATCCGCAACTAGTTGCGACAAGGTTTCTTGTCGGTAGCAACCCCGCCAGCAGGCTGCTGAAGTTCCGCACTCGGCGCTCGCGGCAAGGGTGCCTGCACCGGCAAGTTTCCCTAGAAAGCGTAGGGCAGAACCATACAAAGCCAAGAGTCGAGTAAAGGAAGTAACACAACAATTTTTTCCTAAGATAGAGTTATATTACAAAAATAACTTGTCACGCCTCTAATAAAGTGTTCCCATGACATGACTGGCAGTGACAAGAAAAGAAGAAAACGGACGGCCTAATCTACACGACCGCCGTCAACCCTTTTGACCTCGTTCACCCTGTCCACAATGGGTGCGACGAGGGCCTTAAGTGCATCAAGATCAGCGTCCGCCGGCAGCCTCTTGAGGACGTTGGTGAGGTTGAGGCCCGGATTGCGGAAGGCCACCTTCACCAGCACCTTCTCCAGAACTCCGGCACAAATCGAGCGTGACTCGTCGCCCAACTGCTTTGGGATCCATTCCCGGAGTTGCTGGAGCGCCACCGCCACGCCTTTGAAGAACAGAGTGAGCTTGGCGCTGGGTTGGAGGTTCTTGTCGGAGGAGTACCCGAAGCCTTCCACCCCCAATTGCACCAGCTCCTCTTCGATGACTGCAGCAACGTTCACGAGGCCCTCCGTCCAGAGCGCCACGGTATCTCTGAGAAGATTATGGGTTTCGGCGGCCCTCGCTAGCAGCGCCTCATTGGCCTTGATGTCATTCTTCAAGTCCGCCTCCCGTTTCCTAGCGCTGTCCAACGTCTCCATCAAGGTGGCCAGCTTCAGCGTCAGATCTGCGTTGGAATCCTTGGCGGCGCTCAGTTCCTTGCCCCTCTTGGCGAGTCGGCCCTGCAGCTCACCGTGGGCAAGGGCGTCCTTCTCGCGCTCTAGCTTGAGCGCGGCAAGCTCTTCGCCACCAACCTTCAGATCAGCTTCTAGCTGCGCCACCTTTGCCTCCAATTCTTTCTTGGCGTCCTCGGCAGCCGCAGCCGCATCCTTTGCCTCTTGGAGCGTCCCGCCAAGTGCCCGTTCGCGCGCGGCAAGCCCCTCTTCGTGGCTGTCGAGGTTCACTTTCCGCTGAGTCAGCTCGCCTTCTCGCGCGTACAGCTTCTCGCCGGTGAGCCGCTGCTGCTCTTCAGCCTCAGCCTTCTCAAGGAGGAAGGCCTTCCGCTCCTCAGCAAGCTGCTCCCGCTCCTCCGCCAAGGCCCGGAGAGTTTCTTGGCGAAGACCCCGGAGCTCCTCCGCACGCTTCTCTATGTCCACGCTCGCCCTCGCGAGAAGCGCTTCCCGGGACTCCAACTTGACTTGGCGGGCGCGGTAGAGCGCCAGCAGCCTCCGTAGCAGCCGCTCCTCCTCAGGCTCGCCGCTGCTGCTTCCCGGCGCGTCGACGACCGACAACCCGGCGGAGGCAAGCACCTCCCCATCCAGAGCTTCTCCTTCCACCGGCGCCCTGGAGCTTGACGCCCAAGGGAGCTTGATGAAGATGCCCTCGCCAACCTTCAGATAGGCGCCGGGCTGGGGCTCCTCAGAGCCTGACGCAGCGGCAGCGGCGGAGGGATCGGCGGTCGGTGCAGCGCCTGACGCTCCTGCGGCCTCAGGGCCATCAGTGCGATCGCCAGATCCCCCGCCAGCTTCCTCAGCGGCAGCCTTTGCGGCCACTTCGCCGGTGGGTACGTCAGCGCTGGCTCCTTCTTCGGTGGCCGCGGCATCATCAGTATTGCCGCGCGCGTCCTCCTCGCCGCCCGCTTCGGTCTCCATCGGATCCGCGGAGGGTGGGTCTGACGACCGGAGAAGAAGGAGAAATCAAACAAGTATCCGAGAAGAGAAATCAGCAAAAGACTACAAGGAAAGTTTCGGGCAAGAAGGACTACCTGTGCTAGGATCTGCTGTCATGACCTCCACCACCGGGGGATCATTGGCGCTGTCCCTTGCCAGAGACTCCCCCCTTGCTGGAGACTCCTCCCTTGCCGGAGATCGCTTCCTTGCCGGAGAACGCTCCCTAGCCGGGGAGTCCGCCCTTGGCGGCGTAGTCGAAGCAGACGACGAGTCGGAGGAGATCACCACGCCCTCCTGATGAAGCTGTTCTGCTCCTGCACAAACAAACCAGTGATCAGATGTCAACAAAGGAAAAGAGCAACCACGCGCACCCAGAAGCAGAAAGTAAACCATATGCTTACGCTGGGGGCTGCGCTGGGGGCTGCTCTGCGAAGTGATGGCCGGATCCGGCAAGGTGGTCTCGGGCGCGCCTCCTGTCGTCGCAGTGGGCTCGTCCTCGATGACCACCACCTGAGCCTTGGCCCTCTTCGCCGCCCTCTGGGCCAGAGTCCTGAAAAAGAAGAGCCCAGGGTAGATCAGATCCGATGCAAGACAAGATCAGTAAGTTGAAGAACTACAAGAACAAGCAAGGGAATCTTACTCTTCTTCTTCCTCCTCCTCGTCGGAGCTGAGCGCGGAGAGGTCGAAGTTCGGCCCACTTCCAGCGCGACGAGGTGGAGGGGTGGGATCCCTTGACCGCTTGGCGGGGGCTGCGGCGCCAGCCCGAGATGGCCCCGCTTCAGTTGTCGCTGCGGCGGGAGGCGCTCCCGCGGCAACCGTACTTGCCGCGGTAGAGTGCGTCGCGCGACGCTGCGACTGTTGGCCCACTTGCCGCCCTGCTACGTCGCCAACCCTGCGGAGGCGCCTTCTTGACTGCACTGGGGGCTGCGCTGCGGGCCCTGCTCGCGGCAAGCTCCTCGGAGATGGCGGGCCGCTCGCACCCTCGGCGGGCTCGTTCGACTCGGCGTCGGGCGCGGCGAGCTCTTCTTCCTCTTCGGGCTGCTCCCGTTCAGCAAGACTCATCGCCAACGCCGCGTCCGCCTCCTCCACGGTGAACCCGAATTCACCCGCGGCCGCGGCTGCCGCCGCCTCTTCCGCCTTGGTGGCGATGCGCTCCATCTCTTGATCAGTGGTGTCGCGGGTGAGGAGCTTCTTCTCGTCAGCATTGACCGCCACCTCCACTAGGCTGTCGAAGAACTGCTGCACGACGTCGCCGGCGGGCTCTTGCCAAGTTGGAGCGATCCCGTGTGAGTCACACAACGGCATCATTGCGCAGATGCGGTCGCACGAGGAGTTGTTACACAGAGGCACGACGCCTGCCGGCAACCTGAACCACTCGGGATGCTGCGGGTTGTGCTTGAATATTTCCTTAAGTATCCCGTCCAACTCTATGACGGTGAAATTGAAGTTGAGGCCTGGGCGCAACCTCATGATATCTGTCGGGCCTCCAAATTCCCAGGCGGGTCTCCCCCTCGCCTGCAGAGGGGCGATCCGCCGGCGAAGGAAATCTGCGCCGACAGCTCCTACAGTCAACCCGGCAAGCCTGAGGCGCAAGATCCGGGTGGTGGCGATCTTCAACTTGTCATCGTCCGCAGACAGAGCGCTCCAATCATTGCCTCGCACTGCTGGGGCTTGGCGCAGGGCGGTGAACGGCTGCGGGTTCTCCTCTACAACCCAGCACCAGTTTGCTCTCCACTCATCCCACTTGCTGCGGAGCTCCCCCTCCAGATAGGTCTCCTTCTTGCCGGCTCGCGAGATCCAGGCAATCCCCCCGGCAAGGGTTTCCCCTCTCTCGACACGGGGCATGAAGAAATGGCGGAAGAGAGCTAAGTTGGGGTGGACTCCGACAAAGTTTTTGCATAGATGGGCGAAAACTGCCATGGTCAAGACGGCGTTGGGGGTAAAATCAAGGAGGTGGAGCCCGTAGGTGTTCATGATATCACAGAAGAAATCAGAGAATGGCGGGCAGAGCCCGCAGTAGAAGAACACGGCAAAGAAAGGGTACCCGCCAACTGGAGCTTCTTGCGAGGTGATGGCGGAGAGTACCTTTGTGCGCGGATGCGCCCGTGTCTCCGTCGACCAAAAGAGATAGTACCACTCCCTCAGATCCTTTGCGGAGAGCTCGGGGAGGAAGGTAGCCCGCTCTTTCCACAGCGCCTCAAGCCGCTGCGCTTCGGTCGACTTCACAGCTTTCGCGGCCTTCCCCTTTCCGGGCTTCGGAGCCATGGCGGAGGCGGTGGGGGAGATCGACGGCGCTGGTAGTGGCGGCGGCGACGGAAGCGGAGCGCTGCTCTCTTTCGACTTTGGAAGCGGAGGAGGGCGGCGGAGGTTTCTGAGATTGCAGCAACGAATGACGAAGATAGGGGAAATACCCCTGTTTCCCCTGCTTATAAGGAGGAGGGGGCGGACGTTGTGCTCTTTCCGAATAAACAACCACCCACGATCTCTCCCACGACTCCGCGATTGACGCGTGCCGTTACGGGGGGCGCGGTGGATACGGAGTTAGATTCGGCATAACCCAGGCTCCGCGCGTGCCCGTGCCCTGTTTTGGGCCTGGCCCAACAGCGCTCGGCACCGTGTGTGGCCCAGGCCCGGGGGCTCCTGTCGGTGTACTAGAGTAGGGTTACCCTAGTATCCCGAACTTGTGCACGGGCAGTTGCAGCGCCGCGCGGCAAGGCTTGCCGGACGACCGCCAGAGTCCTCCGTGGGTTCCTTTGGAGCCATTCAAGAACAAAACATTCAAGATGAAGAGACAAGGCCCCGGCAAGAGGATCTTGCCGGGAAGAGACAAGGCACCGGCAAGAGGAGCTTCCGGGAAGGCCAACCACGGCACTTCAAGAAACTTGCACGATGCACCGCACGTCCCGGCAAGGTCCGGTGAGCGACAAGCTTCTGGACTCGACAAGACGACGACCCTGACAAGGTACTTGCCGGGGGCCCGCTGCCACTCTGTACCCACGCTCCAGCGCACCCACCCGCGTGTCGCCATGAGGCTTCCTCAGGGGCACGTGGCGGGAGCCTGTGCAGCCAGGGGTACGCGGTGGCAAGCGAAGATGAAGAGAAGGCCATCGTGGCAAACGGTGGCGCTCCTAACGGTCACTTTTTGCACTGTTTAGGCAACTCAGACGGGCATTCAATGACCTTGTCCCCTGCCGTCACAGTTAGGTAGGGTGCACTGTGTCCACAGTAGCGGTAGCTGCAGCTACCACATTCTTTTTCCATTTCTACCCTTCTAGTCTACGTTGCCACCTGTCGGTGACCCCTTTAAAGTATAAAAGGAGGCCCAAGCGCAACGTAGAGAGGGTTCGGCTCATTCAAAACATCAAGAACACTCTCACGCTCGGTCTGGCAGCGCCCATCGCTCCTGAGCAAGAATTCAATACACACAAACAAGCAGCAGTAGGGTTTTACGCATCCGTGCGGCCCGAAGCTGGGTAAAAGCTGCTCGCGTGTACCGCCTCGATCCGCTCTTTGTGCGGCCTCCGCCCCCCTCCGAACCAAAAGGGGCCCCGTCCCCATAGGTGTTGGTGGATCAGTTTTCCCCCGACAGTCTGCCGCAGTGTCTTCCAAATCTTCATGTTCATCACTCTCACGCGATGAAGAATATGAGCTGGCTACCAAGGAAGGAACTTTTGTTTTCTTGAATTTCTTCGCTGGTGGTTGAGACCATTCAAAGTCCTGCTTGAAACCCATTTGCTTTAGATCTTGTTCACCATAGCGATGAGACAGAACAACCCAGTTGCGGTTGAATACTTCATGGATGTAGAAGTGGTTCTTCACTACATTGTGTGTAGCAGTCATATCGTGAATAATGGAACCAAACTGACACTTAACCCATTTGTGGTTGCGATCGACCTTCTGGTGAAGACTGAGGAGAAGCTCACGATCAGTCATCACCCTTGGAGCTGTGCCTTGAGGATTTTGCTTTGAGGCATTGGCGGCAGAGTCATGAGTGGCAGAGTCATCATTGGTGGAATAAGATGCAACTTTGCGGAACTGACCATCCAATGGACAAATGCCTTCATCAATAATAGCAGTAGCCTTGCCCTTTTCATCAGCTGAGGAAAATGTCCGCTTGAGGACTTCTATTAGGGGCAAGTAACTGACGTGATTCTATAAATCAGCCTTGTAGTTGATTGAAGACCTTGATGTGAGGAATCTCATAATCCAGGGAGCGTAAGGCTTCAACTCAAAAGGGGACAAAGCTACATTTGCCAGAGTCCTCATGAAGAAATCATGGTAGTTGACAGGAATGCCATGAATGAGGTTGAATAGCAGATTCTTCATGATACCAACGACCTCTTCTTCATTAGAGTCGTGACCCTTGATTGGACTCAAAGTCTTGGTCAAGATGTGATATACAGTCCATGGCACATACAACAATTCCTTCACGAGGAATTTGGTTCTTGAGGCTTGACCGGGCTTCAACGGCTTCATCAACACTTGCATATAGTGGTTCGTAAGTTCAGGTTCATGATATATACAACATGCACCTTCAAAGGGAGGACTGACAGGAAGGGCATGAAGCAATTCAGAGGCCGGTGCTTTGAAGTGAGTATTCTCTGTCATCCAGTCCAATACCCGAGAGTTCACATCTTCAACATTTCCTGTGATGTGCAACATTGCATAGAACTAAAGAATTAGTTCTTCATTCCAATCACATATATCAATGCAGAAGTTGAGAAGTCCAACATCATGAAGAACACCGAGGACTGGCGTGAAGCAAGGTAGGGATTCCATGTCCACATGAGGAATATTTGCATGATCAAAAACTTTGTCCTTATTGAAAAGCAGTGAAGAATAGAAGTTGGCTTGGCTGGCAGTCCAGAAACGCTTCCTTCTAAGACGAGTAGAGTCATATGATGTCTACTACACAACCTCCTTCTTGTAGACGTTGTTGGGCCTCAAAGTGCAGAGGTTTGTAGAATAGTAGCAAATTTCCCTCAAGTGGATGACCTAAGGTTTATCAATCCATAGGAGGCGTAGGATGAAGATGGTCTCTCTCAAGCAACCCTGCAACCAAATAACAAAGAGTCTCTTGTGTCCCCAACACACCCAATACAATGGTAAATTGTATAGGTGCACTAGTTCAGCGAAGAGATGGTGATGCAAGTGGTATATGGATAGTAGATAATAGTTTTGGTAATCTGAAAATATAAAAACAGCAAGGTAACTAATGGTAAAAGTGAGCGTAAACGGTATTGCAATGTGTTCAAACAAGGCCTAGGGTTCATACTTTCACTAGTGCAATTTCTCTCAACAATAATAGCATAATTGGATCACATAACTATCCCTCAACATGCAACAAAGAGTCACTCCAGAGTCACTAATAGCGGAGAACAAACAAAGAGATTATGGTAGGGTACGAAACCACCTCAAAGTTATTCTTTCCAATCAATCCGTTGGGCTATTCCTATAAGTGTCACAAATAGCCCTAGAGTTCGTACTAGAATAACACCTTAAGACACAAATCAACCAAAACCCTAATGTCACCTAGATAATCCAATGTCACCTCAAGTATCCGTGGGTATGATTATACGATATGCATCACACAATCTCAGATTCATCTATTCAATCAACACATAGGACCTCAAATGGTGCCCAAAAGTTTCTACCAGAGAATCACGATGAAAACGTGTGCCAACCCCTATGCATAGGTTCATGGGCGGAACCCGCAAGTTGATCACCAAAACATACATCAAGTGAATCATGTGGTATCCCATTGTCACCACAGATACGCACCACAAGACATACATCAAGTGTTCTCAAATCTTTAAAGACTCAATCCAATAAGATTACTTCAAAGGGGAAACTCAATCAATTACAAGAGAGTAGAGGGGGAGGAGAAACATAAGATCCAACTATAATAGCAAAGCTCGCGATACATCAAGATTGTGCCAAATCAAGAACATGAGAGAGAGAGAGAGATCAAACACATAGCTACTGGTACATACCCTCAGACCCGAGGGAGAACTACTCCCTCCTCGTCATGGAGAGCACCGGGATGATGAAGATGGCCACCGGAGAAGGATTCCCCCTCTGGTAGGGTGCCCGAACGGGTCTAGATTGGTTTTCAGTGGCTACGGAGGCTTCTGGCAGCGGAACTCCCGATCTATTGTGTGCTCCGATCGTTTTAGGGTATATGGAGATATATAGGCAGAATAAGTACGTCAGGAGAGCCACGAGGGGCCCACAAGGGTGGAGGGTGCTCCCTAGGGGGGTGGGCGCGCCCCCTGCCTCGTGGTTCCTCGCTGCTTCCCTTACGTACACTCCAAGTCTTCTGGGTTGCTTCCGTTCCAAAAATAAGTTCCGTGAAGTTTCAGGTCAATTGGACTCCGTTTGATTTTCCTTTTCTGCGATACTCTAAAACAAGGAAAAAAACTGGCACTGGGCTCTGGGTTAATAGGTTAGTCCCAAAAATCATATAAAATAGCATATAAATGCATATAAAACATCCAAGGTTGATAATATAATAGCATGGAACAATCAAAAATTATAGATACGTTGGAGACGTATCGGCATCCCCAAGCTTAATTCCTGCTCGTCCTCGAGTAGGTAAATGATAAAAACAGAATTTTTGATGTGGAATGCTACCTAACATATTTATCCATGTAATTCTCTTTATTGTGGCAAGAATATTCAGATCCATAAGATTCAAGACAAAAGTTTAATATTGACATAGAAATGATAATACTTCAAGCATACTAACTAAGCAATCATGTCTTCTCAAAATAACATGGCCAAAGAAAGCTATCCCTACAAAATCATATAGTCTGGCTATGCTCCATCTTCACCACACAAAATATTTAAATCATGCACAACCCCGATGACAAGCCAAGCAATTGTTTCATACTTTTGATGTTCTCAAACTTTCTCAATCTTCACGCAATACATGAGTGTGAGCCATAGATATAGCACTATAGGTGGAATGGAATGGTGGTTGTGGAGAAGACAAAAAGGAGAAGATAGTCTCACATCAACTAGGCGTATCAACGGGCTATGGAGATGCCCATCAATAGTTATCAATGTGAGTGAGTAGGGATTTCCATGCAACAGATGCACTGGAGCTATAAGTGTATGAAAGCTCAACAAAAGAAACTAGTGGGTGTGCATCCAACTCGCTTGCTCACGAAGACCTAGGGCATTTTGAGGAAGCCCATCATTCGAATATGCAAGCCAAGTTCCATAATGAAAAATTCCCACTAGTATATGGAAGTGATATCATAGGAGACTCTCTATTATGAAGATCATGGTGCTACTTTGAAGCAGAAGTGTGGTAAAAGGATAGTAGCATTGCCCCTTCTCTCTTTTTCTCTCATTTTTATTTTTTTATTTTTTATTTGGGAATTTCTCTTTTTTATGGCCTACTTTTTCTATCTTTTTTTATTTGGGCTTCTCTGGCCTCTTTTATTTATTTATTTTTGTCCGGAGTCTGATCCCGACTTATGGGGGAATCATAGTCTCCATCATCCTTTCCTCATTGGGACAATGCTCTAATAATGATGATCATCACACTTTTATTTACTTACAACTCAAGAATTAGAACACGATTCTTAGAACAGAATATGACTCTATATGAATGCCTCCGACGGTGTACTGGGATGTGCAATGACTCAAGAGTGACATGTATGAAAGAATTATGAATGGTGGCTTTGCCACAAATACAATGTCAACTACATGATCATGCATATCAATATGACAATGATGGAGCGTGTCATAATAAACGGAACGGTGGAGAGTTGCATGGCAATATATCTCGGAATGGCTATGGAAATGCCATAATAGGTAGGCATGGTGGCTGTTTTGAGGAAGGTATATGGTGGGTTTAAGGTACCGGCGAAAGTTGCGCGGTACTAGAGAGGCTAGCAATGGTGGAAGGGTGAGAGTGTGTATAATCCATGGACTCAACATTAGTCATAAAGAACTCACATACTTATTGCAAAAATCTATTAGTTATCAAAACAAAGTACTACGCGCATGCTCCTAGGGGGATATATTAGTAGGAAAAGACCATCGCTCGTCCCCGACCGCCACTCATAAGGAAGACAATCAATAAATAAATCATGCTCCGACTTCATCACATAAAAGTTCACCATACGTGCATGCTACGGGAATCACAAACTTCAACACAAGTATTTCTCAAACTCACAACTACTCAACTAGCATGACTCTAATATTACCATCCTCATATCTCAAAACAATCATCAAGTATCAAACTTCTCATAGTATTCAATGCACTTTATATGAAAGTTTTTATTATACCCCTCTTGGATGCCCATCATAATAGGACTAAATTCATAACCAAAGCAAATTACCATGCTGTTTAGAACTCTCAAAATAATATAAGTGAAGCATGAGAGTTCATCTATTTCTATAAAACCACCATAGTGCTCTAAAAGGATATAAGTGAAGCACTAGAGCAAATGACAAACTACTCCGAAAGATATAAGTGAAGATCAATGAGTAGTCAAATAATTATGCAACTATGTGAAGACTCTCTAACATTTAAGAATTTCAGATCTTGGTATTTTATTCAAACAGCAAGCAAAACAAAATAAAATGACATCTAAGAATAGCAAACATCATGTGAAGAAGCAAAAACTTAGGATCAACCGATACTAACCGATAGTTGTTGAAGAAGAAAGGTGGGATGCCAACCGGGGCATCCCCAAGCTTAGACGCTTGATACTTCTTGAAATATTATCTTGGGGGTGCCTTGGGCATCCCCAATCTTGAGCTTTGTGTCTCCTTAATTCCTCTCATATTACGGTCTCCCTAAATCTCAAAAGCTTCATCCACACAAAACTCAACAAGGACTCATGAGATAAGTTAGTACAAACCATTGCAAAAACCTTATCATACTCTACTATAGCAAATCACTAAAATTATTATTCAACATTGCATACTAAATGGCTCTGCATATTTAATACTCATATGTTCAAATAGAATCATTAAAGAAGCAAACATATGCAAACAATGCAAACATAACAGCAATCTGCCTAAACAGGACAGTCTGTAAAGAATGCAGCAACATCCATACTTACCTAGCTCCAAAAATTATGAAAGAAAATTCACACTGTAGTAAATTTATCAGATCTTAATATGCATAAGGTTTTAACATTTTATCACATTTTGATTTTTCCAGGGAATTATTGCAACAGCGGTAAACTTTCTGTTTTCAAACAGCAACATGTGGACTTCTAAAATAGGCATAGTAAAGGCTATCAATGCCACTTTTATTGAAATAAAAGATGCAAAACATTATTATAAATAACAGAAATAAAATCCTCACAAAATAAATTGACGCTCCAAGCAAAACACATATCATGTGGTAAATAAAAATATAGCTCCAAGTAAAGTTACCGATGAACGAAGACGAAAGAGGGGATGCCTTCCGGGGCATCCCCAAGCTTAGGCTCTTGGTCATCCTTGAATATTACCTTGGGGTGCCTTGGGCATCCCCAAGCTTAGGCTCTTGCCTCTCCTTATTCCATAGTCCATCGAATCTTTACCCACAACTTGAAAACTTCACAACACAAAACTTAACAGAAAACTCTTAAGCTCCGTTAGTATAAGAAAACAAACAACCACTTCAAGGTACTGTAATGAACTCATTCTTTATTTATATTGGTGTTAAACCTACTGTATTCCAACTTCTCTATGGTTTATAAACTCTTTTGCTGGCCATAGATTCACCGAAATAAGCAAACAACACATAGAAAACAGAATCTGTCAAAAAGAGAACAGTCTGTAGTAATCTGGATCAAACGTATACTTCTGGAACTCATAAAATTCTTAGACAAATTTCTGGACGTTAGTAATTTATCTATTAATCATATTAAAAAAGTATTAACTAAATATCACTCTCCAATAAAAAATGGCAGCAATTCTCGTGAGCACTAAAGTTTCTGTTTTCTACAGCATGATCGCAAAGACTTTCCCCAAGTCTTCCCAAAGGTTCTACTTGGCACAAACACTAATTAAAAGCATAAAACCACATATAAACATAGGCTAGATAAATTATTTATTACTAAACAGGAACAAAAAGCAGGGAACTAAAATAAAATTGGGTTGCCTCCCAACAAGCGCTATCGTTTAACGCCCCTAGCTAGGCATGATGATTTCAACGATGCTCACATAAAAGATAAGAATTGTAACATAAAGAGGGCATCATTAAGAATATGACTAGCACATTTAAGACTAACCCACTTCCTATGCATAGGGATTTTATGAGCAAACAACTTGTGGGAACAAGAATCAACTTGCATAGGAAGGTAAAACAAGCATAACTTCAAGATTTTAAGCAGATAGAGAGGAAACTTGATATTATTGCAATTCCTACAAGCATATATTCCTCCCTCATAATAATTTTCAGTAGCATCATGAATGAATTCAACAATATAACCAGCACCTAAAGCATTCTTTTCATGATCTACAAGCATAGAAAATTTACTACTCTCCACATAAGCAAAATTCTTCTCAATCGGAATAGTGGGAGTATCATAAGAGACTCGAATACTATAAATTGTTTCCACATTAAAAGAGTAATGTTCAGAAAAGGGGTAACCATAATCATGACAAGTTTTATAAATATGATCACTACATTTTATAGCATAAGTATCATCACAATAATCATCATAAGTAGGAGGCATGCTATCATCATTATAAATTTGCATATCAAAACTTGGGAGACTAAAAATATCATCTTCATTAAACGTAGCATCCCCAAGATTGGGACAAACATTAATTGCAGCAAATATATTCTCAAAAACATCATCTTCATCAAACATATCCTCCCCAAGCTTGGGCCTTTTCATATCATAAGCGTAATCACTCTCATCATTAATAGTATGGATAGCACCAATAGTATAGCAATTATCATATTCTTCCAAGCAAGTGCCAATTTTTTTTCAAGATCATAAGAAGTATCATTATCTTCCACAATTATATTTTCATGAGGCACAATAGTAATAGGAGCAACATTATTTGGGAGAGATATCTTTTTACCTCTCTTCCTTTTTCTTCTTCTTCACCACATCATGTGTGGGTTCAATCCTCTTTTTGGAGCTCCTTATTAATGAGATTGGTTGAATAGGAGGCTCCTCCTCGTTACCTGATTCATCATAAGAAATAATAGAAGGTTATTGGGAAGTCTCTTCCCTTTCATTAGTATTCTCTTCATCCACTATTTGCTTTCTTTTCTTTATGTAATTGGTAATATAAGGATTTCAATGCAATTCACCGCACAATACATATAAATTTCCTCTAGATCAAAGCCAAGCAGTTTATAACGGGCAAATTCTGGAAGATCCCTAGTTATATGTTTCATTTCTTCGCAATCCATAAGCAAGCTAAGTTCATTATAATGTGCAAGGGAAATCAACTCATCACAAATTTTGGACACGATTAGATCATGAAACAATTTGCATCGGCTGGTTAAATGACCACGTTCATTGCAAATCTCACAAGTATGGCCAAGAAAATTTAAATTTTCAGCACAATCATCTGGCCTTTCTTGCAACATTTTAGTTTCTAAGTACTTATGCCTCTTGCAATATCTATCTTCCCTATTTGGTGTGTACTTACAAACCCAATGCACTCCACAAAAATTGACATGTTTATAGGAGACATTTTCATCATAACTAGTGCAATCATCATTAGTACCATGGATATTCAAGGAGTTCATACTAACAACATTGCAATCATGCTCATCATTCAAAGATTTGGTGCCAAATATTTTAATGCATTCTTCTTCTAACACAATTTTCCTTCCCATCATACTCACGAAAGATATTAAAAAGATGAAGCGTATGAGGTAGACTCAATTCCATTTTTTTATAGTTTTCTTTTATAGACTAAACTAGTGATAAAACAAGAAACTAAAAGACTCGATTGCAAGATCTAAAGATATACCTTCAAGCACTCACCTCCCCGGCAATGGCGCCAGAAAAGAGCTTGATGTCTACTACACAATCTTCTTCTTGTAGACGTTGTTGGGCCTCCAAGCGCAGAGGTTTGTAGGAAAGTAGCAAATTTCCCTCAAGCGGATGACCTAAGGTTTATCAATCCGTAGGAGGCGTAGGATGAAGATGGTCTCTCTCAAGCGACCCTGCAACCAAATAACGAAGAGTCTCTTGTGTCCCCAACACACCCAATACAATGGTAAATTGTATAGGTGCACTAGTTCAGCGAAGAGATGGTGATGCAAGTGGTATATGGATAGTAGATAATAGTTTTTGTAATCTGAAAATATAAAAACAGCAAGGTAACTAATGGTAAAAGTGAGCGTAAATGGTATTGCAATATGTTGAAACAAGGCCCAGGGTTCATACTTTCACTAGTGCAAGTTCTCTCAACAATAATAGCATAATTGGATCACATAACTATCCCTCAACATGCAACAAAGAGTCACTCCAAAGTCACTAATAGCGGAGAACAAACGAAGAGATTATGGTAGGGTATGAAACCACCTCAAAGTTATTCTTTCCAATCAATCCGTTGGGCTATTCCTATAAGTGTCACATATAGCCCTAGAGTTCGTACTAGAATAACACCTTAAGACACAAATCAACCAAAACCCTAATGTCACCTAGATACTCCAATGTCACCTCAAGTATCCGTGGGTATGATTATATGATATGCATCACACAATCTCATATTCATCTATTCAACCAACACATAGGACCTCAAAGAGTGCCCCAAAGTTTCTAATCACGACAAAAACGTGTGCCAACCCCTATGCACAGGTTCATGGGCGGAACCCACGAGTTGATCACCAAAACATACTTCAAGTGAATCACGTGGTATCCCATTGTCACCACAAATATGCACGGGAAGACATACATCAAGTGTTCTCAAATCTTTAAAGACTCAATCCGATAAGATTACTTCAAAGGGGAAACTCAATCAATTACAAGAGAGTAGAGGGGGAGGAGAAACATGAGATCCAACTTTAATAGCAAAGCTCGCAATACATCAACATCGTGCCAAATCAAGAACACGAGAGAGAGAGAGATCAAACACATAGCTACTAGTACATACCCTCAGCCCCGAGGGAGAACTACTCCCTCCTCATCATGGAGGGCGCCAGGATGATGAAGATGGCCACCGGAGAGAGATTCCCCCTCTGGCAGGGTGCCAGAACGGGTCTAGATTGGTTTTTGGTGGCTACGGAGGCTTCTGGTGGCGGAACTCCCTATCTATTGTGTTCTCCGATCATTTTAGGGTATATGGAGATATATAGGCAGAAGAAGTACGTCAGGGGAGCCACGAGGGGCCCACGAGGGTGGAGGGCATGCCCTAGGGGGTGGGCGCCCGCTGCCTCGTGGCTTCCTCGTTGCTTCCCTTACGTACACTCCAAGTCTTCTGGGTTGCTTCCATTACAAAAATAAGTTCCGTGAAGTTTCAGGTCAACTGGACTCCGTTTGATTTTCCTTTTCTGCGATACTCTAAAACAAGGAAAAAACAGAAACTGGCAATGGGCTCTGGGTTAATAGGTTAGTCCCAAAAATCATATAAAATAGCATATAAATGCATATAAAACATCCAAGGTTGATAATATGATAGCATGGAACAATAAAAAATTATAGATATGTTGGAGACGTATCATCATACGGGTTGTAGTCTGTGAAGAATACATGCTCATGGAAGAAGTTAGCAGCCTTGAATTTTTGCTTCTTGGAGAAGGGATTCTTCGGCTTGAGCCGAGGAGTGTCAGACAAAGTCATTAAAGCCTCAGGAATCACGTTCTTCGGAACCACAGGCTGAGGAATTTCAGTTTCAGTTTCAGTTGCAGCCTGGTTCTTCATTACTTCATCAATATTTGCATCCGCACTAGTGGTTGTAATTGCTTCAGTAGCATTTTCATCAGCACTAGTGGTTGGAATTGCTTCAGGGATACAAGGTTCATCAGAGCCCATAAGAACTTCAATGTGCACAGGGGACCGAGGGATTTGTTGTAGAGGGGTGAAGAGCAGAGAGTTGGGGTGCTGACTATCCCAATAGTCATCATTTAGCACTGGAGTGGAGCACCCAATATCCACGTCTTCATCCTCTTCATTTAATTATTCAACTCCTACCTCTTAAGCTGTGAACTGAGGCATAGGCGATGAGATGATTGGAGTTGAAGGGATATCATCTGCTTCAATTTCTTCGTCCAACTGCTCTGAAGAAGCAGCAGAAGGAACGTCTTCATCCAATCCGCTTGGGATCACATAATCTTCACCAAAAGGAACGAGTTCCTTTGATGGCATGCTTGAAACTGGAATAGCATTAATCGGATTCTCGAAAGAGCTTGTCAATTTCTTCATCTTATTCGGTGCTGAAGACTAAGATGAAGTAGATGCTTTCCTTTTATTCACTGCTGCTCGCTCCACAGCTTTGGTTTTCTTCGCTTCTGATGCAGAAGGAAGAACTGTACTTGTTGTTGGTGCAGGAGGAGCAGAGGAAATAGGTTCAGTTTCCTCAGGCACAACTGATGCAGTTGCCCTGGTTGGTTCAGATTCTTCAGGCTCAGCGGTTGATGCCTCTGGCCTGGCTTGTTCTTCAGGCGCAACAGTAGTGGTTGCCCTGGCAATCTCATCAGCAGCTGGAATGCAGTCATCAGCCCTGGTACTCTCATTTTCTTCAGCAGCCTGATTTTCATCAGCGGTGCTAGCATGTTCTTCAGTCGGCTGAGCAGATGCTTCAGCCTGAGGAATTTCAATGTGCATTTGAGTAGCAACATTGGGGGTCAATGTCTTTGCCAATTTCACAAATCTGACTTTGGCTCCCTTCCAGTCAGCATGGTAGGCATCAAATTCATCACTGAGGTTTTTGATTTCAGCTTGAACAGTCACAAGTTCATCAGTTGTCATCTTGATAATGTTCTTCTTCAGATAGTGCTCTTTCTTGTACCGCACTTTCTTCAGCTGCCTGGCCTTCTCAAACTTCCATTTTTCTTTGCCTATGAAGCCGGTCAACATGTGACTTTGGCCAGAAGTCAGCTTGAAGTCTGGCATAGGAGTGTTGGGGTCCTTGTGCCAGAGATCAATGTATTCAAGGATCAACTTTGGATCTAGTAGGAGAGGAACTTCACTTCCTTTGGCTCTAGCAGCCCTCTGCTGTCTGTCTATGATGATTTCCGCGAGTTCATCATCATCAGCTTCGTCATCAGAGGATAGTACTTGAAAAGTGACATGCTTCTTTTGAGGACTTGGTCTAGTGCCTCGTCCAGCAGTGGCCTTAGTCTTCAGGAATGTGGGGCCTGTTGAGGAATGTAGAGGAGCCGAAGAACTTGCTGAGGCTCCTGAGGCAATTGATTTACCTGTGGTGCTTTGACACGAGGCAATATGCACATGTGCTGAGGACTTTGCCAGAGGAGCTAAGGGTTTTGGAACTTGAGGAACTGGGGTAGCTTGAGGAATTGGCCGTGAGGGCTTAGCAGAACTGGGCCAAGAGGGCAATGCTGAGGAGCTTGGCCGTGAGGGCATTGAAGAAGAAGGACCGGGCTTATGTGCGGGCTTCTTTGGCATAGCCTTCTTGGGCTTGCTAGCAGAGGCCTCAACAGTGGCAGCAGAGTCTTCATTGAATTTCTTCACTGCCTCTTTTGCTACTTTGGCCAACTTAGCTTGACACTTGGCCCATTCAGCAGGAAATTCGTCACCTCGTCTGATGCTTGAGGGATTAGCATCTTGGCCTGGTGCCAAGGGAGGTCTTGGGCATGGAGGGTGTACATCAAATTTCTTCATGTACTTGGGAGTCACATATCTTTATTCCCTCCCTTCTCTGGCCCATCTCCTCTCTATTTTCTGAATGCGCACTTTGCACTCATTCTTCGTTTCTTTCCCATGAATTGCCTCATCTGGAGTGCAATACCCTACATAGATGTCTTCAGGGATTTCAAATGCAGTGTTGATTTCCAACTTCTTTCCTCCCTTCTAAGGTTTCTTTCCATCGGCCATTTTCTTCAGCTAAGGACTTCGAACAGTTGAGTTCCCTAAATAGGTGTGCAGTTTTTCTTCGAAGAACGCTATAAATGAGTTAAGCTGATGAGAACCTAGTGATTCAGCAGCAGACATGTGTACCTGTGAACAGAGTATAGGTGCCAAGAGTTTGGAGAGGTCATATGCGTTCTTAGAAGTTTTTGCAAAAAGAACAAGTTTGAGGAATTTGACCAGATGTGTCTTGAGGAATTTCACTAAGCGTTCTTTGACTTAGGTTCCAGAGTTGTGTAGATTGAAAATCAACACAATTGAGGAATCTTGAAGAAAAAACATGGCTTAGGAAACAGATCAAGAACATATGTATGTGTGAGGTGTTTAGAGTGTGAAGATTGAAGACTAAACACCTTTTGAAGATTTTGACGAAATCACTGGAATCAATAAGGGCAGTAAAAGTAACTTTTAATTACCCTTGACCATGAACACAATGAACTGGGAATGTAGATTGGAAGTTCGTCAGTCCATATCTTCCATGCCCTAACTTGGTAGAGGAAGATAGCTATGGCGGCGGTGGAGTGAAGAAATCCGCGGTCCGCGCGAGTATGACGGCGATGAGGTCGAGGCAGCGAAGCTCTTCCTCACCGGCGACTATGGAAGTAGCGGCGGTGCTAGGTTTTGAGAGCTCGAGCGAGGGAGTGAGGTCGAGCGAAGTAAAAATAGACCGAGGAAGGGAAGGGGTATATATAGCCATGTTGAAAAACTGCTCGTCCGAGGAAAATGGACGAACGTGCCCCTGACCTTTCTCATCTGTGTGACATGTGTCACCCACGTACTATGAGGTGGAGAGAGTGTGAGATCATGGGTGAATAGATAAGTATTGTCGTGGAATGTGGAACGGTTTGAGCGGCAAACGCCGAAAATTCAGATATGAAAATTTTAATGATTCATTCGCAAATTCTTCAGCTGATAAGGACATAATGAAGATTTTGAACGGGTTTCAAATAGAACGCACATGAGGAATTTGTGAACAGACTGGGTTGAGTTTAGAATAGAGGGGGAAGGGTCCGATCACATTCACTTAGCAGGAAAAACGGCTTGAAGAAATAGCAATAAGTGAATGCTGTAGAGGACATATACTCATATATTTATATAGACAATGAAGAAAAACGACGGAAACAATGAAGACATTGCAAAGTTGAAGAATTTGAACAACAGAGGAATTTCAAGAAAAACTCAATTGAAGATTTTCAACTTTTGTTGGTGGTGTGACCCACCGTATAATAATGATGATTTCAAACAAAACGTACAATTATTGTAGGGCTCTGAGAATCAAATCCTTCATTAATTTCATCACACTTAGAGGGTTAGCCTAAGCACTACGACGATATGATCGAGGTGGATTATGGTGGAGGGGGGCACCGCACATGGCTAAGAGATCAATGATCAACTTGTGTCTATGGGGTGCCCCTTGGCCACGTATATAAAGGATGGAGGGAGGAGGAGGCCGGCCCTCATAGGACGCGCCCAAAGTGTGGAGTCCTACTAGGACTCCCTAGTCCTAGTAGGATCCCACCTCCCACATGGTATAGGAAAAAGGGAAGGGAGAAGGAGAATAAAGGAAGGGGCGCCCCTTTCCCTAGTCCAATTCGGACCAGTCCATGGGGAAGGGGCACGGCCACCCTTGAGGCCTTTCTCTCATTTCCCGTATGGCCCATTAGGGCCCAATACGAATTCCCGTAACTCTCCGGTACTCCGGAAAATACCCAAATCACTCGGAACCTTGCTGATGGACGAATATAGCCTTCCAATATATCGATCTTTACGTCTCGACCATTTTGAGACTCCTCGTCATGTCCCCGATCTCATCCGGGACTCCGAACAAACTTCGGTCATGAAATCACATAACTCATAATACAAATCGTCACAGAATGTTAAGCGTGTGGACCCTACGGGTTCGAGAACTATGTACACATGACCGAGACTCATCTCCGGTCAATAACCAATAGCGGAACCTGGATGCTCATATTGGTTGCTACATATTCTACGGAGAACTTTATTGGTCAAACCGCATAACAACATACGTTGTTCCCTTTGTCATCGGTATGTTACTTGCCGGAGATTCGATCGTCGGTATCTCAATACCTAGTTCAATCTCGTTACCGGAAAGTCTCTTTACTCGTTCCATAATGCATCATCCCACAACTAACACATTAGTCACATTGCTTGCAAGGCTTATAGTGATGTGCATTATCGAGAGGGCCCAGAGATACTTCTCCGACAATCGGAGTGACAAATCCTAATCTCGATCTATGCCAACTCAACAAGTACCATTGGAGACACCTGTAGGGCACCTTTATAATCACCCAGTTACGTTGTGATGTTTGGTACCACACAAAGTGTTCCTCTGGTATTCGGAAGTTGCATAATCTCATAGTCATATGAACATGTATAAGTCATGAAGAAAGCAATAGCAATATACTAAACGATCAAGTGCTAAGTTAATGGAATGGGTCAAGTCAATCACATCATTCTCTAATGATGTGATCCCGTTAATCAAATGGCAACTCATGTCTATGGCTAGGAAACTTAACCATCTTTGATTCAATGAGCTAGTCAAGTAGAGGCATACTAGTGACACTCTGTTTGTCTATGTATCCACACATGTACTAAGTTTCCAGTTAATATAATTCTAGCATGAATAATAAACATTTATCATGAAATAAGGAAATAAATAATAACTTTACTATTGCCTCTAGGGCATATTTCCTTCAGTCTCCCACTTGCACTAGAGTCAATAATCTAGTTCACATCGCCATGTGATTTAACACCAATAGTTCACATCACCATGTGATTAACACCCATAGTTCACATCGCCATGTGACCAACACTCAAAGGGTTTACTAGAGTCAATAATATTAGTTCACATCACCATGTGATTAACACACAAAGAGTACTAGGGTGTGATCATATTTTGCTTGTGAGAGATGTTTAGTCAACGGGTCTGCCATATTCAGATCCGTATGTATTTTGCAAATTTCTATGTCAACAATGCTCTACACGGAGCTACTCTAGCTAGTTGCTCTCACTTTCAATATGTATCCAGATTGAGACTTAGAGTCATCTGGATCAGTGTCAAAACTTGCATCGATGTAACCCTTTACGACGAACCTTTTGTCACCTCCATAATCGAGAAACATATCCTTATTCCACTAAGGATAATTTTGACCGCTGTCCAGTGATCTACTCCTAGATCACTATTGTACTCCCTTGCCAAACTCAGTGTAGGGTATACAATAGATCTGATACACAACATGGCATACTTTATAGAACCTATGGCTGAGGCATAGGGAATGATTTTTATTCTATTTCTATATTTTGTCGTGGTCGGGCTTTGAGTCTTACTCAATTTCACACCTTGTAACACAGGCAAGAACTCTTTCTTTGACTGTTCCATTTTGAACTACTTCAAAATCTTGTCAAGGTATGTACTCATTGAAAAAAAACTTATCAAGCATCTTGATCTATCTCTATAGATCTTGATGCTCAATATGTAAGCAGCTTCACCGAGGTCTTTCTTTGAAAAAATCCTTTCAAATACTCCTTTATGCTTTCCAGAAAATTCTACATTAGTCCGATCAACAATATGTCATTTACATATACTTATCAGAAATGTTGTAGTGCTCCCACTCACTTTCTTGTAAATACAGGCGTCACCGCAAGTCTATATAAAACTATATGCTTTGATCAACTCATCAAAGCGTATATTCCAACTCCGAGATGTTTGCACCAGTCCATAGATGGATCGCTGGAGCTTGCACATTTTGTTAGCACCTTTAGGATCGACAAAACCTTCTGGTTGCATCATATACAACTCTTCTTTAAGAAATCCATTAAGGAATGTAGTTTTAACATACATTTGCTAGATTTCATAAAATGTGGCAATTTGCTAACATGATTCGGACAGACTGAAGCATCGCTACGAGTGAGAAAATCTCATCGTGGTCAACGCCTTGAACTTTGTCAAAAACCTTTTTCGACAAGTCTAGCTTTGTAGATAATAACATTACTACCAGCGTCCGTCTTCCTCTTGATGATCCATTTGTTTTCTATGGCTTGCCGATCATCGGGCAAGTCAACCAAAGTCCACACTTTGTTCTCATACATGGATCCCATCTCAGATTTAATGGCCTCAAGCCATTTCGTGGAATCTGGGCTCATCATCGCTTCCTCATAGTTCGTAGGTTCGTCATGGTCAAGTAACATGACCTCCAGAATAGGATTACCGTACCACTCAGGTTGACCTACGAGGTTCTGTAGTAACTTGATCTAAAGTTACATTATCATCATGATTAGCTTCCTCACTAATTGGTGTAGGAGTCACAGGAACAGATTTCTGTGATGAACAACTTTCCAATAAGGGAGCAGGTACAATTACCTCATGAAGTTCTACTTTCCTCCCACTCATTTCTTTCGAGAGAAACTCCTTCTCTAGAAAGGACCCATTCTTAGCAACGAATGTCTTGCCTTCGGATCTGTGATAGAAGGTATACACAACTGTCTCCTTTGGGTATCCTATGAAGACACATTTCTCCGATTTGGGTTTGAGCTTATCAGGATGAAACTTTTTCACATAAGCATCGCAACCCCAAACTTTAAGAAATGACAACTTTGGTTTCTTGCCAAACCACAATTCATATGGTGTCATCTCAACGGATTTAGATGGTTCCCTATTTAACGTGAATGCAGTTGTCTCTAATGCATGACCCCAAAACGATACTGGTAAATCGGTAAGATACATCATAGATTGCACCATATCTAATAAAGTACGGTTACGATGTTCGGACACACCATTACGCTGTGGTGTTCCAGGTGGCGTGAGTTGCGAAACTATTCCGCATTGTTTCAAATGAAGACCAAACTCATAACTCAAATATTCTCCTCCATGATCAGATCGTAGAAACTTTATTTTCTTGTTACAATGATTTTCCACTTCACTCTGAAATTATTTGAACTTTTCAAATGTTTCAGATTTATGTTTCATCAAGAAGATATACCCATATCTGCTCAAATCATATGTGAAGGTCAGAAAATAACGATACCTGTCGCGAGCCTCAGCACTCATCGGACTGCATACATCAGTATGTATTATTTCCAACAAGTCTGTTTCCCGCTCCATTGTTCCGGAGAACGGAGTCTTAGTCATCTTGCCCATGAGGCATGGTCACAAGCATCAACTGAGTCATAATCAAGTGATTCCAAAAGCCCATCAGCATGGATTTTCTTCATGCCCTTTACACCAATATGACCTAAACGGCAGTGCCACAAATAAGTTGCACTATCACTATTAACTTTGCATCTTTTGGCTTTAATATTATGAATATGTGTATCACTACCATCGAGATTCAATAAACCATTCACCTTGGGTGTATGACCATTGAAGGTTTTATTCATGTAAACAGAACATCAATTATTCCCTGACTTTAAATGAATAAACGTATTGCAATAAACATGATCAAATCATATCCATGCTTAACACAAACACCAAATAACATTTATTTAGGTTCAACACTAATCCCAAAAGTATAGGGAGTGTGCGATGGTGATCATATAAATCTTGGAACCACTTCCAACACACATCGTCACTTCACCCTTAACTAGTCTCTGTTCATTCTGCAACTCTCATTTCGAGTTACTAAGCTTAGCAACTGAACTAGTATCAAATACTGAGGGGTTGCTATAAACACTAGTAAAGTACACATCAATAACATGTATATCAAATATACCTTTGTTCACTTTGCCATCCTGCTTATCCGCCAAATACTTGGGCAGTTCTGCTTCCAATGACCAGTCCCTTTGCAGTAGAAGCACTTAGTCTCAGGCTTAGGTCCAGACTTGGGCTTCTTCACTTGAGCAGCAACTTGCTTGTCATTCTTCTTGAAGTCCGCCTTCTTCCCTTTGACCTTTTTCTTGAAACTAGTGGTCTTGTCAACCATCAACACTTCATGCTTTTCTTGATTTCTACCTTCGTCGATTTTAGCATCACGAAGAGCTTGGGAATCGTTTCCGTTATCCCTTGCATATTATAGTTCATCACGAAGTTCTAGTAACTTGGTGATAGTGACTAGAGAACTCTGTCAATCACTATCTTATCTTGAAGATTAACTCCCACTTGATTCAAGTGATTGTAGTACTCAGACATTCTGAGCACATGCTCACTAGCTGAGCTATTCTCCTCCATCTTGTAGGCAAAGTACTTGTCAAAGATCTCATACCTTTGGACATGGGCATGAGTCTGAAATACGGCTACCTCTTGAGCACTTGCATTGGTTTTCCCTTGAAGAGAAAAGGGTAGTCCAGCAAAGTAGCGTAAGTATTTCCCTTAGTTTTTGAGAACCAAGGTATCAATCTAGTAGGAGACCACGCACGAGTCCCTTGTACCTACACAAACAAATAAATCCATGCAACCAACACCGATAAGGGGTTGTCAATCCCTACACGGTCACTTACGAGAGTGAGATCTGATAGATATGATAAGATAATATTTTTGGTATTTTTGTGATAAAGATGCAAAGTAAAATAAAAGCAAAGAAAATAACTAAGTATTGGAAGATTAATATGATGAAGATAGACCCGGGGGCCATATGTTTCACTAGTGGCTTCTCTCAAGAGCATAGGTATTTTACGGTGGGTGAACGAATTACTGTTGAGCAATTGACAGAATTGAGCATAGTTATGAGATTATCTAGGTATGATCATGTATATAGGCATCACGTCCGAGACAAGTAGACCGACTCCTTCCTGCATCTACTACTATTACTCCACTCATCGACCGCTATCCAGCATGCATCTAGAGTATTAAGTTCATGAAAACAGAGTAACGCCTTAAGCAAGATGACATGATGTAGAGGATAAATTCATGCAATATGATAAAAACCCCATCTTGTTATCCTCGATGGCAACAATACAATACGTGCCTTGATGCCCCTACTGTCACTGGGAAAGGACACCGCAAGATTCAACCTAAAGCTAAGCACTTCTCCCATTGCAAGTAAGATCAATCTAGTAGGCCAAACCAAACTGATAATTCGAAGAGACTTGCAAAGATAACCAATCATACATAAAAGAATTCAGAGGAGATTCAAATATTGTTCATAGATAATCTTGATCATAAACCCACAATTCATCGATCTCAACAAACACATTGCAAAAAGAAGATTACATAGAATAGATCTCCACAATAGAGGGGGAGAACATTGTATTGAGATCCAAAAAGAGAGAAGAAGCCATCTAGCTAATAACTATGGACCCGAAGGTCTGAGGTAAAATACTCACACTTCATCGGAGAGGCTATGGTGTTGATGTAGAAGCCCTCCATGATGGATGCCCCCTCCGGCGGAGCTCCTGAACAGGCCCCAAGATGGGATCTCGTGGATACAAAAAGTTGCGGCGATGGAATTAGGGTTTTGGCTCCGTATTTGATCGTTTGGGGGTACGTAGGTATATATAGGAGGAAGGAGTACGTCGGTGGAGCAACAGGGGGCCCACGAGGGTGGAGGGCGCGCCTGGGGGGGTAGGTGCGCCTCCCTACCTCGTGGCCTCCTCCTTTATTTCTTGACGTAGGGTCCAAGTCTCTTGGATCATGTTTAGTGAGAAAATCATGTTCCCGAAGGTTTCATTCCGTTTGGACTCCGTTTGATATTCCTTTTCTTCGAAACCCTAAAATAGGCAAAAACAACAATTCAGGGCTGGGCCTCCGGTTAATAGGTTAGTCCCAAAAATAATATAAAATTGGATAATAAAGCCCAATAATGTCCAAAACAGTAGATAAAATAGCATGGAGCAATCAAAAATTATAGATACGTTGGAGACGTATCAAGCATCCCCAAGCTTAATTCCTGCTCGTCCTCGAGTAGGTAAATGATAAAAAAGATAATTTTTGATGTGGAGTGCTACTTGGCATAATTTTAATGTAACTCTTCTTAATTGTGGTATGAATATTCAGATCCGAAGGATTCAAGATAAAAGTTTAATATTGACATAAAAATAATAATACTTCAAGCATACTAATTAAGCAATCATGTCTTCTCAAAATAACATGGCCAAAGAAAGTTATCCCTACAAAATCATATAGTCTGGCTATGCTCTATCTTCACCACACAAAATATTTAAATCATGCACAACCCTGATGACAAGCCAAGCAATTGTTTCATACTTTTGACATTCTCAAACTTTTTCAATCTTCACACAATACATGAGTGTGAGCCATGGATATAACACTATATGTGGAATAGAATGGTGGTTGTTGAGAAGACAAACGGGAGAAGATAGTTTCACATCAACTAGGCGTATCAACGGGCTATGGAGATGCCCATCAATAGATATCAATGTGAGTGAGTAGGGATTGCCATGCAACGGATGCACTAGAGCTATAAGTATATGAAAGCTCAACAAAAGAAACTAAGTGGGTGTGCATCCAACTTGCTTTCTCATGAAGACCTAGGGCATTTTGAGGAAGCCCATCATTGGAATATACAAGCCAAGTTCTATAATGAAAAATTCCCACTAGTATATGAAAGTGACGAAATGAGAGACTCTCTATCATGAATATCATGGTGCTACTTTTAAGCACAAGTGTGGTAAAAGGATAGTAACATTGTCCCTTCTCTCTTTTCTCTCATTTTTTTATTTGGGCCTTTTCTCTTCTTTTTTATGGCCTCCTTTTTTTCGTCCGGAGTCTCATCCCGACTTGTGGGGGAATCATAGTCTCCATCATCCTTTCCTCACTGGGACAATGCTCTAATAATGATGATCATCACACTTTTATTTTTTTACAACTCAACAATTACAACTCGATCTTAGAACAAAATATGATTCTATATGAATGCCTTTGGCAGTGTACCGGGATATGCAATGAATCAAGAGTGACATGTATGAAAGAATTATGAAAGGTGGCTTTGCCACAAATATGATGTCAACTACATGATCATGCTAAGCAATATGACAATGATGGAGTGTGTCATAATAAACGGAATGGTGGAAAGTTGCATGGCAATATATATCGGAATGGCTATGGAAATGCCATAATAGGTAGGTATGGTGGCTGTTTTGAGGAAGGTATATGGTGGGTGTATGATATCGGTGAAAGGTGCGCGGTATTAGAGAGGCTAGCAATGGTGGAAGGAAGAAAAGTGCATATAATCCATGGACTCAACATTAGTCATAGAGAACTCATATACTTATAGCAAAAATCTACAAGTTATCAAAGCAATGTATTACGCGCATGCTCCTAGCAGGATAGATTGGTAGGAAAAGATCATCGCTCGTCCCCGACCGCCACTCATAAGGAAGGCAATCAAAAAATAAATCATGCTCCGACTTCATCACATAACGGTTCACCATACGTGCATGATACGGGAATCACAAACTTTAACACAAGTATTTCTCAAATTCACAACTACTCAACTAGCACAACTTTAATATCACCATCTTCATATCTCAAAACAATTATCAAGCATCAAACTTCTCATAGCATTCAACACACTCATAAGAAAGTTTTTACTATTCTTGAATACCAAGCATATTAGGATTATTTAGGCAAATTACCATGCTATTTAAGACTCTCAAAATAATCTAAGTGAAGCATGAGAGATCAATAGTTTCTATAAAACAATTCCACCACCGTGCTCTAAAAGATATAAGTGAAGTACTAGACCAAAACTATATAACTCAAATGATATAAGCGAAGCACATAGAGTATTCTAACAAATTCCAAATCATGTATGGCTCGCTCAAAAGGTGTGTACAACAAGTATGATTGTGGTAAACTAAAAAGCAAATACTCAAATCATACAAGATGCTCCAAGCAAAACACATATCATGTGGTGAATAAAAATATAGCTCCAAGTAAAGTTACCGATAGAAGTAGACGAAAGACGGGATGCCTTCCGGGGCATCCCCAATATTTGGCTTTTAGGTGTCCTTAGATTATCTTGGAGGTTCCATGGGCATCCCCAAGCTTAGGCTCTTGCCACTCCTTGTTCCATAATCCATCAAATCTTTACCCAAAACTTGAAAACTTCACAACACAAAACTTAAAGTAGAAAATCTCGTGAGCTCCGTTAGCAAAAGAAAAAAACACCACTTCAAGGTACTGTAATGAAATCATTCTTTATTTATATTGGTGTTAAACCTACTGTATTCCAACTTATCTATGGTTTATAAACTATTTTACTAGCCATAGATTCATCAAAATAAGCAAACAACACATGAAAAACAGAATCTGTCAAAAACAGAACAGTCTGTAGTAAGCTGTAGCTAGCGCAAAATCTGGAACCTCAAAAATTCTAAAATAAATTGCTGGACGTGAGGAATTTATATATTAATCATCTTAAAAAATAATTAACTAAAAATCACTTTCCAAATAAAAATGGCTGCAGTTCTCGTGAGCGCTAAAGTTTCTTTTTTTACAGCAAGATTAACAAGACTTTCCCCAAGTCTTCCCAATGGTTCTACTTGCCACAAACACTAATTAAACACAAAAAACACAACAAAAACAGAGGATAAGCAAATTATTTATTACTAAACATGATCAAAAATCAAGGAATAAAAATAAAATTGGGTTGCATCCCAACAAGCGCTATCGTTTAACGCCCCTAGCTAGGCATAAAAAGCAAGGATAGATCTAGGTATTGCCATCTTTGGTTTTAGGGAAAAAGAGAGCAAACTTGTTATCTATGGAATTAATCTTTCTATTTTTACAAATTACATGTCCATTAATGGTAGAAGAAAGATTAAGAATGTTGCGGAAATTGGCATCTAGGCTAGCTTTTATCTCTTTAATAGATTTGTTTTGGTAAGAAAGCAAGAGAGATGTGATTTCAGCTTTCTCGTTAATGGGGTGCCCAAATATAATTTTCATCCTCTCATAGGTATCTATGGGATCCCCTTCAAGAAAACCCCCCTCGAAAATAGAATCTAAAACTTGTTTGAACGAAGTGGGCAGCCCAACATAAAAGCTTTTTAAGTAAACCTCAATTTGATATTGGGGTACATAGCTAGCCCGAATCCTTAACAGCCTATCCCAAGCATCTTTCAAAGATTCATCAAGTAAATAGCGAAAAATTCCAGAATCATCTTCATCAAAATTACTAAGGTTCTCATTGATAACTCCGGCAAGTTGTTCCATAGTATTCCGATTTATGAGTTTAGATGAGATAGCAGGATTATCTAAAGCACTAGAACTTGGGAGAGAACCCCCAACTCTTTTTGGTTCTGACATGGCGAGGGAAAAGAAGCAAAAAGAGAGGGAGGATAGAGAGAGAGAGAGCGCAAATAAAATGACAAGGGTGAAGTGGGGGAGAGGAAAACGAGAGGCAAATGGCAAATAATGTAATGCGGGAGATAAGGGTATGTGATGGGTACTTGGTATGTTGACTTTTGCGTAGACTCCCGGCAACGGCGCCAGAAATCCTTCTTGCCACCTCTTGAGCACTTGCGTTGGTTTTCCCTTGAAGAGGAAAGGGTGGTGAAGCAAAGTAGCGTAAGTATTTCCCTCAGTTTTTGAGAACCAAGGTATCACTCCAGTAGGAGGCCACGCACGAGTCCCTCGTACCTACACAAACAAATAAATCCTCGCAACCAACGTGATAAGGGGTTGTCAATCCCTACACGGTCACTTACGAGAGTGAGATCTGATAGATATGATAAGATAATATTTTTGGTATTTTTGGGATAAAGATGCAAAGTAAAATAAAAGCAAAGAAAATAACTAAGTATTGGAAGATTAATATGATGAAGATAGACCCGGGGGCCATAGGTTTCACTAGTGGCTTCTCTCAAGAGCATAGGTATTTTACGGTGGGTGAACGAACTACTGTTGAGCAATTGACAGAATTGAGCATAGTTATGATAATATCTAGGTATGATCATGTATATAGGCATCACGTCCGAGACAAGTAGACCGACTCCTTCCTGCATCTACTACTATTACTCCACTCATCGACCGCTATCCAGCATGCATCTAGAGTATTAAGTTCATGAAAACAGAGTAACGCCTTAAGCAAGATGACATGATGTAGAGGATAAATTCATGCAATATGATAAAAACCCCATCTTGTTATCCTCGATGGCAACAATACAATACGTGCCTTGATGCCCCTACTGTCACTGGGAAAGGACACCGCAAGATTCAACCCAAAGCTAAGCACTTCTCCCATTGCAAGTAAGATCAATCTAGTAGGCAAAACCAAACTGATAATTCGAAGAGACTTGCAAAGATAACCAATCATACATAAAAGAATTCAGAGGAGATTCAAATATTGTTCGTAGATAATCTTGATCATAAACCCAAAATTCATCGGTCTCAACAAACACACCGCAAAAAGAAGATTACATCGGATAGATCTCCACAAGAGAGGGGGAGAACATTGTATTGAGATCCAAAAAGAGAGAAGAAGCCATCTAGCTAATAGCTATGGACCCGAAGGTCTGAGGTAAACTACTCACACTTCATCGGAGAGGCTATGGTGTTGATGTAGAAGCCCTTCGTGATGGATGCCCCCTCCGGCGGAGCTCCGGAACAGGCCCCAAGATGGGATCTCGTGGATACAGAAAGTTGCGGCGGCGGAATTAGGGTTTTGGCTTCGTATCTGATCATTTGGGGTACGTAGGTATATATAGGAGGAAGGAGTAC